>NC_143403.1:3367419-3673548 GCF_052110815.1 Crocodylus siamensis | reverse complement strand
GCTTTGCAATGCAGTTACCATTAGATTCATAGATTCATAGATGCTAGGGTCGGAAGGGACCTCAATAGATCATCGAGTCCGACCCCCTGCATAAGCAGGAAAGAGTGCTGGGCCTACAATACCCCAGCTAGATACACATCTAGGTTTCATTTCACTTGCTCTCTACCTCTCAAATTGCAGAATGCTTTAATACTAAGAGAGCCTGAAGAGAATTTAAGAGTGTGTACGTACATGTGTGTGTGTACGTACGTACGTGTGTGTGTGTGCGCGTGTGTGTGTGTGTACGTGCGCCTGTTCAGCCCTTTAGAGACTTGCCTCATTTACAAAGCAGTTTATAGCAGCTTCCTTGTATTTGATAAATTAATGAGATGAGAAAACAAAATGCTCACTGTGAAACTTATAACTAAGGCTATACACCATAATTTCTTTTATGCAATTCGAAAAAGTAATTTTAATATGGACTTTACACCGAGATCTGCCAAGATAGCAAAGAGATAGCTGGCGCTGTAGGTCTGCCGTGGGGCTTCCTCCTGGGAACATTGTGTTTGAAGAGTATCCCTGAAGCCCTATGTTTAGAAATACTCAGCTGAACTTTCAAACTTATGACCTACCAGGTTCTGAATCATTAAATATTAAAAGGATGACACAGAAACCTTTAGACTTAAACTTTGCTCCATGTAACAATCAGCAAGAAAAACACCTTGGGTTCTTTGACCACATATTAAACACTCAGTCATTTTAAAGTAGGACCAATCCAGTCTATTTTGCAATGGGCCAGAGTCTGAACACAGGAAATTTTAAATAAAGGTGTTCTAATGGGGTGGGGAAAGTTCATAATTATAGAGGATCATTTATAGAGAAAAGAACAACTAAGTAAAAAGGGAAGGTGTACTTGATACACTTTATAAATGTAGTAAAAGAAGTTACAATTTATGTAACAAGCTGACAAAATTATACCTGCATATTGTTCACAGAAAAAAAATGACTGTTTCTAGCCACAATGATTTATATCCATATATCAGGAGGAAGTGGGGGGGACCCCAAAGTGCAGATAGGCATTACATATCAAAAGCCAGGCAATGCATGAGAATAAAAGGAAAAAGAAGGCTGACAGTTAATTACTCAACGCATTGGTTTGTCACATAAGGATGACCATTTCCCACTGTTAGCAGTGAGCGACATACATTACCAGGCAACCTTCTGACAAATCCCATCACATACTTCCAGAGGAATAACCTGCTTTCCCAGACAAAGGGGTTGCTGTCTAAGCCATAATCCTACAAGAGGGACATTACATCAATTGATCCTGCAACCTCTAGGCAAGTGCAAGGTCTGTTTCTTGCTGAGAAAAGTATCCCAGGTCATAAGTTAAGTACAGCTTAACCCTCTGCGAAGGACTGCAGAGCAGGATTGCTGTTGAAAGGCCTGAGACAGCAGTGAGATCTCTGAAGATGCTCCTTGCGTGGAAAGACTGTTAAAATTTCATGAGGACTATTGTTCAGTCTAGTACATCCAGGCTCGCATCCTGTCAGATGAAGACTGGTGCACTTGCTATGCCTCGGCAAGGCACTCAATTATGTATTTAGCAACGTGAAAGGGTAGAAAATCAGTTGTAAAAAAACCATGCCAAAATTGTTGGTGACGGCTCCATCATTTTACAGAGGACTTCCCTGGGTGTTAGGACCCCTGGAAGGAACAATCCCTTCACTAGATACAAAACAGCCAAGGGAGAATACTGTTTTCTTGGGAACTTAACAGGATTTCAGATTTATTCAAGGTTAAGATCATTGGTATCATCATATTAAGCTGACCAGGGACATACAGGCAACCCCACTTCCTCTACAACATTAAGGGGTCCCCTTGAATGGCAGAAGCCCTGTTAGCACAAGCCCTTTTCTGCAGACTGACCTGCAGCCACATTGCAGGGTTTTGTCAGCAGAGCTACATTACGGGGCGAGATCTTTTCATGTCCTTTGCCTTGCCAACACAAGTGATGCCAGCTAAACTCTATAACGCAGACACAGCCTTAGAAAGGAAACCCAAGTGGCAAAAATAAATCAGTACATAAATTGTAACCAAAAAAGTGTTCAGCTGAAGAATGGCTGGTCTTCTGGTCACCTCTGCAGCCCATATTTGCAGGGCAACAACTTAGTAGGTGGAAACAGATGCAGTCCAAACCATCCCAGCCAGGAACGCTCATATCTGAGGCATGATAACAAAAGCTATCATTTTTCTTTGCAACTACACATGCAAAATTCTTCCAATTTATAGAGTTGTTTTTAATACCAATATTAGTCCAAATAAAATGGGATTTTTGATGCCACTATAATCCTTGTTTAATTTTTAAATAATATGCCAAAGTCTACAAAGCTCCATTGCGCAATTCCTTCTGGAGGGGCAGCTTTAACCCCCCCCCCACGTGCCTAATTTATTTTTGGTGACATATGGAAAAGTTCAATATTTATGTGTTCTATCCCTCGCCTCCATTCAGTATGCTACTATTCTGCAAGTTCCTGCTACTTCCTCAGTTTGGCTCATTTCACTTGCAGATTAGATAACCCTTTCATGTTTCTCCAATACAGGGTCTAGATTTAAAAAATAAAATAAAACGCATGCCCATGTATTTTACCTCTTAAAAGTTAAAAATTAAAACAAGGTATGAATTCAAAAGAGGTGAACGGTATTCTCAGCATTTTATCTGCCCCAAAAAACTGGTCCAGCTAACTAACTGTTCCAGGATTTCATTATAGATCTGTTGTAGGGGGAGGAAACAAAACCCCACACACCACTGTTTGCGCTGAAGGTGGGAAATGACTCATTTGGACAAGGATATCTAAAACCAAGATGAAAGTCATTCAGCTGTTTTCAGAATTAGAAAACCAAAACCAAATCCCTTCCCCCTCCCTTACTACATATACTGTGTTTGTATACCGAACATGTTGGACTGTTTTACCACGGTAAATTTGACAGTCTAATCCACTGAACAGACAGTTCCCCTGCATCTTCCTAAATGCTAAAAAAACCCCTAAAGTTGTACGGAATAAATTATTTAAAAGAAGCGGCTGTCTTAGACATATTGTAGATCAACTCCTTACACTCTGCTTAGCCTAAGAACAGACATGCCAACACACTAAACAGGTGCCGTTCCTTGGAATATGCACTCCTCTTGGTCACGGAGCTAAATGTGGCGGGCCAAAAAGGAGTGGGGCAGGGAGGGTTGCAATGGCACAACTGAGTAGTGCTGCAAGCTCAAGGCAGGCTTCAGGAGTCCTAACTGATTAATTAAGGCTAATACTACAAGAGATGAATCATGGATCTTTGCTATATTACAGCTACTCTCCAAAGGTGGGGGGTTGAGGATCATTCCTACAGCAATACAATAAATATGTCCAGGCAGTGATTTTGTATGCCCTTCTTTTTTAAGGGGGTGGAGAAGAAGCATTTTTCCACCTGTGTAGGTCAGTGATTCTAAAATGGGATCTTTTTAAGGGTGTCATCCTGCCCCTGCTCTGCCAGCTGCTGTGTAGGGCTGGACCAGGGGTGCCCCACTATAGTGAGGCTTCATAGCAAAGACTGCCATGCTGTCGGTAGCTTGCCCAAGTCCAAACCAAATATCATACCACATGGACAGGATATAGTACGTGCCACCCCTGCCCCTGTACTTCCTACTGGTCATGGCGTACCCCCCTTGGCTTCATTAAAGCAACGGTGGGTGGACATGTCTTCCTCCAGCAGCAAAAAGGAATGACTGCTGTGCAACTAGTTCCTGTGAAAAAATTTAAGCATGTACTTAAGTATCTGCAGGGCTGAGGCCTTAATTTGAAGAATACAATGACCACATTTGTGTACACAATTTGGCTAATTTATTTGTAAGTGCATCAAAATAGCTATTTGCATACAACTATGGGAAACATGCGTACAAATTAGGTGTGGAAGTACATACAGTACTTGGCTTGCCCAATTACTTGCTTTATCTTGAGAAAGAAATGATAAGTAGTGGCTTTCTCTAATGAGCATTTAAATTCTTAATTTTCAAAAATGTTCTTGTGCAATTATTGTGACTGTATGCACATATGCATGATTTGCATACAATTTCAGTAACTGCATATTTTTGTACATACAGTTAAAAGAAAGAGACTCTTCATCTCCAATCATACAGTCCACCCCAGTGAAAACATCTGAGCGTAATCTAAAGGAAAGCAGAAATGTAAAACTTGATAAATTAAGTATCTTCTTCTTGGATAAGTGATGTTCAGTTACACAGTGCACATTACATTTATCTTGATTCTTTCCAAGTCATGTGATATTTACTATCCCAAAAAGAAATGCTTCTGAATATCAGGAAACTTGGTTCTGTTTTCTAAGAGGGAGGCTGACTCAATCTACACTTTTTCATCCCAGAGAGAATGCTCCCTGTCAACAGTCCCCATTTCAGTGAAAAACAAAACAACCAGTAGCCTATAAATCCCAGTTCAAAAGTTACATCTGTGTATCAACAAAAGGCAAGGAGCCAATTTCTGTGAAAAATGCCCCCAAGTTTAGCTGTGCATGGATCCAGCCATTCTACGTTTAAACTGCATTAAAATACAGGCCATGCTAAAGTCTCATCACTCAACACAAAAGAAAAATCTAACGCAGATGGAGATCTGAAAGTTCAGATTTCTAGATGGCCCCAAAACAGATGTGTGTTGTCAGCCACGGAAAAAGCTCAATCCCTGTCTAGCCTATTTCAGAAGAGATCTTTGTAGGAAATGTAATGTTCAAGTTCACATATTCACTACAAGTGGAAGTTTCATTTTGAGCTCCGATGTCCTCTCAACTTGAGGGGGCCAGATTCTGATACCCCTAATGCATGTGAATTTAACAAGTCATTTAAGTGCTATTCTCTACATGTAACGATATCAGAATCCAGTCTAAAGAAATCAGCAAACTGCTTTATCTAGGCAAAAAGAGGAATATCAGTAGACACTTTCCAGATGTAAAGCACACAACAATTTCAATTTCATTTGAAATGACTTATATAGCTAGGCATCTGCTTACATTCAAAGTTTTTCCCTTTACACAAAAAGGGGCTTCAAAGGAATTAAACGGGCAGATTCAGCATTCTGTTCAGATACAAGAGGAATGACCATATAAAAATCAGTGGTTCTCAAACAGGGTGCCATGGCACTGAGGTAGGTGCCTTGAGATCCTTGGATGGCACCTTTGAAATGTTAACACTGTTTGGCGTGCAAACATGACATATGATAGATCCAGAGGCCACATCCAGACGAGTGCAGACATTTGGTTTCCTGGGGACAAGAAGCAGTGGTACACCTTGTGCCACTGCTGCCTGTCTCCAGTTTTCCATGCCACACACCCTCTGGCACGCAGCAGGTTATTCCGGATGGGTTATGGGAGGCTGGGGCCAGCTGGCCCCAGCAGCCTTACCTGACATCCTGGGGGGCTGGAGGTCCTGGGGCCCATGGCACTCCTGCAACTTGAAGCTGGCCAGCAGACGGAGCATAGCTCTGGTGAGCCAGGCTTCGGTTTTGGTTAGCACACGCTGCAGCCATGTGCATTGCCCCATTTTTCCCACGCAGGTTTTTTTGACTCTGGGAACTCCCAGGGTCAAAGCAATGTAGGAAATGCCTGAATGTGCAGTGCGTGGTGCTGCAGATGGATCTGTGGTACCACATACTGCCTGGCCACACTTGTCTGGATATAGCCAGGGAATCCATGAAGTGAAAAACATTCTGCCTTTTTGTGGTCTTTCTGAGTTCTCTGCAACAGAAGAACTGCTCTATTATTTTTCCATAGACAAAAAACAAGTGAAAACGAAGAGCTGGCACTTTCCAAAGGATGCCTTAAGTCTATTCAGGAGTGCCTCAAGTCTAAAATGGTCGAGAACCACTGATATAAAATGTTACCTTCATTTTTCATAAAAATAAATAATTTAATGCCATTATCTGAAGCAATACATGAACATATCTTATCTGGCCCAAAAAGGATTTGCCAACTTAAAAGTTCTAAGCTTGGAGGTCCCTAAATTCTTCAATCAAGACATGAAAATTATTTCTGTTTTCATCTGCAGCATGTTCAAGTCCTAAATCTGTGGTTTGCAGTATGTAGCCTTATGTTAGCATACATGGAATCACGTCAGTGAGATTACAATGCAGCAGCTGCTGGGACAGCATGCCTTGGCTTGAAGGGCAATCTGGTGATAAAACACCAGATCACTTAGATCAGATGGCAAGCAGGCTGCTGAAACCTTTGCTGAACAATTTCTGCAGCAATGAAGGAGGAGTTGCAACTTTCCAGTTAAGCAACAAAATGCAGCATGAGCACTCACTTCAAATTTGTCATCACCACAAAGTTGAGATAGCTTCCTTCAGGGGGAAGCTATCTGAGAGCAGCAATGCACCATATCTGCAGAAATCAGAATATCATTTTGTGTATTTTTAAAGCCAGCATGAGCATCTGGGAATCCAGGCCTAAGACTGAAGCAACCAAGAAATGCAAGGAGTAAGGAAATACCTTTTGATGTTGGCTTCAAAATTTTCTAAGGATTACAGAGGGAAAATGGTTTTAACATTGATACAAATATCCAGTTTATCTCCTGTTTAAAAATACCACATTTGAGGAACAACTTTAAGAGGCAAATATCTTGCTGCTAACATTTTGTTTGCAAAGCAATGATTATGTCTATTCAAAATGTTTAGGCTTTGGGTTTCAAGGCTGACTGCATGCAGGTGCATGTTTTTCTAACAACTTAGGCTCCAATATTCTAGTTTGCACAAAACTGTAAAAAAAAAGTATTTATGTTCAAACACAGCAACTCCTCATTTCCAGTGCTAGTCAGGAGATGGTCAACAATTCACCAGGGGAATTAGGGTTAAACACTCAGCATTTGCAGATTACATCAATAATCCTCAACAGTTCTGATAATTCAGAAGGGGGCCGGGGGTGGAAGAGAGATTTTTTAATACATTATTCCTTAAAAACACAATCCCTGGAAAATGGGATTAAAACAAACAAACAAACAAACAAACAAACAAACAAGAGAGTCTGTGGAGCCCATAAACTATATTTACCACTGGACTTTGCTATACCTTGAATAAAAGCGATGGATCCAAAAACACTTTATATTCCTGTCTCTATGTCTTCCCCGATATCCATCAAAAAGCTCTCTAACAATTCTTTCAAAAGTCAGCCCACTTCATTTGAAGACAATAGGCTGTATTGTAAAAATCCTCCACCAGACTTGCTTCTAAGACAAAATTTATTTATTGCTCATCCCTACATGGCTGCTTACAAAAAAAAAAAAAAACACTACTGCCAAAATACTTCATGAGTATTCCCAGCCAATCCTTGCACTATCTAAGTGATAAACTGAATGATTTGTCCACAGAGGCAAAAGGCACAGAAGAAGGATCATCCTTCTAGGGTGCTGCTGTGCTTCATGCCGTTTCCTTTCAGCAGTGTGAATTAATGATGTAATTGCAGCAGGACTACCCCTCCGAGTTATTGTTAAAAATAGCATGTGCACGATACACTGATGAAATATATCCAGTCTAGGCAGTGAGGTAATGCAGTAAGTCCACTGCTTTTACAGGGGCCTAAAGAGCAATTTCACAAAGAAAATGAAGCACTAACCTTTTTGCTTAGCCCCATGTTTTTAATTTGTGAAATAATCAAGAGCAGCATGTCGACATTAGGTCATGAGCACCATTTTGCATGCAGTGACATATTCAAACATGTTTTCAGTTTAACAGATACAAAAGAAACGGTGGAGCTTGATATTTAACACCTCTCTAGAGCTAAGGACAACTACTTGGCTCCTTCTCTCCTCCAGTGACAGAGGAACTGCTGCGCTGCAACAGATGCACAGTCCACCGAGTGCAATATCCTATGCCTAACAGTGAACAGCATGAAATGCTTCAGAGGAAGGTGACAGGAACCCAGCACAAGCAGGCGCATGCCAAATCAATCTCATAACTACTACAAATTAGTATTAGACCTTCCATGAAGACCTTCCATGAAGGTTTAATACTAAATTTGTAGTAGTTACAAGATTGATTTCAATCTTGATATGTGAGGTTTTTTTCCCCTCTCTCCCTTCCAATTTTTTTTTGGCACTTAACTATAAACAACTACAGATACTCATGTGCATATCCAGTTCCTTATAATCTTGCTAAATTCTTGGCTTAAAATATTATAATAAACCATCACAAAACACCTAGCTCTCATTCAGTACTTTTTCTTAGTGGCTCTCAAACTTCACTAATGGCAGTCATCTGCAGTAAAAAGAGGAATCAAATTAATGGGTTTTCCTTCACCTCAAAAGAATAGAACAGTTGTGCGAAATTTCAGTGCTTTGATTTTTTTAATACCGATTTGGTCTTCAGATTTATTCCGCCTCATCCCAACCCCATATTCCTTAATGCTCAGACAGTAGCACAACTGTTTCTGTTTACTTCTTTATGTGCCAGCACAACAGGATAATGTGAGCACGTATATGCACAGATTGAAGACTTCCTCAGCCTGAAGACGAGTGTTTGTACCAGAAAGCTTGCAGAGAAGGATTTTGCCAACTGTTTTAGCTGGTCTAATAAAAGAGATCAGATTTGCCCAAAGCACCTTGTCTGCAGATTGAAGAGTGCCATTTTTACCTGCGTAAGCAAACCGGTAATCCGTGTGATTGCCGCTTTCTAAAATCACTTGAACATTTATGCAAAGACTTTGCTATTTCAGGGTATTTTACTTTTATCTGTGAGCCCCTACATAATGAGAATTATCCCTTTTCAAGGACAAGTACTCTCAGCAGTAGAGCTGCATTTACACCACCAGGATTCCTGGCTTCTGTACTGAAATCCTCCCAGGCACCTCCATATCTAAACTCCCTTTGATTATTTATCTGCAATCTAAAAGCATCCTATGAGTTTTGATCTGTGCATCAAGACATTTGATATGTAAATCCCATTACTGGCATCACCTGGGCCTAAGAATAAGAGAACTAGTAAAACAAACACAAGACAAAACATGGACTTCTCCTTCTAAATGCGCAAGACTTTCAGTCAAATTTATGAGGTACTATTTGCAAAGGGTCTCTGCCATCAGTGGAAATCTAAATTACATTGGTTCTTCATTCCTCACAAGCCATCTGTTGGTCATGCCAAATACTGAATGTGTGCAATTGTGACCACTTCTAAGAAAACAAAATATATAGAAGGCAGGACATTGTGGCATCCAAGAAGAAGGGGAAGCTGAGTAAAGAAACATTTGCAGTAATATCAGGGCAAGAAAAGAAAATAGCTGGCACTCTAGGCAGCTATTTATGAAATGTTCTGTTTCCCCTCCACCCACCTCCACTTTTTTAAACCAGGCCAATGTGTCACATCAAGGCTTAGTACTAGAGGTAATGCGTCTCCTGCTGCTGCTTATTCTCTTGGCTCAGTGCTTTTCAATCTTTTTTCATTTGTGGACCCCTAAAAAACTTCAAATGAGAGTACAGCCCCTTTCGAAATTTCAAATGCGAGTGCAAACCCTTCTGAACGGTAAATGTAGGTATTCACATATTTTTGCTTGATCAGTCATCTTTCATGGACCCCTCTGACATACTCTGCAGACCCCCAGATGTCTGCAGACCACAGGTCGAAAGCCGCTGTCCTAGCTGAACCCCTAATATATTGTTTCTCATTCACAGTAACGGTCATCTCTTGTCATTTTATCCCAAATCCTCCAGTATTTGGGGTTTTTCTTAGACTCCCAATTCTGGGATTTGTTTGATTATGAAGATCTCTCAGCCTTTTTTTTTTAAAAGGCTTCTAGTTCTCACATTTACAAAGAAATAAAGTAAAAAAACCCTACATTACATTTAAATGACATTTTGATCTTTCAGGTCCTGACCCACAATTTTTGGGTACCTGGTCTTGACAATCCTAGGGGTGGTAATGACAGTCCATCCTTTATTCATAATAAAGGGAAATCTAAGTAGAGGGATGGGGTTTTCCTTCAATAAACTGCTTCTTGAAAGAGCAATACAGAAGCTGGCTGGTAGACAGAAATGCAGACTAGCATGTAGTCTGGATTATGCTACTGAAAGACTGATATTTACCCCAATTAAAGCTTTTTTCATCTGCACTGGGTCGTTTCTTAGAAAGGAATAAAACACAAACACATCCTGAGCCAATTTTGCATGCATGCAGATTACTGGAGAGTTGTGGTTTGCAACACCGGGCAGCTGAATCTTGCTACTCACAGATCAACAGGACACACACCTGGACATGCAAATTGCTTCAACAGCAGGAGCTTCACAGGCATGAACTCTGGACACAGCAAGAGACCCAGACAGTGATTCAACATGAGAGTCTGAGCTAAACGTGTCAAGTAGCAGATTATTTCTAGCGGGGTGTGCAAGGAACTCTTTCGTCTTTGACATGAAAATGCCTTGAGAAGTATACAGGAGCTATGCTAAACAAGCCATTTGTGTCAGTTCTCTTACCTGCTTTTATTACGATCATCACTGTAGGGTTAGTTTCATATAGGGAAAGTAAAGGACTATAATTTGTAAACAGATTTGCTGAAGGGCCAATTATTTAATCTAATTTCCATCTCAGTCAAGAGTTAAAAAAAAAAAAAAAAAAAGCATCTCAATCCCAACAAATGTGCAGCAGCAGGATATTGGCCACCGTCTCCCCCTACTTTACCTGTGGCAGGTTAGGTTATGTCTTGTGGCTTTGTCAGACTTGTCTACATAGTTTTGCTAATTGGTTAGAGGATGGATGTATATGGGGGTGGTTTGCATAGGGATGATCCTGCCTCAGGCAGGGGGTTGGACTAAATGACTTCTGGAAGTCCCTTCTAGCCCTATTTCTCTACTTGTTTAGGTATCTGGCCATGGCAAACAAAAGAAAAAAAGCCAAAAGACCTATCAGGACAGAGGTTGGCAATAGTATTAGGCACATCTGTACAGTAAACAGAGACCTTGAATAACACATTTCAACTTTAAATGCATCTTCTGAATTTTTTTTAAAGAACGAGGCAGAGGAACTAGAATACTGACCTAGTGTAGATATTTCCATTACGTTTAAAAAATTCCCATTAAAACTGCTTGTATAAAAGCACAAGTCACACACAGAATTTATAGACAAAATCAATTCTCTACGTTAGTGTCCAAAATTGACCTTCTTGATGACAGTTTATATGCTGGGAAAAGTGGCACCAATACTATGAGTTTTCCATAGACTACCCATTACAGTAAATTCAGAAAACTAAAACCAGAAGAAAGATTCTGGTTCTAGCTTCTGAAAGAAAATATGAACTACAGCCAATTTCTTTCATGCCACCTGTATTATAATTGGAAGTGCATGTCTGCTTCCCACAGTTGTTGCTGGAATGATTGGCAATTTATTTGAACATGCAACCCTGCACAATGATCTGGAGCTGACACTTCATAGTTTTCGTACACATGGGCTGGTTAACAGCTTGCTACCAAATACTAAGGAACAACCGGTAATCTTGTGGCTACGCCAGACAAGAAAGCTGATATTTTTAACAGTTTCTTTGCCTCTGTTTTCTTGAAAAGGGACCAGGATAGCCCACCTACCAGAGGTAGGGCCAATCTTGGGGATAGCTCTGTCAGGCCTTCAGTCAGCACAGATGTAGTTAGGGATCTTCTGGAAGGACTAGACATTTTTAAATCCGCAGGTCCAGACGCCCTCCACCCAAAGGTGTTGAGGGACCTGGCAGGGGTCATCACAGAGCCCTTACCCAGCTGTATGAGCATTCATGGTCATCAGGCCAGGTGCCAGGGGGTTGGAAACTGGCTAACGTGGTCACAATTTTCAAGAAAGGGAGGAAGGAGGACCCAAGTAAAATAGGTCTGTAAGCCTCACCTTGGTGCTTGGGAAGTTCTTGGAGAGTATCATCAAGGAGCACATCTATGGGGGGCCAGCAGGGGAGATCATGCTCAGGGGCAATCAGCATGGGTTCAAAGGCAGGTCCTGCCTGACCAACCTGATTGTCTTTTAAGACCAAGTAACTAAATCCTTGGATGATGGTGTCGCCATGTACGTAGTCTTTCTGGACTTTAAGAAGGCCTTTGACATGGTCTCTCATCCCATCCTCATCAATAAATTAAATGACTGTGGCACTGATGCCTGCACAGTTGGATGGGTAAAAAATTGGCTGATGGGGCACACCCAGAGAGTAGTGGTGGATGGGTTGTACTCAACCTGGCAAGATGTGAGCAGTGGGGTACCCCAGGGCTCGGTCCTCGGGCCCGCACTGTTTAACATCTTCATCAGCGACTTGGACGAGGGGTGGAAAGCACGCTGTCCAAGTTTGCTGATGACACTAAGATGTGGGGCGAGGTGGACACACTTGAAGGGAGAGAGAGGCTGCAACTAGATTTAGACAGACTACAAAAGTGGGCAGATGAGAATAGGATGGGGTTCAATGTAGACAAATGCAGGGTGCTGCACCTTAGGAGAAGGAATCCACAGCATATATACAGGCTGAGGAGTTCCCCTCCTGAAAGCACAGAGGCAGAAAGGGATCTTGGCGTCATTGACTCCAAGATGAACATGAGCCGCCAATGCCAGACCGCAGCCAGCAAGGCCAGCCAGACCTTGTCATGCATCTCAAGCCAGTCCAGAGAGGTGATCCTCCCCCGCTATGCGACTTTGGTCAGGCCGCAGCTGGAGTACTGCGTCCAGTACTGGGCGCCACACTTCAAAAGGGATGCGGCCATCCTGGAGAGGGTTCAGAGGAGAGCCACCAGCTTGGTGAGAGGGCAGCAGGGCAGGCCCTACAAGGAGAGACTGAGGGACCTGAACCTGTTCAGCCTCAGCAAGAGGAGGCTGAGGGGGGACCTGGTGCCTGCCTACAAAATCATCAGGTGAGATCAATAGCAAATAGGGAGATCCCTTTTCTCCCCAGCACCACCTGGGGTGACAAGTGTCAAGGAAAAATCTTAAGTTTGGTGCTGCCATCACAGGGAGTTGAAACTACAGCCAGGCCCCCAGAATGTGCCCTCGGGGTGACCTGGAGGCTTGTCAATCACAGAGCATGAGGTAATCTGATCTAACGCACATGCTCAGTTCACTGACTGCATGATGTAATTTGACTAGAAATTTCTCTGTAAAGAGCGTTCTGATTGGTCACTAAATTCTTATAAAAGGTTTGTGAGCCGCCGCCCGGGTGTGGTGAGGTAGTGTGTGTGTGTGTTTCGGAGGAGAGTGTGCTCGATCCTGTGAGCAGAGGCCGCCTTTGCAGGGACTGTCTCCCAGGGACAGAACGATCCTGTGAGCAAAGGCCGCGGACGGCAGGGACTGTGAGGCGCAAGCAAAGGCTGTGGATGGCGGGTGGAGCGACTCGTCTTTTCGATCTCGGTTACACGACTGTTTGGCTTCAATTCTGACTTCGGTTTACTTCGTTCTGGCTTCTCATCTCCGACCTCGGTTTACGGACTGTCCTTTGGACTGGCGTCACGACCCCGTTCCTCGATTCACTATGTTACAGTTTTTGTTGCTTGTTATCCCGTTCATGAGCTGTTGACCAGCCCTGGGACTAGTTAGTAGGCAGCCGCACCTATCCCTCAGGGGGTAGAAAGCAAGAACTCGCTAGTGAACCCCGTGGGCCAACAGACCCCTTTGTTGTTCGCTATACTGTAACTGAAGAAATATCTGAGCCTCCGCTTCCCAAGCGTGAGTAAATAAATCATCTTTGTTTAAACTTCCCGTACAGCTCACACTCCACCGCCGCTAATCCCACCTGTTCGTATTCCAATTGCCGCCCTGGCCCACCGTGACCTTGGGGCCCGAACACTCGGTGTTCGGTTACCCCAACAACAAGGAGCAATGGTAAAAAGCTGATGGAGAACAGGTTTAGGCTAGCAATCAGGAGGCAATATTTTACAGTTAGGGTG
The DNA here is from genome assembly GCF_052110815.1 of Crocodylus siamensis. Lineage (NCBI taxonomy): Eukaryota > Metazoa > Chordata > Crocodylia > Crocodylidae > Crocodylus > Crocodylus siamensis. The sequence continues at coordinate 3,659,639 of NC_143403.1, read as the reverse complement.
GCCAAAATCTGGAACCAACTTCCCAGGGAAGTGATCCTCACCCCTACCTTGGGCAAATTCAAGAGGAGGTTGGATGATCACCTGTCTGGGGTCTTGTGAACCCAGCATTCATTCCTGCCTGTGGCAGGGGGTCAGGCTACATGATCTGCTCAGGTCCCTCCTGACCCTAGCTACTACGAAAAACTTGAGAAATGTATGAGCTTACAGAGTACCACTTCTATGTTTGAATGGCTGCGGAAAAGGACAAGTGGTATTAGGGGTTCATTTAAGATTCTGTTAGCAATGGAAAAACTATACTTTTAATAAGATTTGCTCATGTCCAACTGCATGCTTGGAAAGATAGCTCTCTAGGCCTACTGCACTTACATAGTAGACACATGCTGCTGCTACTACATATTCCTGGAGCTTTCCCTTTTCTTGCCAAGCCTGTTTATAGATTACTTTTCAAGCATCTTCAGCTCCCACTGAAATCACTGACTAAGTGAGTCTGAATACTCAGCACCTTGTCGGAGCAGGTCCTTAGTACTATCCTCAAACTGACAATAGCCATGCGAACGTACTACTTTCCAAGTGTTTTCAGATGTGCAGTTTAGCATTAGGCACCTCCCACCCTCACAACATTCTTAGGCAAGTCATTTAACCCAGTGGGGGCAAACATTTTTGGCAGGTGTGCCACAATTTAGCCCTGCACCCTCTCTGACACCATTTCTCAGACTCATCTGCTGTACTTTCCCCCCCCCACACCCAATCTGCTGCCCTGCCCTTTGCTTCCTGTTGTCTGCCACTATGATGCCTGTCCCCTCTCCAATCTGCTGTGCCACAGAGGCTGCCTGTACCACCTGTGCTGCAGGCTTGCCACCCTGACTTAAGCTCCACACCTCAGATTTCTTAGACATAAAATGGAGGATCTATTCTTATGTATATGAAAGAGTTGTATGGGGAAAGATTTAAAAGGAATTGCAATTTTTTTTATTCAAAGCCCATTTCAAGAAGCTGTTAACAGCAACTCACTTGTTTAAAGCAGGATTTGAACAGTTTTCTTTAGCCCGTGGCTAAAAATTTTTGGCTTCAACCGAACTCAAGTGCTGAACTCTACAGAATGTTGAATTTCATTATTTAGCTATATATCAGCCTCAAACAGTTGTTTAATACACACTAGGCTTAGTCTAAAGGGAAAAAATGCAATGGCAAAATATTTTTAAGAGTAAACTAATCCTTGGATTCAATAGCTAGGATGAACTCCAAATATTTGGTGCTTATAAAACAACTGGCATATTAGGGCCAATAAATAAGGCAGCAAAGTAATGCCTTTGGTGAGCTCTACATCCAAATTTGTGGGGAGGGAGGAGGGTGTGTGAAGACGTGCGTGTATGCATGCGTACTCAACCATAAAGACAGATAAAAGAACAAAACAAAGCAAAACAGAACAAATATAAATACAGTAAAAGTTCTGTTATCCAGCATCTTACAAGCTGGCATGCTCTACTATGCCGGCTTGTAAGATAAAGTGCAACTGGAAGTGCACTTCTAGTTTCTACAAGCCCCCATTGCTTAGGGCAAAACAGCCTGCACTGCCGAGCCCTAGCGGCCTGGGGGCATAATAGGCTGTGTGGGACCCACCTCCTTGTCTCGCGGGGCCCATAGGGCCCTGCAAGCAGAACAGCAATACCACAGGAGAGGTGGGGGGATGTCCCAGACGCAGCGTGAGAAGCAGCAGCTGGGGCCATTCAATTAACTGGCATATTTTGTTATCCAGCATCCCCCATTCCCAGGGGATGCCAGATAACACAGCTTTTACTGTATCTGAATAATAATGATGCAGAGTTTGTATACAACAGGTTAAAACTTCAGGGCTAGTACAAAGAGTCAAAAAGCCTGAGGCTGAACCAATTCAATCTTCACAGGTCAGTCTAAGCTGTGTGGACTGAACCAATAAGTAAGTGAATAGACATTCACTTTTGATTCTGTAAATGCAGCTATATGTCTGCAGTGGCCAAGGCCAAAAGTCAGGAGGCACTAGAGCATGCCTCCCTGCTCGGCTGGAGCAGATAGCTTAGGCCAAGGCTAGCCCATACCCCCTGCAAGAGGTGGAGTTTGCGGGGGAGGTGGAGAGCATCCTGGAAAGTGGGGGATTTCAAGTTAACTTGAATACAGAAGGGATCTGGGACAGAAGTTCCATAAACTGATTTAACCTAAATCAGTTCAGTCTAATACTACATCCATCCAGGTTTATCTTAAACAAGTTTCAGCCATTTTGAAAGCAGTTTATGTGCACTGAACTTCTGTTGTGTTACAGATTTGAACTGGTTTCCAATCAGTTATACCAGTTTGTGTGTAATTTCTGTCCCTAGCCCAGAATTTCTCTGTGAATTATAACATGCCAGTACTTAAAAAAAGGTATTTAATCTTACAGATGACCTCATATTTTTGTAGATATTAAATAATTCTATTTTGTAAATGTCATAATACACTTATTTAAAAAATATCCACATTATGGTGCAGAAGCAGCAGCAAACTCTGGATACCAAACCAGCATGGTTTGAGAGCATATGCTTTGTAATCCTCCTCTTCTGGCATGCTGAGTAACCAGCCAAATGTCAAGCAGTTCTGGAAGAAAAAACTTGTTGAGTTCCACTGCTAGAAAGAATATTGCTGCAAATGCACATGGAATATGCATGTGGGTGCATGTGTACATATGCATTTTTTAGGGGAGAAGGTGATGTGAAAGGGGGCACAGGTGGTCTTAGAAGTGAGAAGATAAAAAAAGGACAAGAGAGGAAAAAGACAGCCAATGATCTCCAAGGAAAATTTGGTACCAAAATAAGATTACAGTAGAAGGCTCTGTGTAGCTCATCCCATCACAGAAATCTAGCAATTCAATTAAATGTGTACTATAATATTATGCAATTTTTCAAATAACTTACCAATTTGCTGAACTTGACTGGTTTGTATTCAGTACTTACACATATTTGGTGCATAAAACTTCTGTTCTGGCCAGATAAATATGATCCACCAAATAGCTCAAAGTGGTAATTTCTACACTTGTTTTTATCAGTAGGTTGCAACCTTTTCTACGCATGCACACATAAAAAGGTATGTACACTGCCACAGGGAACTCTTCATTCCCAGGACAATTTTTTTTTTTTAATTTAAGGCCAAATCAAAATTTTCCATGTTTCTGATCTGAGGAAAACCAACAGTTTATCATTAGTGATTCTCAACCAAGGTGCTGTGGCATCTTGGGTGACTTGAGGTCTTTTCCAGGGTACCAAATGTTAGTACTGTTAGGCATGCAAACATGATTCACAGGATAAACCTAAAGATTTCAAGTAGGAATCCATAGCATTAATAATATGCTGACCTGAGATGGCCCTTCTGAGTTCTTTGCAACAGAAGAATTTTCTATTACTTTCCTATAGTAAAATAATAAAGAGTAAAAACCAAAAACTGGCATTTTCTGAGGGCTGCCTTGAGTCTACTGAGGGGCAAGTCAAATAAAAAATGGCTGAAAAACCACTGCATTGCATTTTTATTTAATGTTGTTTCAGAACCTTAAAATGGAAACAGGGTTGACTGACATCTTCAGAACTCTCTCTCTGATAAAGGAAGTAATTTGTACATGGTTGTTTTTAAAGCCACAGATGGTAACAGCTCATCACTGCTCTGGGAACCCTGTATTTTGTCCTCTTTAACAAAAAGTGTCACAACTGGACTGATCTCTAATTTCAGAAATAAAGCAATAGACAATAACGATTTTGTTTGCTGACAATTTGGAAATCTTAAAAGCTGTTATTACCAAAGCAAAAGTTAAAGTTTTCTTGCTGAATGCAATTTAATTGTATGCATACTTCCTTCTCCAATCATTAATTCATTCAGATTTTTAGCATTTAAGGTTTGGTAAAGAATGTCACTGAATCCCAAGTGACATTCCTCTTTCTTGCAATATGAATTCTTCTTGTTATTCCCAAAGAATCTGAATTCTTCCTCAAACTCCATTGCAGTTTTTCATCTCACTTCCTCACTCAGATGTCTTGATTATCACTAATATGCAACTTCTCTTTAGAACTTTCCAGCAATCACACAACCTCTTCAAATCAGTTGCACATTTACTTTCTAGTTCCTGAAAATTCTCCATTCTTTTGAGGTTTTACCTTGAAAGTAATTGCAAAAATAATCCCGCTTACTTGGCAACCCATAAGCAGATCTATGATGAAATAACAGATAATTGAGGTTACTGAGAAAACCTGAAGTGATATAATGACAACACGCACCATTGCCTGCGTTATCCTGAAAGCACTAAACAACCGAGATGATGTTTTCGGTCATGAGACTATCCAATAGGAGCAGTGACTTAGTTCCAAAACATCCCACAAGAGAGATCATACACTTGACCTTAGCCCACAAAAGGCCAGGAAGCCACTACATGCCTTCTTATATCCTCTCACACATTCACGTTAATACTAGTATTTCACTCGTTTCCATTTCCATGATACCAAAACCAGATTAGTGCAATACATCTATTTTTGGCTGCAGAGTGCTGTCGTCTTTTTTGTTTTTTAGTTGCATGCTAAACCTGTGCATAAAAATGAAAACACAGATAACATTATAGAACCACCCAAAAATATCAAGAAACAGAAGTTTTGGTTTCAAAGCAAAAGTTCAAGTAGTCGACCCTGCAAGCATCTAGGTAGCAAGCAACCAGCAGGCTCAGAGGGCTGCCAAGGGCAGGGCTCAAACTGGCAGTTATCTGGATGCTGCTTAGGTTCAGCAGCCACACTATTCCAATGTCAGTCTGCCTGCAAATATTCTGGCTTGCAACAAAATCCTAGATTTCACTGTCTTTGAGCAAATTACTGGTAATTTTGAAACAAATCAGAACCACAGTTTGAGGCCTGGCTACACATACAAAAGCTAAGAACTGTAAATTGTTGGTCTCACATGATTATACGAGAAAAAGAAATCTAAAAAGGAACCTCATCTGAGAGGGACTGCTACCTTTGATTGTAATCTGAACTGAAAGGTATACCTTTGAGGAAACAAAGCATTTAAACTGATATTTTCCAGAAATGAAAAAGGCACAGATTCTTTATATCAACAGATATAACGTAGTTGTTTGCAGTGGTTGCTGTTAATTCCAAGTAATACAGTTTTTGTTCTGTAGACACGGTGTACTCAGAGAAAAAGCCCTGCACCTTTTACTATTGATTTCAGCCTGCTGATATGAGTATTAGGTAAACAGCTAGAGAACAGGCCTCATGCCCCCATTTTAAACTTCACAAAGACTGTGCAAGATGGATGCAAACTGCTTGTTTAGATCAGGGGCGGGCAACTATTTTGGGCAGGCTTACTGAGTTTCGGCATAACAGGCCACATAACAGGCAGCCCAGGGCAGATTAATATTAATTTTCTAATTTTTTTTTTAGGGGCCCCGCAGGCTGGATAGAATGGCCTCCAGCCCCTGGATGACATTTTGCCCACCCCTGGTTTAGACAAAATGCAGGCGAGGAGTTAGGTTAGTGGACCAGCAAATTACTTTGACTACACAAAAGACTGCTAAGATCACAGTTGCCTCACCTGAAGTTATGCTGGGCCATTAAGAGGCATGTGTTTTTTTTCCTGTGTTAGTGGTGGGAATTGAGTGAGAGTTGAATGCAGGGAAAAATAATCAAAAGGCAGTGGACTTCTTCCATCTCCTGGAAAATTAAACTGGCTGACAGTGGAAGAAGCCAACTTCAATACTGTATAAAAAGGAAAATAGTAGTCAGAGCACTGACACCTATATAGGCTTGCAACACTGGATTGCACTGTATAAATCTTTAAAGAGAACTCTTCCTACAGGGAGCTCCAGGAGCTAAGACATCAAAACATAGTATGATAAATCTTCAGAGAAGCAAAAGTGCTATGAGTACAGTTTTCATGTTTTGTCTGTTTTGCACTTTAAGTTGCCTATATTATAAAGAGTCTTTGTTTTGTACTTCAACATCTGGTCTACTGCACTTTATCCCATTGTGCTTTTGGAAAATATGCTGTGGTCACTGACCATGTTTAGTGCATTGCTAAACCATGTCACATGACAGCGCAATACCATTCATTGCCTGCATGTGTTATCCACCTAAGGGCTGAATCATTCCCATTTTCAACAACATAACATACAAAGGTATTTATCAACATCTTTGGCGAGAGATAAAACTATCAGAATTGCAACAACACAGCTTATCAAACTGCAAACCAAAGTTTTCATTACATTTTAATCAAATTTTACATAAAATTTGATCTTAATGAAATGGAGACAAAAGTGGAATCACCCTTCTTGTGCCTGGGGCTCCTGTAAATAAAGCAAGGTTTCTGTCTCTGAGCACACAAAGCTGAAAACAAAGGGTAGATGACAGGGCGAATGGAAACCTCCTGACAATTTCTGAACCAAGAAAAATCCTGGTATCCCACATATGACCACGCACCACCTGGATTTCCAAGTTTCTACTAGCCAAGGTTGAAATCATTTGCAAGTTTTATCAGTATGCCAACTGATATGACTTGGCTTGATATGAACCTGACCCTTGTGCCAGCTAAGGGGGCTAGAAGCTGCATCTGCAGGGAGACTAGTCTGGCAGCTGGGTCTCGTTTTGAGCTCAGGATCTTCTCCGTAGCTGGGGCAGCCCAGCCCTAGCACATTTCACAATGGAAAAGGAACAAAGAACATTAGCAACTCAGCCATAGTCCCAGACAGAAGAACAAAGAGCCAGTCCCAGAAAAAATGTCCCTTTAGGAAAGGGTTTGATGCTGGATGTGTCCAGTAGGCAAAACTAACTAACAAAACTTGTTTTGTTTAAATGGCAGCATCCAATTAGGGAAATCAGCATTTTGGGTAGTTCCCTACCTCAAAGGCTCTACCACAACAGGAAGCCCCTTTATTTGTGTCCCGGGACCCGAAGAAGCCGGGAAGACTTACCTGAAAGGCGGGATGAGAGGAACGCCGCAGCGGAGGAAGAACCCGCACGGCTCGTCAGCTGCGTCTATGTACAGCTGTGGCCGGCAGCTGACAATGACGTCAGACGCTGGCCGGGAGATTTAACAACAGCGGCCGTCGCTTCGGAGGCGGCGGATGGCTTGGGGATTGTGTGGCGGGCCGGGAAATCGCCGGCAAAGGATCCCGGGGACAGGACCCGCCGAACAGGAGCACAGGAAGCAGAAGCAACCCTGACTGGGAGCCTGACGACAGGGACGATGTCCGATCGTGCGAGGAACAACAGATTGGGTGAGCGACGAAGGATTGGGACGATCCAGGAAGAGTTCGAGGACTCAGAAGTAAGTTCCGCGATGGTGGGTGCGGGGCTCGCCGAAGAGGGGCGGAAGGCCGAGAATCCCCGGGCTGAAGGGAGATCAGGGCAGGATTGCCGCCAAAACCCGTGGATGTCAGGTCAAGGAACAGGAGTGGGACAACCAGAGGGCCACTAAGGGGGAATCCCTTCCCCTCCCGTTCCAGGCTAATTAGGATCTGGTGGAGGGAAAGCGATGTAGTTAGTGACTACACAGGGGGAGAGCAGCACTGGGTGCAGGGCTTGTGGCGAGGGATCGATAGAGGGTGCAGATTAGGCTCCGGTGGAGGCTACTGTGAGGAGGTTGACCATAAGGTAGCGGTACAGTGGTATCGAGTAAGAAAGCCGGGGTAGAAGCCGGCGGAAGCAGTGGAGCTGGCTCGGGGAAGTGGAGCCCAGAGGTGCCGTGAGGCTGGGGTGTAGGGGTGGCAGAGCCCTGTGTGTAACCGGTGGGCCAAGCCCAGGCCACCGAGGGACCCGTGAACTAGCCCCGCCCCACTAAGGAAACACCAAGTCGTGGCAGGTGAGAGTGGGGTTTGGCAATGCGGGAGAAGAACACCCGCGGAGACAGACCGGTCCGAAAGGAGAATATTTACCAACCGGGAAAACAGAGCTCCCCGGAGGGGTACAAGAAGGCCCGTCGGCCACAATCTGTTCACTCATTAAGTTAGAAAACTCTGGGAGGTTTGAGATTGAGCTGTTCCAGATCCAGGCTGGCAGTCAGACTTGGGTCTCCACCCCAGCCTGCAAGGAAGGGAGCAAAACTGTTTGGTAGACACCTCCACACATGGAGGAAGGGTCAAAACAAACTGTTTTTGTTGATGGCTAACCACAAAACAGTTTACAATCTCTTTTAACAGAGAACAAGAGTTACTAACTATAAAATCATTTGTTCCCTGGTTTCAACTAGTGATTCCAAGCGACCGTTGCAATATTAATTAGACGACCATACTCCCTACAAACTGGTTGTTCTCAAGTTTACAGAGGAAAATACAACTACTTTTCACTCTGTACCATAACAAATCTTGGCACGTAGTCAGTACTGGAATAATAACCATGGTCCAAGAATGAAAAATATGTAATGCTGAACCCAGTCCTATTTTTATCAGAGGGAAATTACAATCTTTGGCAGGTTTTTGCTTAGCGCTGCATTTTTCTTCTGTGTCCTGATAGCTGAAGAAAGAGTTCCTTACACTGTTATTCTGCTGTAAACACATTGCTACTTGGAGCTATTGGAAATATAATTGGGTACATCACACAATAGGGGTTTCCAGCAGAGTCAAGCCAATTTGCTTAGAATGTGCAACTAATTCCAAGCTGCTTTGGTTTCACCATCTCTGCAAATAAATAATGTCACACTTAAAAGCACCTTTGATCAAGGATTTCCAAGCAGCATTAAATCCATTTGACAAACTTGGAGTGGTGTGGGTGGGGAAATGGCAGGATGGGAAGGAGCGAGAGGGATATCTAAAATGAGTTAAACAGCAAAACAGTAATACAGGTGCAGAGGAAAACCAAGAAAATCAAGGTCACTCCTAACTATTGCATGATGTTGCCCCAGTAATGAAATCCCAGCTTCTTACTTTTCAACTACTTACACAGTCCATGACTCGTTGAATTTATGGTTACATTTTAAGTCCAATTAAAGTTAGAAGGAAAAATACTACCTCTAATTAAAATTTAACTAGGTAATTTACCTGCATTAATCTTTCTATACAGAGCTATTTTTTATTAATCCTACAAAGCCCGTTTACAGAAGCAGCTCTACACAAGTATAATACTAGCTCCACAGCTCAAAGAATGCCCCAACACAACACTGGGTCACATACTTCCCTGACTGCAATAAAAGCCAACTGCTGGAGTGATACTTTTAAACCAGCAAGGCATGAACTAAAGGCATTTTAATTTATAAGACAAACCCATGGGTGTGGTAATGGAAAGCAGTACAACACTCCTGCACCTCAACATTTCAGGAAACCTACATTTTGGTTGTGTCATTATGCAACGTATCATTAAATAACAAGTCTGGTTGCTGTGCTGTAAACCTTTTCCTATGCCACTTTAAGGTTAGCTATGCCCGTGGTAACGTATCATTTTTCCACGTGTTAAAAAGGTCAGAGCGCGCACTAATGGCTAACTTCACTCACCATCAAAATTCCCGAGCAAATTTTTAAATAACTGATGATATCAACATGAGAGATATGCTTACAAGACGACATTGGATACCGAAAGGTCTGTGCATGTATCATCCATTTGGAATACAGCATTACATTCAACAACTAAAGATTATGGATCAATATGGAGACTTGAGAATTAGCAAGGGGCAGGCCGCCTCTCCTACCCTTTACCCCCTCCTCCCAATGCACACACATTCTTCTAAAATGTCCTCTTGAAAGCCAAGAGAAAAATGAAATCGCTGTGCTTCCAACAGCTGTCTCTCCTCTACAGAAAAATAGCCATGCTGCCCCAGATAACATTTTTCATTCTATAAAATATTAACAGCCTACTTCCACAGAAACTCAAGATATATGGCTCACCATGAAAATAAGAGATGGTTAGTTATTAAGAAGGCATACTTGACAAGAGTTAAAAAGGAATTTAAAATTGTAAGCAACATTCTTGATAACCTTCCAGCCGAGTAATAAACATCTCTTACTATGCACATCTAATTGTCTGTTGGTAGATCTAATGACCATTCTCCATTTACAGCATAGTATCCTTGCTAAAACCAACTGATTAGCAAAGAAGCACAATTCCACTTGTGGATCAAGATTTCAAAGTTCTCTCTGCTTGCTGCAAGGAGGACTCTCCCCCTTTTCCAACAGGATGGAAATTGTGCAAAAGAAGTCAGGACGCACCTTTGGAGTGTTTCCCTGATGGTCTCTTGGGTAACGACTCCTCAATGGAATGTGCTGATGTATGTAGTGCATTTTCCAAACTGTTACTGACACTGTTTATTGGGGTCTCGGATCTTGGAGCGACCTGGAAAAAACCATAATAAATAAAGCTGTGGTAACTCTAGAACGGTCTATTTTCCTCTACTGAATGAAGAGTACTTCAAAATCAGTTAAGCAACATAACATTACTACTCTCTTCTTAAGCAGTTACACACATTTTATTATATTTTTACCAGTCTGGGGAAGTTGCTGTTAGCAGCCATTTGCAAATCTGGATTGCCTACTGCAATCCACATGGTATGAAACACGTACTGTGCACATGCTTTATTAGGCTTCCAAGGTAGTTAACTTTACACCTGCTTACAAGATGGTTGGCCCCTGCCTACAACAATTAACTTTTCAACAGGAAAACTAGAATTTATTTCTTAGTCTTGTGAGTGGCAGCCATTTTTAACATTGTGTCATGCATTTACAAAAGATGCAGACTGAAGGTACGACTTTAAAATATTACTACAATAAATTACAAGCAACTTGTTAAATCTCCCAAAGATACTGCATGACAGAACAACTCACTTGGCCTTGAAGCCTGGGACCTTGCCATCAAGATCATATTTTGTTGAAAAATTACTCAGTGTGAAAAAAGGAAACTTGAACAGCTGACTGTATCAAACCAGACTTTAAAGCCTAATATGTACCTTTTAGGCTGCACTAAGCATAAGGAACATATTTTTGCTGTTACTCAAGAGCTGCAGAAGCGAATATAAATCACATGAGAAACAGAACAATTAAACTACTAGAGTTACTGTCCATACCAGCATTTACATCCGTGTAGAGAAACACCTGTTTTAGCAGTCTGATGTTTAGAGCTTGCCACAAACAGCAAAGTCAAGTAGCATGTCACATTTTGTAAGTAATAAAAAGCAGATACAAAGGACAGTTACATTAATAGTACTAAACACAAGGACATAACTACTTAAAGGAAAATGTGCATCTTAAACTGGTAACATCAAAAGTGCTCCAACTAAGGCATTCCTTATTCAAATACCACATTTGAACTAGCAAAAAATCCCAGTGTGTATGACTACAATCCCAATTTCAGTTACAATTTATGAAAGAACAGAGTATGGACAAGAAAACGACATACCAAAAGAACCTAGTTTGTATTCATGTTAACAACTTTCTACAAAAAGTTCAATTTTCTACAAAAAACAAGCCTCATTCATATGGCCGTCATTCCAGGCAAAGACATTTTTCTAGAAACACCTTGTGTACCCTACTGAGAGTCTGGTAGCGCATGACCAACTGGATTATATGTTTTGCCTTTAGTATAATGTGCCTCCACTTTGGTAGAGTATTATCCTTTTGTGGCTTTGATTTTTAAACTTTGACCTTCACACATGGGCACACACATTTTCACATTAGTCTTCTTTTATTTTTCAAAAGTTTACTTGGATGCCTCTTGCCAATTACACGGTTGCCTTGATATCATCTTCATCAACAACTTGCAGATTAATAAGGCTCGCAATGATATGCATAACTCTCTTACAAATACCAAAAGGACTCTACAGAAGCTTGAACAAACAGATAGTCCTACACTGTTCCCAGAAACACTTTGGCATTTGTACCAAAGCATGAGTTTTGGTACAGTGATGCTCAACTTTTTGGCTCCACAGGCCAAATGAGTGGTGCAGGGCTGGCCCACAGGATAGATTAGACACGGCATGCCAGGATAAGGCCCCACTCTACCGCTACATGCCCAGAGTCCCACAATACACCCAGATGGCCCTCAGCATCCACCCCTGTGACCCAGGAACAGGGCCATGTCCTTGTGCCTCCTTCATCCTGCCCCTCTGGCTACGATCAGGGGATTGGTGCTCCTGGCACTGCCCCACATCTCAGGATCAAGGGACTGGACCCTGCATGCCAAGATCAGGCCCCAAGCCCTGTGCCACCCTCATGGACAGGGCCAAGCTCTCTGGCCCATGAGGCTCCCCACAAGCCCAAAAAATTGACAGCAAGGGAGCAGTGCCACTGTTCCCTTTCCTGCTGCCAAAGTTTTGGACCAAAAGGCTTCCAAAAGGTCCAAATGACATGATACCAGGGGCTGGGTTTGGCCCAAACACCCCTGCTCTATACTGAATATTGAAGAGAAATTTCATCACAGTGCCACCGGTGTTAGGAAGTTTAATCTCAAAAACAGAGCAAAGCAGAGGTATTCTCTAGATGAGTGGATCAGAAGATGCAGATCATAAAAAGGAAGCCCAACAGTCATTTTCAAGTGCTTATAAACACATGTCTATACTGCGGATTTCAGAAATTCTCTTAACTCACAGTCTTTGTCTGGGAAATACATTTCCGCTACTTATACTCACTTCTTCCAGACAGTAATCGTCTTCACTCACAGCTTTCAATTTTGTACACTCAAGAACTAACAGTCACTTCCTCCCAGGAAGGCCAAATTATTTGTGTTCTTTTGGTAAAAAATGAATTTAACCCACATGTCTTAATCAGCTAAACTCATTTGCTATGTGATCCACTCTCAAGTCAAAAGTACTGGAACTGACATGGAACAAAATATGATACAGAACTAATGCAAAGTTCAGACCTGTTCCAAACAAAGTATTTTAGCTAGCAAGCAAATGGGAGTATGAGCACAAAATGAAGGACTTAAAATCTTGGTCCTGACTTTAAATGACATTTTTTACTGTGATTTCCTTTTTCTTGGACAATTTCAAGAATGTGCAATATCAATGGATATGGACGTCTTTTTAAAAAAAGGGTTTCTAACCAAGCAAATTTTTGCACCCATAGGCTCTTAAAAAAAATAAGAATAACATATTTCATACATGTATGGACGGTCAAGCCTACAGACCTAGAAAAAGCTTGATGAAAGAAAAAAGCATCCACATTTATATATAACTTGCTTTCTCTTTATGCTTTTAAGGCTATACTGTTTTTGGAAAAACAGGTTTGATATCATATACAAGTGCTGTGAGTGCAGCCAAAAGTAACATTTTTAAATAATATTTGAGCTACCACAGTCTAGAAGGTAGTCATGTGTCTGTCCAGAACATCTGTACTTAATCTTTTCCCTGACTGCCTGGATGTTGCTTGAAATTGTTTGGTTTGTAATCATAAATTTCACTAGTGCTATTTAATCCCACACTGCTAAATAGTAGCTTAGACAGACTTCAACAGACATTTGAAAATAAGGAGAGTCAGGAAAGTAAAGGCAGGTACTGAAGGATCACTGGCGGGGGGGGGGCAGCAGGGAGAGGAGGGATGTGGTATATTTTCTATAACAATCAGTGGACTAAACTCATACTATACAGGTTGGCCAAACGAGGCAGGTTCATCAAATCTGAAGCCCATAGTAAGCCACAGAGTAAATGCCTTGAAGTGCAAAGACATTTCGGCTTGTTTTTAAACTCTACCTTTGAGAAACATGTGAGCATGTGGGCTTTGCTTTAAAAATCCTTAGCGAATACATGTGGATAAACAAGAATACTGTTAAGTCAGGAGGACATTTTCTGTAAAGGTTAAATGGACTGCTATCTTTCAAGTATAGAAATAGCAACCCATGCCCTACTAGAATTCTCCAGAATTGAAAGCAGGCAAGTGGACTTTTGGATCTTTAAAGCTATTGATTATGATCATTTTGTTATGGCATTTCTGTCATGTCTGAGACTCCCAAAGAGAGAATCAGGATCCCTTGTTCAAGAATTGATCTCAGCAATTTGCTTCTTCAGTTTTTAAAACTACTCTTAATGATGGACAAATTGACATTCCAAGAGATTTCACGCAGAGATCAATCCAGACTATATTTGGTCACAAACCAAGGACAAACATTTTTCAGAAGCTAAGCCAAATTCACTACTGTTTTCATACCAGACAGCACAGCATCTAGTTGAGTTTATTCTTAATGGCACAAGGGCAGTTTTCCAACAAAGCTACTTTCTGCTTTGCCATCAGCACCACCATCTTATGGGGAATCATCAAGTACAGCAGAAATCTTTCAGTGCCACAAGCCCAACAACAGGATTCCTCACCACTCTCCAAGTTTTGCTGCTGGTATAAGAAGACAAACACAGAATGGCTAACATAGGATGCCCCCATGCCTCTGTAATCCTTAGCTGAATTTTTGGTTGTATGCGACTAGAGCAGGCATAAAAATGCGATGAGCTCTCAGCTTTGGTACCTGGCCCTGCAGAAGCAGCAGTGCAAACAAGAGAGTGCAGAGGTGACGCAGAAAGTTGAAGCAGCAGCCACGTCTAAAGAGGAAGATGATTCAGTTTGGGGATTCTCATAAGCATATGAGGATTTACAGACAATACATATATCTTGTCTGTTCCACAGTCTTGGGGTTTAAGACCCCCATCCCCTATTAGCAGCCCCACCAAAAGTGATCATGCTTTTCAACTGCCAGCAAGTGTGGCAGTTGGGTAGGAATGAGGTAGAATTCTTTAGGTGGGCATGTCCGAAGCCAATTCAGACTTCACATTTTTAATCCTTCTAATTTTAATCCCCATCTGAAGATCAGTTTCAATCTCCAAATATTGTAATGGGGTATCCCTGCAGAGAACACATGGCAACACTCTAATCTTCAAGTAAGACAACATGGATAATGATGGCAAAGGCTGCCTATCCAAAAGGAAAGGCGATAACCTCCTAGCCAGATGGAGATGGCATGAGCAGACTAAGTTACTACTGTATTACAATAGTTGAGCAGCAGCTAGTCAGCTAGTGTCACTCCAAGCTGCAAATCCTAGTAAACAATGGCAGACTCACACCCTTAACCAAAGGGTTACATTATCTCCTCTCGCTGTTTCCTGAAATCCATCATCTCAGTCTTCAGCCAACAAAACTCTCATTCAATCCCCAATCTCAACTAGCCACTGGCCAAAGTGCTGAACTGCACCATCTGAGTTGAAAGAGAAACAAAGAGGGACATACAGATGAGTGTCATCCTAGCAAACACACTACACCCACCTTTGCCTGTATTAATTACCCCAACATCATTAGATGTTCTCATAGCAAAAAGGGGGACAGAATAGCACCCTGAAGTATCCTGTACTTGTGAACTCTTTAGGAAGAGAGTGCAGACAAGTCAGCACCACCTTGTAAATTAACTGTATTGAAAGCAGCTTATAAATAGGGTGACCAGTTTGGCCAGGACACTCCCAGATTCTGCAGGTCAGTCTGGCCAGAGTCTGGCCGGAGGCAGAGCAGCATCATGAGCCAGACAAGTGGCTGGACAGGCATCACTGGTGCTGTGCAGAAGCAAGAGTGTGCCACGTGTGGGTGGGGGAGGCACCTGCTTCATCTACCTGCCTTGCTCCGGCACAGCAGCAGTGATGCCTGCCTGGCCAGCCTCCATGCCACTCTGCCTCCCTGCTGGAATCTGGTCCAGGATTTTTGAGCAACTGGCCTAGACTCACCTATGGAAACTGGAGTATCTCGGGGAAACCAGGGCATATGGCCACCCTACTTATAAAGGCCAATGTAAGCACACTGACCCAATCTTCATCCATCACCAGAAGATCAATGCTGAATAATCAAGTTAATGCAGTCTCTTTACCAAGGCCAGGCCTATACTCAGAATAGTAAGGGTGAAGGGGATCAAAGGCATCTGGATGGTGATAATTCTCTCACCACTGCCTTTCTCTTTCTCTTCTAGACAAAAATTGTCATGTGATATTGGTTGGTACTTAGTTAGATGGTCAGCATCAAAACAGTGACTTCTTTAAGAGTAGTTGTACCAACTTCCTTTAAAGCCACAGGCAAGCTCTTACTCCCACCTCCCTCCCACAGGTTTCCTTCCTTGCAAGCTCAGGCTTGCCCTGAGCCATGTGTTGAATCAATCTTCAAAACCATAATTCCTCAACAAAAGGTGGGGCAGACAGCAACCAAAATGGCTTCAGATTTATCAGACCTTCTACAACCTGAGGATCAGGTGTCTGATAGTCTGGGAATAATATGGTGGATAAAAAGGATATTCTTTGTTTCCCAGACAACCATTGCATAAAACATTAAAAAATTCAGCTAATCATGGCCAATTCAAGACTTTTGCCACTAATTATGAAACAAGAGGGCTCGATTTGTCACAGACCATCTGTAAGTCAAAGTGACCTGTGAAAAAGTCAGAGGATGAGGTGCTTCTTAGACACCAACAGTAAAGGACAAAGTATGGAAGCATTCATCCATTCATGGGAGAAGTCCATCTGTGGAATGATTTTCTCTCTTGCAGCTTTCTAGTACCAAAAGATACAAAACCATCACAATTCTTACACTATGAAGGGAGGAAACAGCCTCAACAACAAAATACAAATAGTAGTGGCATTAATAAATGGACTAAACATATTAATCAAGGCAGTATAGATATATTTGGTATCTGCTTTGACAAGTAGTTACTTGGTACAATTTTCTAAGCCCTTAGCAGCTACTAGCTCTGGCTGAAAGTTTTTGCTGAAATCTGTTTTCTGGCACACCTCAAGAGATCTAGAGAAGCAACTTTCAATCACAGTCTAGCCAGGAGGGTTATTTCTTAAGGAATGGATCTCTATGTTATAGATCTCCTCCCCTGCATTCTCGCTTTAATTTGCCTTTTGTCAAAATCACGAGAAGATTATCACTTTGGACAAAAGCTAAATTAAGTAAATAGCAATGTTACTGTTCTCATTATACAGTATTCTATTTAGGGGTTATTATATACTGAACGAACACAAAATGGGAAAAAAATCCCTGAGGTGGTGATGGATCTGCCCCTTTTGAGTGCTCATAAAAAAAGGAGAGATATCTTCATGATCCATCTCTTAAAAATATATATATATATCTTCCTGAAACTTAATGTGCTACAACACATCCATGCAGAAATATATATATAAAATGAAAAATACATTTAAAGTACAGACTTTGCTGTTCAGCGTTACAATAGATACATTTTTAAATGCAACAGAATTCAGAGTTTACGTTCATTTTCTCACCCCATGTTTCTTATACATTACAGTACACAAAAGATAAGGTGAGAATGGAAAGACTGACAGCTCCTGCAGTAGGCATGCAAAAGGCTAAGAACCAGTAGGCTAAAGTGTTTGGACCCATGCAAGCATGGCTGAGTTAAATAAGGGAAGTGGTTAAATCTATGAAGCTAGCTTTCATAACTGCTAGCTCTATTCTCCAGCGAGGATGCACAGCAGTTGATGTACTACACTAAGTCCTTTCATGAGAATTGCAGGATTTGTAAAAAGAAACTTAACTTGGTAAGCATTTTAGTAAAACAGTAATTATGTGTTCCTTTTCAGAATAACTAACCAGAACACAGAAGATAGATGATTTAATAGGAAAAAAAATCATCTGCTGACGTAGACTGAAATAAAGCCAATACTAATGAATTAGCATAGTTTGCTATCTAATCTGTAACATGACTGCTTATGTAATTTTCCTGTAAACTCGGAAGGCATACTGTCTGCTTCGGGTTTTTCAGAAATAACTTCTTCTTAAGAACTTCATATTTCACATCAAAATTGAATATTTGATTTCCCTGCTACAGAAGTTAAGATCATAAATTTGGACAGAAAAATTACCAAGTGAAGAGTGGATAAGAGAGAAGAACACTGTTCTAAGTGGCACTATCTGCATGCCCAAGACCTGTGTGCAGGAATACCTGATCTTTCTACTGATGGTCACAAATTGCCAGAGAGGAAGTGGAGAAGGAAACACTAAGGAGTGGGGGAAAAACATCAGAGCAATAGTTCTCAATCATTTTAGAATCAGGACACCTCTCCATAACTTTTTAAATGTGGCAAATATCCACAGTTGAGAACCACTGTTAATGCTGCCTTGCTTTACCCTCAGTGATTCTCAACTGGGTGACATACTGCCAAGCAAAACTGTCCTATGCATCTCACACACAGTCACACTGGAAGGGTCAGAGGCGCAAGACTGAGTTCCTCACTCATTAGGGTGCTCCACTAAGCCTAAAGCAGGCAGGAACCCTTCCCAGTCTGACCCTGCATGCTGTTTCCCAGAAACGGAGGCACACAAGGTAGGTGGAACCGTCTTACATGCCTCTGTTTCTGTGTAGAACAGGATGGAGGATGGGGGGCAGCCTGGAAGGCTGGAGCTCAACCAGGCTCTCCTGCCTGCTTTATGTGAAGCAGAACACCCTAACATACAAGTACATCTGTGTCACAGCCCTGTGCATTGGGTGATTTTACCTGGCTGCGGCAGTGCTGTCTGTCACAGCATCTCTGAGGGAGTCTCACAGGACAACACTTGAGGACCACTGCAATAGAGAACGATGATCCAATAACTTTTTACTCCAAGAATCCTATTTCCTCAAAGATTTCTTCTAAAGGCTTACCCTTAAACACAACTAATTTTCTCAACTTCCTTTCTCAAGCTGTGCTGATAGTAATATTGAATAACTTTGTTCACCTTTTATTAAAGCTTTGGAGAACATTTAAATAGTAATCCTGTCTAATCTTTGATAAATATGAGGAATCATCACATGGCAAACCTTATCTGGATGACTAGGTATTAGGAGTACTATTTTAATATATTCAGTGGGGGCCAATATTTTTGGCAGGTGGGCCACAATTAGCTCTGCACCCTCCCTGAGTGCCACTCCAATTCCCTTTCCCCACCTGATCAGCTACTCTACCTTCTGCCTTATTTGCTTCCGTACTGCCTTTTCCCTTCCCAATCTGCCACATGGCACACATAAAGGTGGCATTTGCCACTTGTGATGCAAGTTGGCCACCCCTGTTATGAAGGACAAATGGTTTATAGACTCTCCACAAATATATATTAAAAAAAAGGTAGTTCAGTTGAGGCTCATAAGCTAACATTGCACATAAAACTCATCTAACTGCTCACAAAGGCCACCTAGGCACAATAATACCCTGCACATTCATGTGGGAGATACAAGTTTATTTCTAAGTCTCTTGGTTTCCAGATCTGATAACTATACAAATGAACATATTACAGTGAGTTAAAAGGGGGAGAGACTTGCCAAGCTTTGCCTGCTTCACGGAAATTGTGCTTGTTCTTGCTTTCTGATAAATGAAACTTGCCCCACAATAGTTAACCCCTCGATGAAA
The DNA here is from genome assembly GCF_052110815.1 of Crocodylus siamensis. Lineage (NCBI taxonomy): Eukaryota > Metazoa > Chordata > Crocodylia > Crocodylidae > Crocodylus > Crocodylus siamensis. The sequence continues at coordinate 3,640,325 of NC_143403.1, read as the reverse complement.
CAAAAGACCTAAGGTACAGTGGTTTAGCTACCACTTAATACAGGCACATGACAGCTGATGTACAGGAGGTCCTTGCCCCGTTATTTGTTCATTTATCTACACCTTTTATGTTAACCCAAAAGACAAAAAAAAATTACCCTGATCAAACCTAACAGCTGCAGAGGAACAGCAGAACGGATCAACATCTTAGAAGCAGTTTATCCTTATCATGCCCACAGGTAGCTTCACAAGTGCGATACTGTGCTTTTAAATTCTAAATGTGTTAGTGCCCCGTCTACATTACGGCTATTGTAAAAACAGGGCTAACATGAAGGTGCCAGCATCATACTTAGAAAGTGAAGATGCAAGAGAAAAAAGACGCAACATTTATGTGTGTTGAAGTACAAACAAAGCCATGAACAGACTTGTAATTTGCATGTTCACCAGTATAATTCATAGCCACACATCTCTTGAGCAACAGCTCAAGCTAAGAGGGACTGGAGACAGAAGTGTGTTTCGAGGAAGTCACTACAACTAAACAAGATATCATCTACTTTTTTTAAACAGAGACTGTAAATATAAATAATGCTGTTAGATAATAACAGTATTTACATATAAAGGAGAAAAGCTGGAATGGGGAAAGTCTGCCAATGTTTAAACATGAAAATTTCTAGTGTATCACTGCTTGTTTGTCTAAGTCTAGATCTTCCACTAAAAAAATAAGATGTTATATATGCACTGCAATCAAAACGTTGGAGTAAATAATCAACTTTTTAATAGTTACTGAAAAAAAACCTAATGGAGTTTGGATTTTTGCTGCTCCACAAATTTAAATGTAAAAACTCAGGCATGATGCATATATGCAAACTTGGCTTTGTACCAGACCAATATCTTTGTCTTTGCCATCTCAAAATAGTCCCTATATGTTACCTATGGGCAAAGTAATTCTTGATTCATCCTCCACTCTTCATTCCTTTTCCTAAAAGGAAACTTCCCAAAGAGAAAAGGTAAGTAAGATAGAGTATTTTGAGTTTCAAAATGGAGCTCATTTTAACCACCAAGTTGTCACCTAAAAATAAAGAACCTTACAACGGAAATGCTAACAACCCGTGCCTATGCCATTAGGCACAGCATTTCTATACTTAGCATCTCTTTTGTTCACACAAGAAAGAGTCTCAGAATGATAAAAAACCCACCAAATTATACACTGCAGCACACTAAGAAAACAGAAGGGGATGTACAGCCACATACAGCATCTTTAATGGAAAAGTAGTTGCCATACGTTTGCAGTAATTTGTGGAGGTCACTATCATGGACCAGAGTCCAACTGCAATAGAAAGATAGTCCCTGACCCCACTTAAGAATCACACCATCTTAATTTATGCAATTCAAATTAAAAAAAATAGGATCTGTTCAAACAGAATCCTAGAGAAGTGGGGCTGGAAGGGACCTCCAGAGTTCACATCTAGTCCAACCCCCTGCCTGAGGCCAAACCATCCCTATCCAAGCCATAATCTAAACTACGTAAGATGACAACCCTGACAACGCAGACCCCACACCCTAACCTGCCACAGGACAAGCAGGGGGACCACAGCAGCCAACATCCTGCTTCCGTGAAATGTTGTAAATATATGCTCAAGGATCCAGGCCCCCCTCTACAGAGGAAGGCAAAACCTCCTATGCCAATTTGACCATGGGGTAAAATTCCTTCCTGATCCAAGTAAGGCAATCAGTCTGACCCCAAGTAGAGGGGCAAAACCTTCTAGCCACAAACCTGTGACTTTGGTCCCAGCAGGAATATTGGCACACCTCAGTCAAAGTTCCCAGCCCTGGCTGAAGGCAACACCCAATGCCCCTGGAAAGATTTAAAAACATCCTGACACACGTAGCAGAAAAGTGGGGAGAGGGCACAGTGTCAACCAAAGACTAGAGACATGGGAAATCCCCACAGCAAAACATAGGCATTGCTACACCCCTGATGTATGCCAAGTAGTGGCATGTGGAGACATTTTCCTCAGCACGTCAGGTGGAGTGCAAGGAAACTGCTTTAAAAAAAAAACAACAAAAAACCAAAAAAACAACAACAACAATTTTTTTTAAAGTTGCTGCTCCAGGCTCTCCGGAGCAGCCACAAGTCCCAGCGCAGCAGCAGGCACTGGGGCTGGAGTCAGGAAAACACAGGTAGGGATGCCTTCCGCGTTCTGCTGACTCTGCCCCGCATCCCCGGGCTGTGCCTGGCCTGGCCCCTGGAGAGGAGCTGACACTGGGTGAGCCTGGGGCCTGGTACCCAGGCAGGGACTGTGGAGGGCAGCTGTGCTGGAGGCTCCTGGCCGACTCGGCCCCGACTACTGCCCACATCAGCTATTCCTGGGGCCTGGTGGGCTCCTGTGGCCAGGCCCTTGCATCAGGGCCAGCTCTGCCCTGCTTGTGCTGTGCCTGGCACACAAGGAAGCTGAACCTGGAGCCCCCTGAGCCCAGCATCCTGCCCTGGGCAGGTGGTGTCCCCTTGTGAGCAAGGCACCTGGGACCCATCCACGTGGAGCTGAGCAGACTGGACTCCCTCATCTGTCTACAGTGGTTGGAGGAGCCCCGGGACAGCCCCCGCTTCCTGCCTGGCCCTCACTGCCACCTTCCCAAGGGCCTGCCTGGGATGGCTTGCCTGAAGCATCTCTCTATACATCTGCTTCTCCCCGTACTGCCCAAATCCTGCCCTGAGTGTGAAGTCCCAGCGCTCACCCTGCTTGGGTGGGACGGGATGTCCGTCTGCCCGAGCCCCAGCCAGACCCTCCCCGCTCCAGGACTGTTGCAGAGGCCTGGCAGCTGCTGCTGGGGTGTCGCTACCTCCCCCTGCCAGACACTGCCATGGACCAGCCAGCAGGCCCAAGCCACAGCCGGTAGCAGTGGGAGATGACACACATGGCTTTCTCCTTTCGCTTTTTTTCCTTTCTTCTCTCCTCTCTTTCTCTTCCTTCTTTTTCCCCTTGTCTCCTACTTTCTTTTATTTCTTTCTTCCTTCTTTTTTTCCCTCACTACTCTCTTTTTCTCTACCTTTTTGTCTCTTTTTTTCTGTTTTTCTTTAACTTTCTCTCTTCTCTCCTTTTTCTCTTTTCTTTCCCTTTCCTTTTTTCCTCTCTCTCATCACAACATACTTAAAAAAAATACACCAGAACAAAAAGTTAGTATATGAAGCTTTTCATATTGTCACCAGGCTTAGAACTTTTAGAAAACCTGGTATTTACTGTTTAAAAAAAAAAAAAAAAAGTAACATTTACGATTATTAACTATATTAATATGCAATGTGTCTTGACATGTATCCTCCACCTCAGTTTTTGTTTTTCTGGCATGCTGGCACTCTGGCACCTTACAAGGTAGACACTGCGAGTTTTTTTTTTAGCACTCAGGCCAAAAACGTTGCCTACCCCTGACCTAGAATATCCCCAACCAGTGCCTGTCTAGCCTCTTCTTCAACACCTCCAGTGATGGACAGTTCACAACTTGCCTAGGCAGTTTATTGAGAATAAGGACTCTGTTCATTACCTCTGAAGTTATGCACTGGAACCCTGGATAATTATTGCCAGGTCTCATTTTCCAGGGACATGCAACACTTTTTCTGCACCATTTCAGTTAGACCTAGTTTACAGACTGGTTCAGCTAAACCAATGTAAATTCCTGTGGGGACACTCCGATTATATACGAGGAGAATCTTATTTCAATATTGCTTAAGTTGTCATTGAAAACCAATCTTAAAGGGGGGGAAGGGGGAGGGGTGGGGAAATCAGTGAAACACTCACAAACACTTCTTAACGCCCAGTGATGTATGGACTAAAAGCCACCACAATTTATGTAGAAAGTCAAGTCCAAGGGAAAAAAAAAGAAAGAGACAGTATCATTTATTATACTAATATGATTTTTTTTGGCTCTTTCTATGAACTCACTATGGAATGTTCAGTCCAGTTTCCCAGTAAGCTTGATAGTAAATGACTAAATTAATTTCTCATGTTAACATTAATCTTGAACACCTCTGAGGTGGTGCAGTCACCATCTTTGGAGGTGTTCAAGACGAGGCTGAACAAGTACCTTGTTGAGCTTGTCTGAGCCCAATAACTTCATGCCCATGGCAGGGCACTGGACTTGATGATCTGGCAGGTCCCTTCTGGTCCTTCAATTCTATGATACTATGGGTAACATTGATTAAAATGAATGCTATCAGCGAGGCTACTTTACTGCTTGCAAATCCCATTCTATACACAAACTGATTTGTTTAAAACAAACAAAACACTGGTTAAAGCTTAGCCCATTTTGTGGGGACCTCTTGGAGGGAACCCCAAGAGATTTAGGATTACCATCCAGTAAAGTAGGGTAGCCCAACCAGGCGATCTCAATCTTTCAAAATGGAAATTCAATAACTACATATAATCTATGTTGACGGTGTGACTCTTTGTCCCTCCAACTGAGTAGATTGTACAGCAGTTCATGTACACCACACCGTAAGTAAGCAACTCACCCATTCTACCCTGCTAATAGCAATGTGGTAAACATCTAACACAAGAAATCAATCAGGTCTGGTCAAGAGGCCAACAAATGCACTGAAACCATAAGCTTCCCTCTGCTTGCAAAACTGGCACAAAACTAAAAAGTTGTTAGATATAAAAGTCACATTAGGACAACTACTACTCTTGTAGGACTCACGAGGTTTCTGGACCCAGCTTGCAACGTAAGATCAGAAGCAGTCTTACTTCCAAATTTTTCTATTGTGTTATTCCAGAAGTCCAAGTAAAATCGTGCCTTATGCTATATAATCTTGGAAGATATGTTGGGTACAGAAATTGAGGGTGAACTGCCCAGAGTCTTTGTTACCATTCATAAGACAGCAATTTGAAAAGGGCTACACAAATCCAGTACTGCATTACCAAGTGACTATGCAATTACAAGGAAATAAGAGGACAAATATACTATTTGGGGCCCTGATTCAGCAACTAACTCCACAGGGACCTCTACACTTGCGGAGAGTTACAATATCAGGGAGAATCCTCCAACATGAATCAGCTGGAAGAACACTACCTAATTCCCCCAAATGTTGCTCAAGTAAGCAGCCTTATTTTACTGTTTGTTGGAAAGCCGTTACTGCATGGTGTTTCTTGGTCTTCATTCAAAAATCTCACTGCAGAAGTTACTGAGGTAGTGCAGTAACTTTCCCCCTAGCTGGACCTCTGTTGAGTGTCAGCAAAAACATTGCTCCCACCACTCAAAAATCAACACAGGTGAAGCCAACGTTAACAACACACTTTCATCTTTAGCAAAAGGCATATTCTATATCTGTGGATATTTCCAGCAAAACCTGTGCATCACCAAGAAACATGGAACTAAATAACTTAGTCTTACGCTTACTTGTTATGCTGAATACAAGTTTTACTCAATGCAACTAGGCGACTGGACTCAATTCAGCAACCCACAAAACAAAATTATCTAGCAGCCTGAACATGCAGTCTCCTTCAAAACACAAATGGTTCCCACAGTCCTCTGCATATGAAGAGCTTACTATTTGGTGCCTACTGCCCATTCAGCCTTTACCCTCTTTGTAAACTTTCATTGCTTATACACTGTGACTATGCTCTTCTCCTCAGCTGTATAAACAGACCGCTGCAATAGGAAACAATATTAAAAATGATTACACAGAAGTCATTTGATATAGTGTGACAGTAATGGTGGTGAATTTGTGCTGGTAGAGACTTTTCATTATAACCACATTTTCAAAGGTTTATACCTCAAACCAAAATTACTCCTTTGTTCGTGGCTCAAAAACAGGGCTTAGGATTTGGGTTGCGTTTGTTTTCTGAAGCTTAATAAAGCTCTAACCACTTCTGAGTTTTCTGAGCATGAAAAAAAAATTATTAATACATAAAACTCTGCGCGTGTGCATGTGTGTGTGCGCGCACGTGTTTGTGAGTGTCAGAAAGAGAGAGAGACAGACAGACACTACTAGTCTTGGATGAATCAAATGTGTTTTCATTTTAAAATACTAAATCTGCCATTCTCCTCCCACAATTTAAGTATTCACAGAGTGCACTCAACTAGACAGACTCTAGAAGGCAGATCATCCGCTGTTTCTCTCCAATTTAAAACTATAATAATGAATGCAAAAAAGATGGTTTGATTTCACATGCATAAAAGAACGGAAATGTGGAGCTGGGTTTTCAGTTTGGCCTAACAACAACGCAGTCACAGAAACATTATCATCCTACGTAAGAACAGCATATGCAGCGAGGCACAGGTTACATCTCTGTGGAAGCTAGAACCATGACTTTCACTGTATTCTACTTGCAAGAGTCATGCGATTCGCATAGATTTTTTTCAGCTAAATTTTTTGCAGCTCATAAAAATATGAACTCAATTATTAAAACTATTTCAAAGACAGTCAGCAAGAAATGAAACTTTTCAATTCCTGATTCAGCCCAATGTTTCATATAATTCTAGACTGGGAAAACTAAACCTTGACCAAAGAATACAGACATCAGTCTTAAGCATTGCTTTAGGAATCAGATGCGACAGAGCCACAGGTAATAGCAAACTGGCCCTTTAAGGGTTGCTAAGTTATTTAAAAAGATGCTCCCCGCTATCTGGGGGACCATAACTACTGCATTCTGTTGGACAGCAAGTACTTTCCAAATAGTTCTTTGAAACTCAGGTTTGGAAAGATTTGTGCTAACTTCATCAAGCTAGCCAAGTGGAAGTAATGAATCTCCATGTGCACCTGGAAAAGGAATTTAAAAGGAACACTTTTCAATTATCAAGTAACTTCTTTGCACCTCTTCAAATAAATGAATGAAATGTAAAGAGTCAGGAATGCCCATGGCCCTTTGCAATTACCTTTCATACGAAATACAGGTCCCTGCAGACCTGCTCAGTTGGTCTGTATGGGTGCCTATACATGAGTGCGGAAGCTGCTCCAATGCGCTGGAATCCCAGTGTGTTGGAGCAAACTCCAGTAATTGAGTTGGCTGGTGCATGGCAATTATCATGCTCTAGCAGCCTCCCACATCACATGTATTGGTATCCCCGTGCTTAAAAATGGCATCGGGGCACTCAGACTAAAGCTTGTCACACGAGCTTTCACTATTACAGATTTTCCCTTTTTTAAGCCACAGGTACTGGAGATAAATCACTAGATTACATGAACTACACACACTGAATCAATAGCAGGGAAGTCTGGGGTAGCTGTTCTTCTGTAACTTTATAGTTTTAAGTTCACTTTTAAGATTAACCCAAGAAAGGGTGTGTTTGGAGTTCAGCATAGCATTCAATTAACTTAACACAACAGCACTGACATCAAATACCAAGCCAGCACAGCTCAAACTCTGGCAAGCCAGCTAGAGTAATAGGAAAGGGAGAAGCTACTCGCTCACTCTGGGGATGGCTGAGAGCACAGGGTTCTGGCTGGCTTCAGCCCCAATGCAGATTGTTTTCTCTTCATGTCTTCACTGACTTTTCCAGGTAATGCTGAGACAAACATTTCATGACATGACCCCTTAGTATCAGAACATGTAGCTCTGTAATGCTGCTAGTTAATTTTGCACATTTAAACATAGCTGGATTGAACAAGTTGTATTGTTTTTCCATACTCTACATCCAGCCATAGATCAAGGCCAACTTCTTGTTCTAAAAAGTAACAGAATTAACTATTTATGGACATGTGGATGTGACCGGGGATTGTCCCTTCCAGTGGTAGCAAGTCCAATACCCTGCATTCACAGTCAACCATTTATCTGAATTTTGTAATCTTCTCTTGAAAAGATAATAAAAATATATAGTGAAATAATGCTATTTCTGTACATTCCCAACAAACCAGAGGATTGTTAGGACATCAGAGATCAGTATTCTTCAATTTTTTTAAAAGTGACCCCTCTTCACTGTTTGTCTTCTGATACACAGTGAGAAGAAGACCACCCAAAAAGAGTGAGCATTATGGCTAGTGGGGTGAATGGTAGGATGTATTATCCAGCCAACGCAGAAGGCTTGGGACTCAATTAGACAAAACGTATACACTATGAGCGAAGACCCAAAGCATACACTTCAAGAACCGATCGTGTCCTTAAATTCCTTTAGTGCATGCATTTGATTCAGGTTGCATTTCCACTGAACTTTGGCATGATGTGAAGTCTGCTTTAGGAGACCACAGGTGAGAATGGAGGGAGACGGAAATAAAATTGTGGGTCACGGTTCAGCTTTCAATGTTGATCTTCTGAAGAACAGAAACTGAGAGAAGTTAAATATTTGTATGAAGGCTCCTCCTGTGGTTAATTATATCTTTCTATACTGTCCTGAAGTATTTCTCTCTATACTTCAGTAAATATTATATATCAACCCAAATACATATACATTGAAAATTGAACAGAGTAGTAATTTCACAACCTCTGCTCCTTGGTTCCCAATAGTTTGATATAAGGAACCAAAGTATTTGGGGGGGGGGGGCGGGGGAGGAAGAGGACACATACCCAGAGCCAAGTAAAGAGATTCTCATCCAAATTTTTCAAGCTAAGACCACAGTACCCAAAGGAACACACAACTAGAAGAAAGCTTGTTTTAAAAGGACCAAACCAATATGTACACTCCCATCTCAGGCAGAGAACCAGCCTCTGCTTACTTGAACTCCAACCAATTTAGAGCACATTGACAATACAATTTTGTTTCTGATTTAGTTACAGGCCAGCTCTCCAACCCATTATGGCTATGGGGGAAAGCAGATTCACCAAAACTTCCCTGCCAAGCCACTTCCAACAAACCTAACTTCCATCCCAACCTCTCCAGAATACCACTCATTCCCTAGTTCATCATCCTTGTAGACAGGCAATGGCTTACATTTCCGGACCGACTTTCATGCTCAACTCCCTTCTAGGCTCTTTCACCCTAACAGTGAGACCAAGGCCATCCCAGCAGGAAGCTAACAGCAACCAGTACATGATAGCAGTGTTTCTCAACCCATGGGTTGCAACCCAAACATGAGTCACAGTTTCAAAGATGTTAGGGGCTGGAAAGGACCTAACAGATCATTGGGTCCAGGCCCCCTGGTCACAAGAATACATGAAAGGGTTGTGAACAAACTTCAGAAATGGATCCACAAACTTTAAAAATGGAGTCTCCTTTCGAAGAGAAAAATGTGGGAAATGACAGCTTTCCCCTTGCAGCCCGGCCGTTCCTCTTGCCCCACACCCACGCCCTGCCCCACATTCTGGGGGGTGAGGGGCACTGGGTCAGGACTGGCCATCTATGCTTACAAATGGCTCCTGGTCCAAAAAGAGATTGAGAACCACAGCCTTGTAGCACAGCCTGTTGATCGGCTAGCAGCTGAATGAATTTCTGTTCTATGCGGGAAACATTTGGGGGCTGGAACCCAAGATCCACAAGGTCCCTTCCAGCCCCTAGCGATCTACGGATCATCCAAAGAAGCCTATGTCTATTCCTACCCATCTCGCATGCTAGCAACAGACTCCCGACAGGATTTGAACGATCACTTCCAACAACAAGGTTTACACGAAAGGAGATCGCAACGCTTATTACGAAGGTGCAGCTGCCTCCGGAGATATCTGCCGGACGGATTCCCTTGCACATCTTGCTGAGGGGAGCACAAGGACACAATACCCACCTTGTGGCAGCCGGGGTAGGTTGCCACAGTGTTGAGGGTGGAGGGGCCAGGGGTCTTGCTGGTGCTGGCCATGATGTTCTGGATCTGGGTGAGCTCCTTCCTCAGCACCTGCTTCTGGTGGAAGCTGAAGGCGGGGTGGTTGGAGGCCATGGTGAAGAGCAGCAGGAACTCATCCCCCGTACGCCCCTCGTTGAGCTGCAGCCCATAGTTGTGGATGACCGAGTCAATGTGGGTGAGGGTGCGGAACAGCACGCCGGCTGCCTCACGGTGCGCCGAGCCCAGCAGGGCCAGGGAAATCAGCAGCTTGCTGCGCACCACCTCATCCGTCAGGTTGGTGAGGTTGCCCAGGTCGGCTGGGTTGTTGGCCTTGATCTCCGAGTCGCGCAGCGAGTGGTAGTCCTTGCGTGCCAGGTCCTCCAGGCAGGCGCCCAGGAAGCGCAGCTCCAACGGGATGCACAGGTCCAGCAGACCGCACAGGAACTCCACGCGCTGCGGTGACGGCAGCTCCGAGAACCACCGGTACACGCCGTCCCGCTGCAGCCGCGGGCACCGCTTCTCCACCATGGCGCCGCCGCCCGGCCGGGCCACCACCCCTGCAGCTGGGTGCGGGCGACCCTGCCCGGGGAATGGGGGGACACCCAAGGTGGGGGAGGGGGGGCTCCACGGATGGGGGGAGGGGCACCAATGGGGGTGGGGCTCCAATGGGGGGAGGGGTACCGAGGGGGATGAGGATGAGGGTGGGGGAGGGGCCCGGGGTGAGGGGTGGGGCGCAGGCCGAGCTGAGGGGAAGCGGCGGGTAGGCCCCGGGGCGGTTGGGCTTCGGCGCGGCCTCCCCTCACGGGGCGGCTCCTCCGCTCCGCCTCAGCCCGGCGCCCTCCATGCCCCGCGGCGGCTGGCCGCCAGCCTCGTCGTCCCGGTGCCGGTACCGCCGGGCCCCGTCGGGCGCAGGAGCCGCCACAACCGCGACAAATAATCCCCCGCGGTCGGCGGCGAGCGAGCGGAGGCACACGGCGCCGTGCGGTTGAGCGCAGCACGGTGCGGAGGGATCCCTGCTCGCCTGTGACCAGGCCCCGGCCGGCGGGGTGGGGGGGTAGGCGGCCGGAACTCACTTACCGCCCACTCCGCCCTCCCATTGGTCAGCTCGGCCGGCCTCTTCACTGTCATTGGCTGGCGCTCGCAACGCCCCCGAGTGAATAGAGCGCGGCCCCGCGCCCCGCCCCTCGAGAAGCCGGGCTGTCAATCCGGCGCCTCTAAGCCCGCCCACTGGAAGGGGGTTGGGCGAGAGAGGCAAGGGGCGGGGCCGAGGGGAAAGGGACATGTGGCTGTAGTTGTGTCCCAGGCACGTGCTACCCGCTGGGCAGGGGGTCGCAGGAGGGGTCAAGCCCCTGCCCCTCCTGCAAGGGGCTTCACCGGGGCACCTCGTCCAGACCCTGCCTGATCCATCCCACCAGGGCCCTGCCCCCTGCTCCTGGGAGTGCCCCCTTGGAGATCCCACAGCTCCCCTGACCACTCTCCAAAGGTCCCTCCTAATCTGCAGCATGAATATCCCCCTGCTGCAGTCCCGAAGAGCCCACCGGCTCTGGAATAGCCCTTCGGCAGCTGAAGACTCTTATCAAATCCCCACCTGGAGCCTCCTCTTCTCCCCTCGAGCCTCCTCTTCTCCAAGCTAAATAACGCCAGTTCTTCCAGCCTTTCCTGGCTACAGTAGCAGCCTTAAGGGAAGGCAAACCAAGCAACCGTCTGGGGCCCCACACTTTAGGGGGCCCTGAAATTTTGCAACAAATGTCTGACTTGCGTATAGCTCATCAAATTAAATCTCCAAGGGGCCCCAAATTTTCCATCAAATGTCTGACTTCCTTAAAGGTTATCAAAATTAAGCCTCTAAGGGGCCCCAAATGACTCTCTTGCCCAGGGCCCTGGCAACCCTACAGCCACCACTGCTGGTTAGTCATGTATCCCAGGCCCCTGATCATATTTGTTGCCGTGTGCTTTTTGCTCTAAGCCAGTGATTCTCAACCAGGGTGTCTCAGCACCCAGGGTTGCCTTGGGACCCTTTCAGGAGTGTTAGGTGTGCAAACATGACTCACACAATAAATCCAGAGATTTCAAATAGAAAGTCAGGGGTGCCTATACATGTGCACAAGATTAATAGAGTCCCCTGGAGCATGATAATTACTGCACTCCAGTGTCACATCTATCAGCGTTCCTGCGCCGAAAAAGGGTGGTGTGGGTGCTTGAACTAAAGCTTGTCGAACGAGCTTTAGTTAAAGCACCCCTGCCACCATTTTTCAGCGTGGGGATGCTGATGCACGTGATGCTCCATGACACTCCAAGAGCTGCTCTAATTAAAAGTCACCTCTCCCCCTCTCCAGAGCACGTATAAACGCCCCAAAGTATTAAATATCTTCCATGTTTTGGGAGTCTTGGTTGTAGCCATGTTGCTCTAAGGACATAGGCAGACCACATTCTTTGGGTAAATGTGATATCTTTTATTAGACCAACCCAGTGGTTGGACAGACCTGCATTTTGCATATTGGCTTCTATTCCATCCAGCAGAACAAGAAACAACAACACTCTCCCTATGCCTGAAGAAGGGTGTTTGAGCCTGAAAGCGTGCAAAGAACAATTTTTCCAAGTATTTAGTTGGTCAAATAAAACACATCACATTTACCCAAAGAACGTTGTCTGCCAAACGTATTAAAAACATTCTGAACGGCTGGGGTCCTTCTGAGTTCTTTGCGACAGAAAAATAGCTCTGTTTTTTTTTTCTGCAGTCAAACGATGAGTGAAAACTAAGAGCTGGTTTTGTTTAAGGGGTGCCTCAAGTCTAAAAAGGTTGAGGACCGCTGCTCTAAGCCAACCCTAGATTGTTGCACATTGGGGGGCTGTTCCCTACCTCTCTCATGATGGTGCTTAGATTTCCTTTCTCACTGTTGGGTAGGAGTCTTCTTCCCTCTCTGATACTTCCAGAGGCAGTGTCTTCTTTGTCGTAAGGACTGTGAAGGTTTCCTAGGTATCTTGTCTCCTGCTCTTTCCATCCCAGCCAAGAGGGTGTGATCCTAGGTTGGAGGGGCAGGGATGGTTATAGACAGAGTATCATTTCTCTCTGCTTATCCACCTGCTTTGTCTGTTTTAGGTAGCACAGTATGGGGAAGCACACAAATATTCAAACATATTGCAAATAAGCTGATCAGGACAATGTGGGGGTGAGTGGGAAACTGTGAGACCAGAAGAAAAAAAAATAAGGCCCCTGGTGTGGTTTGCTTTATCAGTAGAGATCTACAAGAGAAGGGAGATCCCACAGTGATGTGTGGGAACCTGATGATATGCCAGTGGAAGCAGGGAAAAATCATTTCTGTTGTGAGCAAGATTCAGTGGAAAAAAATCTGGTTTGCCAGAATTTGTGGCAACAGCCCTGTCTGCTTATTTAACAAGTCTGTCCCAGGTGTGAGATCCAACGGGATTTCAGATGTCGCAGGTGGGAGTAAAGAGAAAATGTGAGGAAAAAGTGCAGGGGAAAGAAAAAGTTTCTGGAATGGTAAGATGGAAATGGGACGAAAACAGTTCGGCACAAGTCTCAACTTCCAGGCATGCCTTACCAAACCAACCAGCTCTCCATGGTCAAAGCACTCTTGGCATTTGACATGGGAGTGTGGAAGCATAAGGAATAAGGTAGCTCTTTTATGATGGTTATGTTTTTTCCACAAACAACTTCACTCTAAACTGAAGTCTCCTGTAATGGTGAATGAAATATGTACATTACAGAGGTACAGATCAAGCAACTTGAGATTTTCAGCACTGCATTTACCTCTGGGCTGCATAGATGACAGTCAACAGCTGACAGACAGGATTTTTTTCATAACACTTCTCCATTGACTCATTTGGTTGTTCTGCTATGACCCCGGTTCCCTACTGATTAATAAAGACAGGGGTGGGGATACACCTACTTACTTTGCGACATAAGTGGAACAGGATGGGCACCAATATTTTTAGTTTTGATTCCAGACAAGAAGAAAGGGTGATTCCATCACCGGGTTTATTCAATACATTGTAATATTCTGGCAAGAGAACATGATGTCTTCATTTGCATGCAGAAGGAAGCACAGCATTAGCACTTCACTAAACAAAAGAGAGAACGATTGAGTCTTGCCGTAAAGTTTTATTACATCTCACATTCACCATTTGTGCGTTCCATGGCATGCATGCATCATGTCACATAGATGCCACTTTTTCCCTCATGGACTCTGTGTGCCTTCATATGGCTACTATACGAGTTAAGCGGATTTATTCCTTTGGGTAACAGTTTGTTGGAAATTAGTTTGCACACAACAGTAAGATTAATTTAATAAGCTGCAAAACATATTCTACCAGCACTGGGAATTTGAAATTTTATGTAGGTATTCAGGTTATAGCCATGTTAGTCTAGAGGCAAAAGGAATCAGAACTTGTGGTAGAAGTGATATCTTTTATTAGACCAACCAGATTTTCACCAAAAAAACCATTCTTTAATTGCAAGCTTTCGGGCACAAGGGTGCTTGTACCTGAAAGCTTGCAATTAAAGATTTTTTGGGGGGGGGGGAATCTAGTTGGTTTAATAAAAGATATCACCTCTATCAGAAGTCTTAATTAATTTTATTTAGGAGCTTTTACCCTATCAGCTGCATGTATTGAAACAGTCTTATCAAAATGCAAGAGTAAGCAGTCAAAGGAAGCTTATTAAGGTTACAGTATCATATATTAGATGGCTTACACAGGATTGCTTCTGTGGTGATGGCCCCATGTCACTTGATAATTTTCAGACTTTGGCTTTGAGAGGATCCTTGAAAATCAGAGTCTTCTGCTGTGTTCTGGCATCTCAGCGATCTACCAGCCAAGGGAAGCTGTATGCAGTTTGTTCTGATATTTGTTGCCATTCCACGCGCTGTGGCTGTTTGGAGTGAGCGGGGTGGGGATCAATGGGGAAAAGATGCTTCCTCCCCAAAGAAAGGTTGAGTGCTTGATACTCGGGCCTCCCAGGCTAACCTCCATAAACACTCAGGTTGATGGGTAGTAGTTTGGGGCCAAATTTAAAGCCCGAGACGATCAAAGAGAATTTGACTGAAAGGGCATTGGATGAGACCCTAGAAAACTAGCAGGGAAAATGAAAGGCTGTATGATACTGTCACAGTGGTGACCAGGCGCTAAGAATTCAGAGCTGGCTTGTGAAGAAAATGCCAAGAACCACACGGAGGGGAATAAATCATAGTTACAGCAGTTCAGGTTACAGCTTGCATGCTGCAGCTAAAGGTCATGTGGAGAGTGAGTAGTGTGCATGTATGCACACATGCGTTTAGAGGGGTCTTCTCTGGGATGGCCAGTCTCTGTGGACACCAAACCTGCATGCTTTTTTTCCCCTGCCTGCCCTATTTCCTGCATCCCCTCTCTTCATTAGTATTAATTAGCAGGATGATGAATGTGCATGTTTGCACTACACAGTGGGGGAAGACTTTTATCAGAATTATCAGGAAACGGTAAAAGTTTCAAGACAATTTATTTTCTGTTGTTGCCTTATTTTGTTGCCAGCCTAGTCCAAACCCATTATACTTATTCAAATTGAATTATGAAATCCCAGTCAGGATTGGGACCCCATGTGTCAAGCTCTGCACAAATATATATGACCCACCCTGTGAAGCTTACAATCCAATTCCCTGTATTGCCACCTTTTAGATCCTACTTCACTGAGCAGTCAAACAAAAAGTCTCCCTTTTCCTATAGTGATATATCACGAAACTCGTGGCTTCCACAAACACGGATTAACTCAATGGTAACTCTTTCTCTTAGGATGAAGTTGGCCAACTGTGTCATTGACATTGAAGCTGGCATTTTCAAAGGTGCCTAAAGGAGTGGGGGCTGGAGTCCCCAAGGTACTTGGACACACAACTTCTATTTAAGTATTTGCTTTACCGCTGGGATCAACTGCAAGTTAAGCACCTAAATATCTTTGTGACTCTGGCCCCAAGCACCCACTGTTGAAATTCAATGTCCACTGAGTATATAACTCCTTTAGGCTCCTTTGAGAATCCCTGCTTAAAGAAAGGACTGGGATACCCCAAACTGGCACCTGTGAATCCAATGGGGCGGGAGAACCACCAGTGTGTCAGAGTAGGATTTTTATGGCAGGAGCTAGTGGTGAACAAGAACTATTAAAACATCCAGTCCATCTTCCCATCAAGGAAGGCCTGTTCCCTAATAGCATGTTTTGTTAAAGCATTGTCTGCCTGTGAGATTTTACATTCATCACAGTTATCACGATCTGGTGCACTGTATGGGTATACATATCCTTGGCAAAACATCTTGACTTTATGAACCACTGAGCAGGGTTGAAACTGCAGCATGAAATTTAGCATGCAAATTCTCAGTTTTGGGGTTAAGCACTTGCAAATCACAGCCACAAATTGTCAGCACCTTGATACGAGCTGGTTGCGACCCCAAGACGCACACTATGCCACTGTTAATAGTCACGGCACTGCCCCCCACCAAAGCCAACTCCCTTATACCTGTCGCAGAAGAAGGAACTTGTTGGAGAAAAAGGGGTTTTAACATTTTTAATGTGAGCCCTGGCAGTAATTCAAACTTTGCATGCCCAGCTCAGCATGAGGCAATGTATTCTTTCAAGCAAGATCTGTTTTACTTCCTGTGGCCTCTCTCTCACCCAGAATCTGCAGGCTAGTTCTGCTTTCTTCCAGCACAGACTCATGTCACTGATAGCTTGTCTCATGCTTTGCCCAACCTTCCCTCCTGATTATTGTCCCTCTGGGCTTGGTGCTCACTTCCGTTGCTCCTCTTTCCAGATACCCACTCTCCCGTGTCCAGTTTTCGCTGCCTGATCCTAAGCACTCAATTCTGATATTTCTCAGCTGCATGCTCTCAGCTAAATCCCAGCAACCTTATTCCAGCCATAGCAATCTTATTGGAGCTCTCAGTTTTTGGACTAGCTGTTCCTTCTGCTCTCGTCAAACCCTACAAGGATATGACTGCAGTCTTCCAACAGTTGTTTCCTGCTGCCCAATTGTAATACTCAAAAATCCCAGCTATCCGGTCCTAATAGCTCATCCCAACTGCTCTGACTGCAGTGGAATCCTTTGATCCCAGCCTTCTTCCTCCCAGAAAGCCAGTTCCATGCTCTTTTCTGTTCAAGTGGATTGAATAGTCTCCTGCAGCAGAAAGGAGGAGAACCTGGCAGATATTAAAGCAGGTAGAAAATGCAAACAGCTTCGTCTACCTGAGAAACATCATCACATGGGACAAAGATTGTTCTAAGGGGGTCATGACACTGAAAGCACTGTGGAGGCTGTTAAAATAGCAGTAGAAAGAAGGACAAATATTACTCCGTGCTCAGCCTCTTCCTCCAGCACCCAGTGGGTCTGTATTGCAAGGTTTCTGTGGGCTGCTGGGTCCGAGTCTCTTTTTAAGGGAATCTCCCCAACCGCAGTAATCAAGCTGCTCATGACACACATGGTCTGTGAGACAGAGACGTGGACACACAGAGACGTTCAGCCTTTGAAAACAAAATATTACAGACTTGGGGTCAGCTGGTGAGACCACCTCAGAAACAAGGATCAGAAAAAAGGACCAATACAAAAGGCAGTTGTTGACGTGGCAAAGAGGGGGAAGCAGCAGCTGTCTGGCCACATCTGCCAGATGAAAGGTGACCTCCTGCTAAAGACCGTGCTCTTTGGCCTAGTAGGGGGGAGAAGACCAAGAGACGGGCTGCTGGGAGTGTCTAGAAGACCTAATGGAAAGGTTTGGCAGAGATCAGAGGATGCTGTATGCCGAAGCACAAGCTAGGACACAGCTACGAATTACAGTACAATGCAAGACTGTGGGCATTGGACCATGTAACAGTGGGAAGAAAGAAGGAAGGATGTTTACTAGTGGTGACAATGGGCAGCACCGTGGAGGCTGTTAAAACAGCAGTACGGAAAGGACAAACATTACTTTATGCTCAGCCTATTACTCTAACACCCACTGGGTCTGTATTACAAGGCTTCTCTCGGCTGCTGGGCCTGGGTCTCTTTATAAAAAGAGCTTTGAAGGACGTAGAAAAAAACACACACAAAAAAATCACAGGGACTGTGCAAAATCTTTAAATCAAATCTGGGGCCTGCAAACTTGATGTCCCTTTAAGATTAAAAAAAAAAATCCCTCTGAGTCAGAGCTGGTTCAGCGGAAGGAGCAGTTGGAGGGAGTGCAGGGAATGCATTAGAAAAATAGCAGGCTCAAGCGGGAAAGGCGAAGAACACGGCACCGTCTCGTGTGCAGCTTGTGTGCGTGTGCTGCTGCCCTCTCGTGGACACAGCGCTGCAGGCCTTTAGTACTTCAATGATGACTTCCTCTCAATTTTCTCCAGCTAAAATTGCCAGGCTGAAGTGCTTCCTGCTGGCAAAAGGAGCCTCCTCCAACACAGCTCCATCTTTTCTGCCTCTTTCCTCGATCCAGACTGACCGTTAATGTCAAGCCTCCTTCCTTCCAAATCTCCTAGATCAGCTGGTCTTCTCATCACAGCCTCCATCACAGGGATCTTGTGTTTTGCTGCTTTGACCGTGCAGTTCCCAAATCCTTGCCCTCCTATGCAGGATGCCACTGATTCATTGTGGTCCCACCAACTTCCCCTTAAAATCATGGAAAAATGAGAGTTGGAAGGAAGCTTAGGAGGTCACAACTAGTCCAACCCTCTGCTCCAAGCAGGACCAGCCACCACTACATCATCCCAGCCAAGGCTTTGTCTACCTAGGTCTTAAAAACCTCCAAGGATGGAGAGTCCACCACCTCTCTGGGTAGCCTGTTCCAGTGTTTTACTGCTTTCCTAGTGAGAAAATTCTTCCCAATATTCAACCTCAACTTCCCTTGCTGCAACTGGAGCCCATTGCTCCTTCTGCCATCTGCCCCCACTGAGAACAGTCCAGCTCCATCCTCTTTGGAACCCCACTGCAGAGAGATGAAGGCTGCTATTAAATCCCCCCCTCCGACTTCTCTTTTACAAACTAAATAAGCCCAATTCCCTCAGTCTCTTCTCATAAGTCATGTCCCCTAACCCCTGAACTATTTTCATTGCCTTCCGCTGGACTCTCTCCGATGTGTCCACATCCTTTCTGTAGTGGGGGGGGCGGGCAAAGCTGGACACAGGACTCCAGATGTGGCCTCGCCAGTGCTGAATAGAAGGGAAGAATCACTGCCCTTGACCTCCTGGCAACGCTTCCACCAACGCTGTTAGCAACAAAGGCACACTGTTGACTCATATTCAGCTTATTGTCCACTGTAACCCACAGATCCTTTTCTGCAGAGCTGCTGCTTAGCCAGACGTTCCCCAGGCGGTAGTGGTGCATGGGATTATTTGGTCCTGAGTGCAGGACTTTGCACTTGTCCTTACTCCTTTTCCTTCAACCATATATCCAGGATCCACTGTAGACCAGGCTGGGTGTTTCATGCATCCCAAGGTCATGCTGCCATATTACCCTCCTTTCTCTCCCAGAGTCCCGTCCTTCCCACAGTCTCCCCACTACTGGTGCAGAAATCCTCTCTTCCCAGGGACTGCCATCTGGGACAGTTCCCTTCTGTCTCACCGACCTACCCACGGTGCTGCCCTGAACTCCTCACTTCAGTTTCTTAGTCTAGCTCTGGGAAGTGTTTGGGGAGAATCATTTGTGTGACTGTACAATAGGAGGTTGTTTTGTAAGTGTTTATAGTTTCCTTCTACTCAAGTAGAGCCTATGCAGCTGTTCACAGAGTAGAGATGCCAGGATTTTTTTTTTCTTTTCTTTTCTTTTTTTGGAGCCAAAAGTTGTGAATTCCATGCTACAGGCATGCAGTTTGCTGACAGCTGTAACAGCCCTGGGTGGATGGGCAGCCAGACTGCATGAAGAACTAGAGTCCTTTATCCATGTGTCCCCACACTGCAGTATACAAAGTCCTTGCCACTCTAATCTGTTTGCCCTTTCCTCAGACCAGATCTTTACTACAACTGGAAAATCAAATCTGCAGGCATTGATTTGACTATTGCGGTAAAATTTCTATCACTGTGCTAACATCCCCTTTGTCTTTGCTTTTTGCTCATTTCCTGGCAAACAAGCTTAAATAGTCAAGGAAAATGAATTTTAAGCTCAAGTATATACCACAAGTAGAGCTCTGTGTTCCAGACTGAAAGGTGTGACATGTTTGCTAGTCATATAAATCATCCACTAGAGGAAAAGAAATAATGCTGCCCCTGCTTAAGCAGTGCGTTGCAATTGCTCCACTCCAGGCATCATATGTTTGCACAGCTAAGAGTCTGAAAAGGAATTGCTTGCCACAAGGGAAAATTCATGAGCAGAAAAAGCTATTAAATCCACCAAATCAACTGTTCTTTTGGCATTATTCAACCGTCCCGGCTAATCAGAACCCTTGGAGCACGTCTTGTTCCCACTGGAGTCAACTCCAAAACTTTTCACTTGAGTGGGAGCATGGTGGAGCCGCTGGAGAGTGGGCTTGGTGTCTACTTCCTTCTGCAGCATTTTCTTCTTACTATTCATTATTCCAACTTTCTGCTAAGAGAGCACCACACAAAATATCCTGCTTGCCGTCTGATTAAAACTTAGCTTAAAACAAGACCTGTCCAAAGGAAGGAGCCTCATACCCAATATGTTGTTTGAATGGAGAGGTTTTTTTACGTGGGCTCTCAGGTCTTTGTTTTAATCCAGCCCTAATTACGTGAAAGAGCACCAAAATTTGGCACATCATGGAAAACATGGATGGATGGAGAAACGTCCTAAGGTTGGGAGGTCCTGAAACCGAGTTTTCACTTTTAGCCTGGACTGTATTTGTGGAGTTTTCTTGCTCTGTTTGGTAATAAAGCTCAGCATTGTTCAACCCTCTCTTTTTTTAAAAAAAGGTTTTATTCTGAGTATGTCTATGTTAGAAAAGACACCGATGGGGCTGTGTTCACACTGTAGCATTTGCACCTAGGGAAGCTACATCACGCTTGAAGCCACAGAGAGCTGTGATGAGTCAATAGTAGTCAATGCATTGTTCTGCTTTCCCACTCACAGTGTGGAAGCTGCTTGCAGCCTTTCTATGTCAAGCCACTTGCAGGAGTGACCAAAATAAAGTTTTATGGCTTTTCCATTACAGCGCAGGCTGGACAAACCCCAAAACGGACCTCCCTCCCCTGGCTAATTCCCCTGTTCACATCCAAACTTCTCCACTATGTCAGAACTCTCCTTCTGGCTGAGCTCTCTGTTGCCACATATCCTGGCAGCAGAGATGGGGAAATAAGGCTAAGACTGGAGCTGGACTGTTCTCAGCAGGGGCAGATGGCAGGACAAGGAGCAATGGACTCAAGTTGCAGCAAGGGAAGTTTAGGTTGGATATTAGGGAAAGCTCTTTCCCAAAGAGGCCAGTGAAGCACTGGAATGGGTTACCCAGAGCAGCGCTGAAATCTCCATCCTTGGAGGTTTTTAAAGCCCAGCTGAACAAAGCCCCAGCTGGAATGATGTAGTTGGGGCTGGTCCTGCTTGGAGCAGCAGGTTGGCCTAGATGTGACCCCTTAAAATCCCTTCCAACCTCAATTTTCTATGATTCTAAGACTTTGGGGCTGGTAAAAAAAGCACTGGATTGGTCTGCCTGAAGAGTGAGATCTTCTGCTTAATCAGGAACTTGTTTCTTCTTCCGTATGTTGATCTTCTCCATACTAGAGAAATTTGCCATGCTCCCAAGGGTGCAGAAGCTGGAAGAGGTTTGCTGTAGGCAAAGCTCACCACTAGATCAGTGTTTCTCAACCTTTTAAGTAGCAAGTACCCCCTAACTTCTGAAAATTTTAATAAGTACCCCAACACTCAATTTTCCAGGGGATTTTATATTTACAGACTAATGTGTGCTCTATGTTGGAAGAAGGGCTGTGTATATAAGGCCGTGATATGATAAATGTCTCATCTGGTGTGGATAGCGTTGCCGCCTTTTACTCCAGGGGTGCACAACTCAAGTATGTACCTGGGCTAGAGGTAATGTTGCCCAAAGCTAGGAGGGTTGAACCCAGTGCCGCGCAAAGCGCAGCATGCCAAATTATTACTGGGCAATTTAATTTTTTGTCATAGTTTTGAGGGGAAAAGAGGGTGAGAGAGAGTGTTGGGGTACCTGCATACCCCCCACCTGTGTCTCGCATACCCCCAGGGGTACGCATACCACAGGTTGATAAACTCTGCACTAGATCCTCCTCCATCATGCTAATCTCCAGTGATCTAGTGCCAGCAGTGATGGCAAACACTGCCAGAAGAGTCCCAGAGACACAAACAGTCTTTTCAGTGCCAAGCACTTGTCACTCCCGAGCTACCCTGTCTGGTCCTATAATGCAAGGTCACCTATTCCTGGAGCCACTTGCAGCTCAACTCAAAACCACACTTTCCATCACTCATTTACAAGCTTCTTACGCAGCACGGACTTTGTCTCTAGCAATCAGCTGCTTTCTTGTCCTGTCTCGGGTGTCCTGCATGTGTGGGGCACAGTGAACACACGATGTGTGTGCAGAGTGGACCACCTGAAGATATGACAAGATAGTCCACTATTTCTGGCGTACCTCAACCTCAGCCAGGAGGAATTGCCTCAATGCGATTCAGTCTCCGTAGCCCCTTCATTCCTGGCCAGAAGTATCCAATGGAGCCCCAGGATAGGACATGTCTTTTTTCTTGGGACAAAGGATGGGTGGACATCCCTGGTCATCAAATCCCTACTTTCCTATTGCAGGCACCAGTGATATAATCCCTTTCCTAACCCTATGTAGGAGCAGCAGGTTTCATTGCCTCCACTGCTGCCCGGGGAAGGCTGTTCCAGAGACTAATGCTTTAATGGTTAGAAACCTGCTTCTTATTTCCAGCCTAGATTTATTCCTGGCTTTTTAATACCAATTTGCTCTTCTGACAATATCATCCTTTAGCTAAGGATGATAGCTCCTGAGATAAGGAGGAAATCCTTTCCCTCCCTACTGCTTACCTCCAAGACATATTTATAGGCAACATTCATATCCCCTCCCAGCCTTCACTCTGCTGTGCTAAACAAGCTCAGCTCTCTTAGCCTCCTTTAGTAAAAAAAGACTTTTGCTCCCCTGATCATCCTAGCCTCCACTTACTCCTAATATGGTCTTGAGGTGGGTATTTGTCCTCCTCTTCCAACAAGCTTTCCCCTTCACATGAGGTACACATTCCCGATAGCTTTTGCCCCTTTGATCCCTTGCTCCACATTTGAATCCCAGAGCCCCCCAGTCCAGATGACTTTCCTAGCCCATTTCCTTGCATTATCAAGGCTTGCCTTTTATTTTTTTTGCAATCCACAATTTCAGTTCCAGATCTAGTTTGGTTTATCCTTCCATATCATTTAAACGGAATCAGCTCGCAATCACGTGATCCAGATGCATTCACACTAGGATCAGCTCTTCTATGACGTCCTTGTTACCCACCCAAACCATATGTAAAACAGTATTGCTTCTTGTTCATTTGGGGGCTATAGGATGAAGGAATTTGTCAGCTCGAGGAACAGTGTATTCTTCAAAAGGCATAAATGCATCAGAAGCTAGCTCGGGATTAGCTACTGCCTACTGCTCCTCCAGAAAAATGGTGGCTAGTGGCTATATTTTAAAAGAAAATCACTAAAAAAAAAAATTTTTAAATCCCAGGGTAAACGCACACACACATGCACTTAAATTGCAGACCATACTTTCCAAAGCCTATAATTAAAACTGATACAAAATAATCACAAGGCACAGGATCTTATCAGGCATTACTCATTGTTTTTCTCCGGTGTTTCTTTGTTCAGGCTACAGTCGAAACCAAATTATGAACCATATTTTCCTCATTAAATTTGTTTCCTTTCAGCACTCTTCTTTTCACTTCATTACCACAAGCAATTTTTTTTTTTTTTTTTTTTTTTTACAGCCCTCATAGCTAATATCACAACTATAGATCTTGAATTTATTTATAGACCTCAAACTCCGCAGAGAGCACTGTGTCGGTTGTTGCTGTGGAAACTGGGATTCTAAAAGTAAGAGGTTTCTAAACGAGTTTTAAAGGGACCTGCTAGGTTAACATGCTAGGCTTTTGCTTCCGAAGATCTGGGTCCTACCGGGCTTTGGAGTTACAAGTAAAACAGTTTTAAACTACGTCCCTGGTGGACGCTGGCCTACGACACAAACCCGCTCCACGGTCTGGCCCCTTGCAGCATGGTCACTGCTCTCTGCGGGGAGACTGGAATCGCGTGGGTGGCTGCTGGCTCCGCGAACATACTGGGGGGGAGAAATGGAGGCTAGCCAAAGTGCCAAATGTGCGCGGAGCAGGGGAGGGGAAAGAGGCTGCCTTGCACAATCGCTTCCTTAAAAGCGTTCGCTTCCGAGCAGTAGCTGCCGTCGGAGCTGGGAAGAGGCTCGAAATCTTGACACAGCTTCAAACTGGAATGCTTGCCTGAAAGCAAAAGCGGGGCGAAAGCCAGGGATGGAAAGGAGCAGCCAGGCAGTGTGAAGAAGCAGGAATCCAGATGGTGACTAATTGCATCCAAGATTAAAATCCTGGAAGGTGGGAGAGGCGCAGAATCCCACAGGCTCTATGGCGCCCGGGGTGGATGGTGCTTCGAAGCACTATTATTATCATCGTGTCATCGTCCTGTGGTGGCACCAGGCTGGATCCCATGCAAAGGTGCTGCCAGGGCTTGTTTATAAGGCTTTTCTCCTGATCTCAGGCCCACTCGCTTCCCCTGGGTGCACCAGAGATGAGCGATTAGAGCAGGGGGCTTCGAGTAGCCTCGAGTGTGCGTCCCCGGGCCAGATTCTGCTCTGAGTCTGTTCTGCCTAATTGCTGATTTCTGGCATGCACCAGCAAAGGGGGGATGTGTAGAGCTTATCCTGTTGGCAGTACACCCCGGGCTAGGAAGGAAGCCATATCGACATACCCTCGACAAGAATCCTTGCCTCAAAGAGCTTCCAGTCTAACAGAGAAGACCTAACAGGGGGTGATGCAAACAAATGGGCTGGGATTAAGGGGAGAAGAGGGAGGCAGTAACAAATGGAAGAAAAGCTCCACGATTCTTAGCTGATTGGGGTGGTCATCCCACCTTGCTGCCTGCCAGGTTGCAGTGTGCTGGGCCCATTGCAAATAATTTTGGCCCCAGACCAGGCTGCCGGAGGGGGGCATCAGTGACCCTGAACAGCCAGTTCTGCAGCTAGAGATGACCAGGGGATAACAAACCCCTTCTCCATTTGGTTGCATCCCTTAAGCTGGCAGCTGGGCAGCAAAGTGCAGTGGCAGCTCTGTGCCACCAGATAAAGCTCTGATGCTGGGATAAGCTGGGATGCTGACTGTTTCAGAGGTGCTGGATGTAGCCTAAGGACATAGGCAGACAAGATTCTTTGGGTAAATGCAATCTCTATTATTAGACAACTAAATAGTTGGAAAAGTTGTTCTTTGCAAGCTTTGGGGCACAAATGCCCGTGTTCAACACCCTTCTTCAGGCACAAGGAGAGTCTGCTGGTGTTTTGTGCTCTGCAGCAGACTCCCCCTATGCTTGAAGAAGGGCATTTGTGCCCAAAAGCTTGCAAATAACAATTTTCCCATCTATTTAGCTGGTCTAATAAAAGAGATTGCATTTACCCGAAGAACCTTGTCTGACAGTTTAGTGCATGTATGATGGGGCTAAAAACAACACGGCAGCACTTGCAGTTGCATTTTACGACACCGGAAATCCAGTGCGTTAAATTAGCACCTTGGGTCCTCACAGGATTATTGTTATGTGCCATGCTCAGGCTTTTCCCATATCTCTCAAGGTCAGGAATTACCCGTGTGGCATGAGAACCGAAGGTCTGTGTGCAGTACTCCTTGGCTGATAATGTCATTTTCCCACAAACCTTTTGTTAAATCAGCTTGGACAAAAGGTTTCTTAATTAAAGTGGCGTGTGTAGCCTTAGACAAAAGACATCCCCAGACACCGCATAGTGTTAACTAGCCCTGGCAAAGATTTTTTTAAAAATGGGGCCTAAAGTGGAGGACATAGGAAATGACCTGACCTTGCAGAAACTATTTTATTAGGAGCTACTAGATGATCATCACTTTGAAAAAAAATCATCCTTCTTTTGAGGAGCTTAACTTGAAACTCATGTGTTTGGCAGCAAGTGAAATGTTTGGATTGCTGCCATTGAACACTCCAGCACTTATTTGTCCAAGAGGTAAAAAAAAAGTGGGGGGGGAGGGCTGCTTTCCAGACAGCAGATTGGGACTAGTTCTTTGCATTGATATGAAATGCAGGGGGTCAAGTCAGGGCTGATTTCATTTCCCTCTTCCATCGACCTGAGCTGAGCCGGCAGTCTGTTCTGTGCTAGCTTCTGGAGCGGAGGCACTAGGGGCAGGCAGGCAACCTCCTCATCTCCCCCGTGGCTTCAGCACTTTCTTCCAGGCATCCCCCACCCACCTGGAAATTATTACTGTGAGATTAGATTAAAAATAGAAATGCAGAAATGAACATTAAGCAGCCGATGAAGTGATGATTCAGTGACTTCTCTTTTCCATTAGAGGGTGCCAGGGACCTACCGTTGTTCCAAAACCAAGAGTTCACCGGCATCTTTATTGTGTTATGTGTATTCCAGCAGCTGGCTGAGGTTGCTTAATTTCATATACCTGTTTTCCACATCCCCACCTTACATATAACTCAGTTGCTAGTACTAAATACAAAGTGGGGAATAAACAGCACAGCAAGGAAGGATCTGGGGGCAGTAATGAATCCCACACCAAATATGAGTCAGTAATATGATGGTGACGGAAAAGGCAATTCTCACTCTGGGATGTATTATGGGGAGTGTCATATGTCCAACATGAACGGTAATTATTCTGTTCTGCTCAGTGCTGGTGAGGTCTCAGCTGGAGCAGCACGCTCAGTTTTTGGCACGAGACTTCAGGAAAGAGGTTAGACACTTCATAGGAGAGCAACCAAAATGATCAGAGGTTTAGCAAACATGACCTGCAGGGGAAGGTGGAAGGAAGTGGATTTACTGAGGCTGGGACACTAAAGGGAGGAGGCCAGGAAACATGGCAAGTGTCTTTCAATATGTAAAAGCTTTCAGAGGGTGATTGATTGCTCTCCAAACCCCTTAGAGAAGGACAAAAAGCAGCCAAACAGATTGAGGTGAGACAACTGTAAGTCTTGATAGGAAGCAGTAAGGACCACTGAGGAGGGGATGCAATCCCCTTCCTTAGGGGTTTTTAAGTACACATCAGCATCTGTAGGGGCTGGTCTAGGAACACAGTGTGCGTCGCTTAAGTACATAGCTCTGGACAGGAAAAAAGCTAGGCACTTCCCCTAACTCCATGCAAACAAAGCTCACTAACTCCAGGAACACCTTCTGCTGGCTTCACACTTCAAGACGGACCCTCATCCTGGTCACAAAGCTCCCCACACCCTAATAGCAGCCTCGATCTGGACAGGGCTGAGTAGTGGCGCAAATTATGCAGTTAAAGGGAGCGCAATTATCTTATAAAGCAGAGAGTAGCATCAAGAATTCTTATGCACTTAAGTGGTTTATGTACTTAACGGATAAAAATAACTGGTGTGTGTTACACAGTAAGCAACAGGTAACAAATGGGGACTGGCATTGTGTTAAGCCGTTAAGTGAACGATGCACTTACTCTCTATGCGCATACATATATTTATTTCTTCATTTGAAGAAATGTCGCCTTTCTGAACAAAGGCTCAGAGCAGTTTACAACAACAACAAAAAAGCAGAATAACTTAAAAAGAGGAGAGCAGCAAGAGGATGAAAACAACTCAGAACATCTGGATAAAAGAGACCCCCAAGCCAACATCCCATTCTACTTTTGCTAGGCAAATGCCTGCCCAAATAGGAAGTTCTTACAGAGCTTCCGAAAGACGACGTACTCTGGACCTGATTTTGCCTCAGACATGGGTAATGGATTAAATTAATTGTTTGATCCATTCCAGTCCTACCTTTCCACTGTTTCTAAGATTAATTTTCGTTCTGACCATCTTTCGGTCTTAGCCACCAGATTCTTGCAGGCATGCTTTTGGTTGCAGTATCTATAGTAGCTAGTAGTACGTGCAGTCCCTTCCTGCTGGCTGTAGCCTCAGAGCCCAATTTTAATATAAATATAAAATATTGCTATGGTATTAACACAACAGCAAAGAGTGGGCTAGTCCCCAGAGCACCCCAAGCTGCAGTCCACAAAGCTAGCACTACTTTGACTTCTGTCCGCTTTCCCAAGGCAGCCAGCACAGTAGTCACGACAGCCAGGGGTTAGGATTTTCTGCCCCTCTACAGGGCCCTGCTTTAACACTGAGCTGCTAACCTGGAGAGTTTACAAATCCTGGAAGAGAGGCCAAAAAAAACTCGGTCTGCAAAACATTAGATCAACCAGCAAACGTAATAAAGCCCCAAAGCCAACCTGTGTTCTCTTGCTGTCTCTTCCTGACCCCCTGCAACCTGCCCACTCCCAGCATGTGCCACCTACAAGTGGGAATCAAAACTCACTGAAGAGGTGATATCTTTTATTAGACCAACTAGATATTGCAAACCAATTATTTTATTATTCAAGCTGAAATGCACTCAAAGAGTATACAAGCTCCAGCTGCACTGGGCATTTGCTCTCCACCTCTCCCCCTGCCCAGAGTCCTCCGTGCCTGCTCCCCAGCCTCTCCTGGCAGGCACCGGGAACCCTTGCTATGCTCACAGATTAGCGGCTTCAGCTGTAGCCACATGTCTTATACTTGCATTAACACTCCCTGCTCTGTAGCTGGGGGAGGAAGAAAGCTGTTGCTCCTAATCCTAATGGAGGAGAAGGGGGCGGGGGGCAGCTAATCCTTCTGCAGCTGCTCTGAACTTCTGCCCCCTTCAGTGCTCACAAGATGCACCCGGGTGCTATTGCTGCCTGCGGCTTCTAGCAGCCAAAAGAAAAACCTGCCAGTAGTTCAGGCAAAATGCTGGTTGTAGCAGCAACAGCTCCAATTATTAGTTGGGGTCTTGGCAAGACAGTGCCAGGGCAGTTTGTGGCAGCCTCAGCCTTCTGGGGCTTGAATCAGTCATGCAAGGTTCCCCAGGGAGAAACTGGGTCTTGGAAAATGATACCTTTGCTGTTCTCCGGCTCCAAGTATTTTGCTACAGATCTTTCCAGGGTTCAGCCCCTTCCGTATGGTGGGCCCTGCCACGGCTGTACCCATTTGCACCCAAAAAGAGAGGATGCAGCCTTTAGCATCAAGCTGCCCGGAAATCAGACTGTGTGTCCTGGGGGAAATGCCGACGTTTCAGCTTGAAACATGAGAACCCAAAATCGTAGCATCTTTTGCAGAATGGAAATTCCAGTGTGTTGCAATTTAGAGATGGCAGAGCACCCAAATCCATTGTCCTCATCCACAAGAAGAAACATATGCCTGACATGGTTTGAGACCTCTGATTTCATTTGATAGGAATAGAAAATGGCCAGGCTGGAGTCCTGTCCCTCTGGCATGTAGGATGGTGTCATCTTGCATTTCTGAAGCGCCTTCCCTCCCCCAGAATCCCAAGCCACATTACAAACTATATATAAACCAGAGCCATTTTGCCCACCGTGCGGGTGGGACACAACAGGTGGCTAATGGCATGTAGCACCCTAACACCAGTTTAGGACAGGAAGTGAAAGAGACCCTTGTGTCCGACCAAAACTGCTAGAAGAATTTAGGTCAGCAGATTGCACTTGATCTTAGCCCATGAGAGACTGAATGAAAAATCTGGGTTTTGGCCAAGAAAATGAACATAGGATCCACTTCAGGCTGCTAAAAACCAGTGCACAGTTTATATAGTGAAACAGTTCTTGGGGACGATGGAATAAGATGCCTTGCCATCGACACAATCAAGGGCCTTGAAACCAAAGACAGAAATTTCACTCCGGATGTCTCTTTTTTTCCAGCCAGGTGGCTTTCTTTCTTAATAGGACACGTTCGTTTTTGCCTCCACCTCTATAATGACTGGCAGACCATTGCAACCATTGCAATGCAGTCACCAGTTTAGGCCAGATCCTGTGAAGTACTGAGAGCCACAAGCAAGTCAGTGGGAGTTGAGGGTGGCCAGAAATCTTCTAGGACTGCTGCTGTGCCATTGTGGCTGCCAATGGTAGCTGACATAACCTGGTATTTTAGGACTCCCATAGCTCACACAGCTCTGTATTATACACTCTTATCTCCCCGCTTCTATTTCTTCTGTATTAGGCTTGCATTTGTGGATGTAAACACATTACAATTCATTTTCTTTGCTTCTTCTGAATCCTACATTCGAATTTTATAGGAGCTCTTGAAGCCACCTGGACTTCTTGGTTTAATAAAATCATAGAATCATAGAAAAAGTAGGGACCTCCAAAGGACATCTGGTCCAACCCCCTGTCTGAAGCAGGGCCAACCCTATCCAAACCACCCCATACAAATCCATTATCTAACCTATTAGCAAACCTACGCAGTCAACCTTGACACGACCACAAGACATAAAACCCTTATCTGCCACAGGTTAAGCAATGGGACCATAGGGTGCCTACACACATATATTGAAGCTGTTCTGACACGCTGTAATTCTGACTTTGGGTCACAATCCAGATTATGGGCTCACCATTGGCATTTAACAACTTACTAAATGATAATATATTAATACAAATGATTTTGAGTTTTGCAAGTTGCAATAAAAGATTATAAAAAATGCAGTTGTGAATCACAACGATCTCTTCTGCTACCTTGCAATTATAATGATCTCTGCTACCTTACGAGCAAGTCTGGGAAATTCCCATAGTTGTCTCTGAGCTCTGCAACATGTTACAACCACACTTAGCATCTGACATTTTAAAACACTTTCCAAACATTCATTACTCAAGTATCTACTGGACAGAGACAATTACAGGCTCTCAATTAACCATTAACCAAAATCACAATCCTCTCTTTCTAATCAAGTCCCAACATGCTTCATTGTTCTAATGACTCTTGATTATCCAAATTCATTATTTTCCTCTTTGATGCTGTTTAAGAGGAACCACATATTTTCCAGGTAACTGAGAGGCGTTGCTACCGTTTAGAAGGTGGAAATCTAGGTTGAAATGCTTATTCGAAGTACTATGGCATACAACAGTAATAGGTATAACTGGTCCACCCCAAACAAGAGCTATTCCTATACAACAGGGGTTGACAGACTGAAACCTGTGGACTGGATCTGTCCCACAGAGCCATTAGATCCAGCCAGCCCATGTGGAGCTCCCCCATGCTGCCTTGGGGATGAATGCTGGCATCGGGCACTTTCCCCATGGAGCTGCGAGACCAGCAGCAGGGGCAGCAGCGTCCTAGCTGCCTCTGACCCGCCATCGGTCAATCCCCAGCTGGAAAAAGTTGCCTGCCTCTGCCCATTGTGCTACTGTGAAGATTAATTAGATAGTCTCCCTATAGCATCCTGAATGGGAAAAGCCCTCCGTTACTACCACGTACTACAAAAAATGAGCAGCAACATAGCAATATTGATTTAAAACCCAGGCACTGGGAAGTACAGGCATCTCAGTGCCTGCAGAGAGCTGGTATAATGGCTGCCCACTGAAAATCTCTCTTCCTCCTTATGAATAGCTTCATAAATGTTAGTCAGAAGGGATCATTGGATCATCTAGTTGGATGGCTTGTAAGGGGAATCTTCCTGGATGTGCTGCCTAAAAATCACAAGGCCCAGTCAGGGCCGGATTAACCCCTTAGTGGGCCCTAGGCAAACAAACTCGTGGGCCCCTACTTAATATTACTTGTTTTCACTCAATAATTATAATAGGTAAAACAAGCACAACTGGGCCCCTTCTTCACTTAGGGCCCTAGGCATTAATCCTGCCCTGGGCCCAGTGCCTTTAGTGAAACCATGGCTGGTGCTGAGTGGTGTTTGCAAACGGGAATTTTCAGCTGATTCTTTCCCGTGCTGCAATGGGTGGGCGGCAGTATACACTTCCTTCAGCCTGAATTTGCAGGTGACGCAAAGACTAGCGAGGTGGTGAATAACGATGAGCCCAGCACGGTCGCATCAGCGAGCTGGACGGCTTGGTCAGCCGGGCCCAGCCAGACTAAATGTGTGCAAGTGGAGCCAAGTTACGCACTGCAGGCCGTCTGGCATCAGGCGGCGGATGCCATCACCCAGCTGCCAGAACATGCGCGCGCCCATGTGCTTCGGGTTGCCAGCCTGTGAAATGCACCCTGGGAAGGCACCAGCTGCTGACAACACAGCGGCAGCTGGCAGGAGGCAGGGGCACAGCTATACCCACCTTCTGCCAGCTGCTGGGCAGCATCAGAAGCCTTGCTCCTTTCTGCAGATGGGGTCCGACTCTGCCAGCAGAGGGGAGGGTTTGGGCCTCTGAGCGCAGCTTTGAACATGGTGCACTCCGAGTTTTGCTGGTTCATACTGTCGACTAGCCTTAAAAGCAAGAGAGGCAGCTATACCTACAACCTGAGAGGGAGAGGGGAGGTCATTCCTGCTGTCAGTCGCAAACAGGAGCGCCACGCTGGGGCAAAAAGGGCGAAGGCGACCCTCAGATGCGTGACCAGGAGAGTAGCGTGTCAGGGTGGGGTGCAGGCAGCCCTGGTGAGATCCAGGTGGTAGGACTGGGGAATGGCCCCATATCTTCTTTTTAAAAGGGGTGATGAAAAATTGGAGAGAGGGCAAAAAAAGAGCCACAAAACATCTCAAGGAATAGGAGAAATGCTTTGCCAGGGAGACAGTGGGGTGTGGCTTAGCAAAAATAAGGTTCAGAGGTGACTGGAATAAAACATGTGTGCACTCATGTGTAGTCTCAATGGGAAGAAATGTTGGGTGCCAAAGGACTGAGTAATCCAGCACAGAAAAGCAGAACAAGAGCTCCTGGCCAGACGTGGAAGTGAGACGAATGGAAGAGACAATGCACACGGAGAACGTGTACAAGTGCCCTTAGAAACAAGGTGCCAACTCTCCACTGGGACCGATGCAAGCACCAGAGCAAACTCCCCAGGGAACCACTGAATCTCCCACATCTTGATGTCCCCAGATCAAGCCTGTCTGCCTTCCTAGAAGAGGCACGTTAGCTGGAATACAATGAATAGGTTTGATACAGGGATGATTTCACGATCTCCCTCTTACAAGCAGTCAGGCTAGATGATCCACAGATCCCTTCTGACTCTAACATTTATGAAGCTATTCTCAGCTCCACCGCCGACTTTCTGAGAGCTTGGGCAAGTCACTTCCCTCTTCTGTGCCTCCATTTCCCTATCTGCAAAATGGGACACTAGTGCCAATTCCTCTGGGCTGTTCAGCTGGAAGGTGCTGCGGAAGAATTGTTGCCACCCCTTGCAAGGCCAAAGTCCTGGGAACTTGGCTTAGCAGAGAATTGTAAGGTTCATTATACCATGCTATCAAATCTATTATTTCCTAACCATTTCACAGTCTTTAAGCTAATCTCCAGGTTGGATTCTCATGATTTCTTTTTTTTTTTTTATCCCATGGATTTGTCAGAGCTGTAAAATGCCAACTATCCCGATGTGATAATGTCAGTCATCCTGGGCTTCTCTGCTGTTGGTACTCTCTGCTTGTGAGCAGGGTTTGGATGCGTTAGCCATGAAGATGAAAAGCGAGAGTGCTAGGTCATTTTCCAAAGCAGGTTTCTTCCCTTTACATTATGTCAGTCACGTTTCCTGACAAAACCAGCAGGAACATACATGGGACAGATGTCCCTTAATTATCTCCAGCCTTCCCTTCTCCTTGGTCTCACACATGAATCTCAAAGGTGAATATTCGAGTTGGAAATGAAGCCCTTGTTTCACCTGGCATCTCTCATCCGTAGAGAAATATTCCTCTTGGTTTCCTGTAATGCCCAGAGCCAATGCTGCCTTCCAACTCAGCGAGCAGGGAAGGAGGGTGGGCCGAGACACAAGGATGGTGGAGGGATGAATGCAGCCTGGAGTGTTTGCTAAGCCTGGCCTGTTCAAATGAGATATGCTTTAATATGGCTTGGTGCAAGGTTATACATCTAGAAGCAAGGGAAGGCAAGCCATGCCTATACACCCGGGGCTGTGTCCTTAAAAGCAGGGACTTGAAAGAGCATTTTGGGCATCTGAAGCTGAGCTTCCAGCCAGCTGCTGCAGTGTATAAGGCAATTGCTATCTTTGGCTGTATAAGAGGACCAGTAAATACACAGGGGAGGTTAGCACCCATGCTACCTCCCTTGCCTTTTATTTTTAGGGCTCCCAATATTGGAGACCAGAGTATGCCAAGTTTCCCTCTCCCCTTAGCAGCTGGACTCTACATGGGTAAAACTGGAGAGAAAGCTCCCGAACTATTAATTTGGCACTCAGCACCAGGGTGCCCTTAGAAAGTGTCTTAGAAGATCATTTTTGTGTTTTCAGGGTGTGCTTTATCCATTCTGCTATGTCCTACCTGGCTCTGGGTGGTCTATTCAGCACTACAGCACGTGTCCAAATTAATGCACTTTAATCGATGCCCTCCGATATTGTAGCAATATGGATGGACAGAAGGGCAAGCAGGCAAGCAGGCAAGCAGGAAGACAGACAAACACTGCTGATGAATCTCTCCCAAACGTTCTTCATTTGCAAAGAGGATAACAGTGGTGTAATGGGAATAGCAGGGCCTTCCAGCGTCTGCAAAGAAACCATTTATCTTTGAAGATACATATTATTCTTTGGTCTTCCCACCCCTGCAAATAATACAGTGAAGGACTGTGCAAAGCCCCCTCTCACTTCCATGCCCACCTTTCAAGTGATCTAAATAATAAGATCTTCCTTCCATTTGAAGCCTTGGTTAAGAGTTTTATCTCTGTGCTTCTTTCCTGCGGACTTAGTGACCTGCTGAAAACATTTGATGACTCATTACATGCTTGTGGCAGCTCTGTGCTTCTATTTTAGACACCGTTCTCAAGGCCCGAGATAAGGGGGAAGCCTAGGAGCAGGGATGAAAACAGGTGAAGCCGCAAGCTTTCAGGAGGCGGATA
The DNA here is from genome assembly GCF_052110815.1 of Crocodylus siamensis. Taxonomy (NCBI): domain Eukaryota; kingdom Metazoa; phylum Chordata; order Crocodylia; family Crocodylidae; genus Crocodylus; species Crocodylus siamensis. The sequence continues at coordinate 3,605,702 of NC_143403.1, read as the reverse complement.
CATCTCTTCAGCTAGCCAAAGTGTGGAGTCAAGTGAAGCAGACACTGCTGATTTCCCTCCTGATCTGGAGGACCACAGAAATTGCTCAGAGGCTCACTTGTGCTTGGGAAATAGGACACACAGGGCTGGCGGCAGCCCCTAGTTGCAGGCTTGCGTTATAGCCATTGGCGCGTTCCCATGGTTGGACAGTGTTGCCTGGCCGTCGTGCTCTGCCTGGATGAGGCCCGGCAGAAGAATCCCTACTAAAAGCGCTGCAGAGATAACAGATAACCTAGTTGAAAGGCAGATTACCTAGTGACAGATCTACTGCCCTCCACCTATGCCTATGTCTAACTGGGACCTCTTTCCCAGACCTAGTCAACCAGTGCCTCGCACCCAGGTAAAAATCACCTTCCTGCATTTATTCATTGCTTGCCTATTTATACAAAGGCTGCATCGCCCTGAGAATTCACGGTCTGTCATTTGTCCCCTTGGAGCTCTGAATGCTTTTCAGAGCCATTGCGTGTCAAGATGCACCTCCCAGTCCGTATGCGTGGCCTGCCTTCCTGGCTCCTCCGTCACATTGGGTCTTATCAAAAAATGCAGTAACTGGGTCCAATGTACCAGGCAACTGGATCACTGCCCTGTCATCAGTACCTACCGCTCTGCCAGTCTTTGTGTCACCCACAGGTCTGAGTGATTCTATACCAATTTCCAGGTTGCAGGTAAAACTATGGAGCGACAATATGCCTAAACACCAATCCCTGTGGAAGCCTGCTGGGAACACCCTTATTTCACGATCTCCACTGGCAGCCAGCCAGCTCTTAAATCATTTAATACACATTTTACTAACGTTGTAAGGCGTTAATTTTTTATCAGAATATCACGTGGCATTAAGCCAAACACCTCACACAGACCTGCTTCATCTGTGCCGTTACCTTTATCAACCAAATATTTTATTTCATCCCCATTTAAAATCAGGTTTACTTGAGAAAACCATGTTGAGTGCCACTCATTATTTTCTGGGTTTTTTAATTCTTTATTGCTTGAATCCTATATGAGTGTGTCCATTATTTTCTTGGCCCTGACGTCAAGCTAAATAGCCTACGCTAACCCTATCATCTTTGTTGCATGTTCCCATGTTAGCATTCAGCCTTGTGGAAGTTCTTCAGTATTCCAATAGCTATTAAAAAATTAACATCAGTGGGCCAGAGATCTTCTCAGCCGATTCTTTTAGCACTCTTGGGTAGCAGTTGATCTAGACTCACTAATTTTTTTTTTTTTATGTTTTTTTCCCAGGTGGGTATTGTTGCACATCCTCCTCATTTACTACTGGATTAAAAAAAACACATCCTCCTTGTATGACATTATGCATCATTTTGCTGCTCTCCAAATACAGCAGAGAAATACCTGCTGAAGCCTCTGGCTTTTCTGCATCGTTATTAAATATTATATTGTTTTAGGCTAATAAAGGACCTGTATCACTGCTAGGACTTCTGAGAGTGCATGAAACAGCAGTGCCCAGATGAGGTCTCTGCTGCTCTGCATTCAGGTCCTGGACTCTCAGCTGCTCAAAGCGAGGGTGATAGGCTCTTGGTTGAGCGTAGAGCCAGGGAAAGAATCCATTTGGCCACAAGTTAAAAAAAAAATTAAACCTGCCCAGTTACCCAAATAAAGGTTCCTCCCCGAGCGCTCAGCTGATCACGAGGAGTGTCTCTACTGCTGCTTTTGTGCCACTTGATTTCTAGGCAGAAACTAGCTCTATTTTTACCCAGCTCAAGCAGATCAGATTTGCAGTAATTGGCAGGATAAACAGACACATACTGTATGCAGCAAGTTAATGAGATACATCCAGTGACCAGTAAATGCACTCCGTCCATGCCCAGCACAAAGAAAGCAATCCAGCTACTTTATCCCACGCGTGCTTGTAACATGTCTGTTAATTATCCCTGTTCTTTCCCTCCTTCAGAATACTTCCCCGTGAGACAACCAGTGTTACTAGACAGTGCAAAAACATTTCCTCATTTTCTTCTAAGCTCTTAGCACCATAGTATTAAATCCAATGGCATGCAACAGCTTGCCTGTCTAGTTAACCCAGATCCTGACTTTTATTGACCTAGAGAGATTATTTAGCAGCGAAGTAGTTACATATGAAGAAAAAAATATGCAACTTACAACTCATAAGCTGCCCTCCTTCAAGTAATGTACTATCCAACCATTTTTGATCACTTTTGTTACCTGTAATCAACCCGAAGATTAGCAATAATCCTGCTTGTTACAATATCACTCCATTGTGTAAGCTGCTGCTAGAAACTAAACAGATAAGGAAAAACCTAGGGACAACATTGTCTGATTGCATCCTCACCAAATTCACTGAACTGGGAAGGAAAAGAGGGGGGCAGAATGAAAATGAAGAGCATTCACGTCTCCAGAGAGGTACTTTTTCACTCAGAGGTTATGAGAACTGGTAACACGCAAGGATTTCAGGCTGATCTTTGCGCAGTGATTGCACTGGGACACCGTTCACCCGGGGTGGGATATGCAATAGGAACAAGCCTCAGACAGATTCACAGCAGGCACATGCCCTCCTTACCTCCGCTGGAAACTAGCACAGGCTTTGGTTGTGCTTCTCTGGATTTACATCAGAGTAGGAGAGGAGGAGAAAGTCAGGGCTGCATGCTGGAAAAGCAATGTTGATAGATAGATAGATAGATAGATAGATAGATAGATAGATAGATAGATAGATAGATGTGTTGTGACTGGCAGCAGATTACACATGACCCACCAGCCATGCGGACCAAGGCTGTGGACAATGTATGTGGGCAGGAGTACATAGTTGTCACTGCCTGATGGGGACTACAAGCACCAAAAAACGCAGCTCACATCGGACCTCACTCCATAATACTTCCCTGTATCTCCTACAGCTGGAGACCAGCAGACTAGCCCCCCTGCAGATTTGGGGGAAAGCATAGGAGCACTTGGTACCCCATCCCCCCAGCTGGTTTTTCTGTGGCAGTGGATTCCCTCCTGTCCTCTCTCCTGGCTAGCGCTGACCCCCACCGCATTTCTCTCTCCTACCAATTCCACTCATCAGTACCATAGACATCAATGAGAACTTCGCATGCAGAACAAGCACTCAGTTTGCTACAGATCTGCACTGCAGCTACAGCTCCACACTACAGCTCAGAAAGGGGAATTTTGCCCAAACACGTCAAATGCCAGTCCCTGGGCACAATCTGAAGCCAACAGAGCTCCACAGGGTTAATTCGGCGCAGAATTTTTCTGAGTAGGCATGAAAAAGCCCGCTTGACTTTGAAATCGCAGCAGGGGTCCAAACTGCTGGTCATTAGGAAAAAACCATGCATTTTCACTTTCAAAGTCAGCAGACAGGATCGGTTATAACTGAGATGCAATAAACACAGAGCTTCCCATTGCTGCCTTTGAAAAGACGCTTCAAGTGTGGAATCACAAGCAGTATCTAGGGACACAAGAAAATACAGAATATGCCACACATCACAGGATCTGTTTCTAAATAGAACATGGTCTAATGCTTTCCACAAGGCACCATCACTCTTTAATGGACTGGAGATAATGGGGAAGAAACAATTAGGGAACAATGAAAAAATACTAAGAACGGGTAAAAACAGTATTCAGCCACTAAAACACATTGTCTGTTGCTAGCGTGAGGGAAGATGCCTTTCCATTTTTTCACAAACTCAAAGATTCAAAGGCCAGAGGGGACCATCTAATCTGACACTGGCATCATCTAGTTTGACAAGCAGAGCTAAGTCATCAGGCTTCGCTGCATTTATTCCCATCTGACCTGAACTATACCTAGCTATGGTGAACCTACCCTCTCCTGTGGTAAGCTGTCCCAATGGTTTAATACCTTTACTGTTGAAGTGAGATGACTTCAGACCGGATGGAAGGTGCACATATTTGACTTCCAGGTTTTGGGTCTTGTTCTCCCTTTTTTGTCACACTGATGGGCCCTCTGTTTTCACGTTTCTCTTCCCTACTGACAAGGTGGGGACTGCAATCTGGCCAACTCTTAACCTTTTCTTCACTACGCCTCTTCAGTCCACCACTGTGGCTCAGTACAGACCATCAAAAAGCCAAAGGCTGAATCAAACACAATTTCTCCAAACCGAGTAGACTGAAGCGATGATGAAGCGAACTGATGTTAACTAAATCAGGTCAGTTTGATGCTACATTCCTCTAGGTCTACCTTAAACTGGTTTGGGCTATTTAGAAACCAGTTTATGTGCGCTGAACTTTTATTCCGTTATAGTTTTAAACCAGTTTCTGATCACTTAAACCAGTTTATGTGGACTGTATGTCCCTAGTGTAAGGCAGGTTTTCTAGTCCTTTCAGCATTCTTGTGGCTCCTCTCCAATGTATCAGCAACCGTCTTGAGTTGTGCAACCAGAACTGGGCACGGTGGTCCAGTAGTGGTGCACCAGTGCCAAGCGGAGAGATAACAACACCTCTCCTCTGTGCCCTGCACTCACCTATTGGGACATCAAAATCCATTCACATTACCTTGCACGCTGAGCAGAACGCTTCTCAGAGCCACTTCTTCCCAGGCTACGTCCCCTGTCTTGTAAATCTGGCCTGCGTTCTTTGTGCCGAAACCTATGATCTTACATTTGGCCCCAGGAAAACACAAATTGTCTGCTTGAATCCCATATACCACATCATCCAGTGATCTTCCCTTCATTATTTACTACACCGCCAGTCTCTGTTTCAACTTTATTAGCAACTATTGTATGGTTCCTCCAAAATTATGGATAAAAAAACTTAAATATCATGCAGCCACACTGCTTGAGGATTGTTCACCATTTAAGATCAAATCTGAAACCTATCCCTTAACCATTTATAAATCTATAAATCAGGTGCCATACCAATTTTGTATTATTCTAGTTTCTCAATCAAAATGTCATAGGGAACCAATTCTTTATTGAAGTCTAAGGGTATTGCATCAATATTATCACCTGTAAACTTACCAATAAAAACAGATTGATTAGTTGGATGATATCTGTTAACCATAACCTTATGTTGATTGCATTAATCACGTCACCCTCTTGTAATTCTTTGTTGCATCTTGTGTCATCAGCTGTTCTTTTACTTTGCTCAGAATAGTTCTCAGGCTGACAGGCTTATAATCATTAGGGTCATCCCATTTATGCTTTTTAAATATTCGCACAGCATTGGCTTTCTCCCTGTCCTCTGGGGCTTTCAGTAAGTGGTCTAGGACTTGCTGAAAATCAACATCAATGGCCCAGAGAACTCCTAGGTCATCTCTTCTAGAACTCTTGGATGCCGGTTTCTCTGATCTGCTCATTTGAAAGTACCACACATTAATAATGGTTGCGTAATATTGTCCTTATTTACTGTTGAAATGCAAAGGATTTCATGACTAGATCCTCTCTGTTTTTCTCAAAGGCAGAATAGAAATGTTGACTGAAAATGCCGGCCTTTTTGCATTATTACTGATACATCTCGACTTCCACCTAGGAGTGGCCCAGTGCTGTTGTTAAGATCCCTTTTGTTCCTGAATGCTTGAATAAATTTATTGTTTTTGTCCTTATCTTTGCTGACCACAGATCTCGCCTTGTGTCTTTTGGCTGCTTTGATCGAGTCCCTATAGTTACTAGCTTTTGATGTAGAGTCATTATCATCAACTTCCCTTTCCATCTTTTTGCTATTTATGTTTTTGATATTATTTTTATAGCTGCTTTTACCTCCCCTCTGTAAGCCAGCCTGTTGTTGCTTTTTTAAACTCCCGTAGCCTTCACTCTCACTTGTGAGATCATGGCATTCAGGGCAGCTAGTAAAAATGTCTTAAACAATTCCTAATTACATTCACATTTCTATTTGAAGTTTTTCTCTCACCTGAATTCACCTATAATTGTAATGGGTTATGAAATTAGCTCTTTGAAAGCCCCAAGTACACAGACCACTGGTTTGAATCATATTCTGGTTCCACATAACAAACAACAATCAAATTCACTTGTGCCTAACCCCGTGATCAGTTCACCTTTATCTGTCATGCTGACAGCTACTGGAGAACTGACCCACGCATTTTGCATTTGGAAATCATCATCATCATTTTTAGGAAATCCAAGGATGTTTCAGTGCTGACAATGTGAGATCTTTGGTATAGGTCCCTCCAGTTACCATCACTCACGGTCACACAGCCCTTTCTCCCCGTACATTATCGAGAGGTGCTTAAGGGACTAGCTTTGGACACTGAACGAATAGTCTCTCTTGTCTTTTTAATTGTGGGAACTTTAACCCATGGGCAGTCTAGGTCCTTTACTTTGGAGCTGTCAGTGCCCTGGAAACAGTTTCTGACATAGGTGCCAGCCGCTCCCACTGCCCATTTTGCCTATTTGGTTTTTCCTAAACAAGCGAGAAGCGGTGATTTTGGCATTTCCAACAAGTCATTCTTTCCACCGGGTTTCAGTAATACCAAGTAGGTCGAATTCATGCTTGCAAATGAGCAAGTCCAACTCCTCTTGTCTGTAACTCAGGCTTCTTGCACTGGGGCGTAGCCCATTAAAGAATTTCATCTTTTCACCTCCTTTGATTAATTTTGTCCTCAGCACCTTCCTTTTGTGCTCAGTGAGCACTCATTTCTTTCTTCTTTTCACCCTCAGCCTTCAGTTAAGAGTCTGATGCCTTCCTGATGCACCCACCCAACTTGCTCCCTGAAAGATTGATTCTCCTAGTCCCAAAATGGATCCTCCTTTCCCCCAAAACTGTACAACTCCACCTGGAAAGCAAGACTCTCTGCCTCACCATAGTCCCTCTAAAATTCCCCGCTTGCTGTTAATATTTGCCTATCTCACCTGGCTTCACCTTGAACTGACTTGTGAAGGCAAGCCATAGCCAAAGGAGAGATCCAGGGCTCTCGGTCATAGAGTTTGCTTGTCAGAAATGGGAATAAGAGGTAGAGGGATTTTTTTCATGCGACCACAAGCTGTTATTGAAAGGTGCCGTGACCACAAGGGACAGCGCTGAATGGACAGGCAATTTGCCTGATGCTGCAGTGTTGGGGCAGGTGAGCCTGACATTCATTGGTACATTTGCACCGCCTGCCAAGTTGCCAACAGGAAATGCCTGCAGATTTCTGGGCATTTCCTCTGATTTGATAAAGGTGCCACTGACACCCCCCAAAACCAACAGAAGGTAAATTGCCTGGAGATGAGCTGCAGAGGGGCTCCCCAAGGGAGCAAGTTGGGGAGATGATGAGGCTCAAGGTGTGCATTTATCCCAAGCAAAACCCTAGCCCATGTGCAACATCCAAGTAAGCAGGGTTTTTCCCGGGAGGAAGCAGGGGTAACCAAACAACTCCCCTCCCCAGGTCCCAGAGCTTTGGGATAGAAGCAGACTCTTGTAGCTATGTATCCACACCTCTGCTCCTGGTGCTGCGTTGCTGAGAAAAGCACCAGGGAGCACATCTGGGAAGAGTCCATCTTCCCAAGGGTGGCGTCCCTCCCTTGAAGCAGCAGAGCCACACGGTTATGTGGCCTTCAGGGCTTCCTCCTAGCCTTCTGCAGCCTGTAAAGTATATGGGCAGATGAGTGAAGGCAGGCTCCATGGATCTGGACCTTGGACTAGGAGGGGGATTTGGATCTGTAAAAGCGGTGGGTGTGGGCCTGATGGGAAAGCAGAGGGCAAACAAGAAGCAACATGGACAAAATAGTAAGGCAGAAGTGCCTCAAGTACTTTACCAAGGGGCTTTGGCGGGAAGGGGCAAGAAGTGCACGGATTAGACTCTGCGTAGTCTCCATCCTCTGTTGGGTACGGCCCTTTACAAGCGAGCAAGAGAAGCCTGGCTGTCAAGACTTGCTGTTTCACTTCACCTGCTAGAGTGATCTAGTAGTAGACAAATGGCAGACCTGGCCGTGCACGGGGAGCTTCCCTCATCCCTTAACGATGCCATCCCCCAGAGGAAAAAAGGGCAGCGCGTGCTGCCAGCTCACCAGCACAGTCACAGTCCAAAACCATGTCTGCTGATGTCAAGCCATGGAAATAAAACATGGATCCTGACTCTCTTCCCATCAGGCCTGTGATCTGCAACTGGAATAACGGGGCTGTTCAGGGAACGATGCTGGTAAATGTTCTGGAAGCGCTGAACTAATGGATGAAGGAGAATGGAGCCGCAGCGAACCCCGGGGGAGGCAGGGTGAAAGCACGGAGGAATGCTTTGTGGAGATGAGCAGATTTTGGAGAAGAGCAAACCCTGCTGTGAGAAAACCAAAGCGAGGGGGACAGATGCGTGGCCACCGCATCCCACGCTCTATGGGGGGGTATCCTAACTGGCTAAGCAATCTCCGGGGAAGCCCCAGGAAAGGTGCAGATCATCCCTGGGACCTACCACTGCCGAATCTCCCTAGGGTGTTTTGAATGAGATATGGTACACATGGATGCTGGAAACCCACATGGGTGGTGGCACACAAGGGGGACATTTCCAAAGGCTTAAGGATGGGTGGATGCTGTGGGGCATGGGTACAAGCCCAAAAGGAGCAGTTTTTCTGCCCCTTTCCACAGGAGCGCCTAGGGCCAGGTCTCCAAGTGCTCAGGTGAGGACAGCTGATCCAAAGCCAGCAGTGCCTGGGATGCACCGGGGGGCTCAGCTCTTTTGCCACTTTGGTGCCTAAATGGATGCTGTGGATGTCTTAAATCTTGGTCGTGACTCTGGGTGTTAAGCACTTTGGAAACACCTGGCTCTGAGAGGGGATTATATGGCTCTTTAATACTGAAATGCAAACCCCCACCCCATCAAGCACCGAACACAGCAGAGGGACATAGGACTGGAAAGAGAGTCCTGGGTCCCTGTGTCCAGTCGCATTATCACAGACAGCCAGGTAACGGGTGTTTGTCCAAACGGGTCCATGAGGAGGTCCCTCTGGCCCCTCCTGCACACCGCAGCCACACAGGGCCCTAAGGACCCATGGAGAGAGAGACACAAGGTTCATAAAATTTAAATCAATCCATAATGAAATAATGAATCAGTCAGGGGTATTCTTCACTGCAGGAGCCGCCTGTTTCTTTGAAGATGGCATGGTATATGTTGAATATTGCGTGGTATAGCTTTGAAGATGGCATGGTATAGCTTTGAGCAGCGGGTTGGCCTAGATGTGACCTTCTGAGGTCCTTTCAACCCTCATTGTCCCTGATGCTATGATTCTGTGGTGCTTTGCCTAAAACAATACATGCTTTACAATCCTAACACAGGCCAAATCACCTGGCTACTAAGACAACCACTCACCCCACAGCCAGGTCTCCAGAGTATTTTAAAAGAAAATCTATCCTGATATTTCTTACAAGGTTTCATTCCATGCTTGCTTTTTTATTGTAAGCATCATTTATATTTTGTTCAGAGCAAACTTCCTCAGGGGATGGGCCGGCCATGGCTTCTGGGGTGGGTGAGTGTGCACTGGAAGTTGGTTTCTATACAGTACTGGACTCCTTTGAATGGGGGGCTGGTCATATTCAAAGCATTGATAATTGACATGTGAAATACAGGGACGATGCTTTAAACCATCTGGAGGGAAAAGAGAAGAGCTCTGATGCTTGCCAGCCATCACTCTGCTTTTGTATTGTATCTACAGCTGGACAGACATGGATGTGTTTTCTAGCAAAAAGTCTGGACAAAAATTTAAATGATCATTTTTCCTCTTCTTGTGGTTTTCTTAAATATATATATTTAAGGCTCTCTCTCTCTCTCTCTCTCTCTCTCTATATATATATATATATATAAAATGACATTTTTGATTGCTACTGAAACCTGAAAACTTTCAGATTGCATTTTCTTTCCCTTTTTTAAAATGAAAACTCATTGGTGAAACAGGCATTCTTTAATGAGAGTTTTCATTGAATTGAAAAGATTTTCTATTAAAAAAATCTCAACAAAAAATATTCCAACAGCTCCAGTTGCATCCTTTTGGCCCACTGCTTGATATACACACATGCACGCATACACAGTTATACAGTAACATATATATTAAAAAATATTACTATCTAAGGCTAATGTATTTCAGTAGATAGGTATGCTAAATACCAATACAGAGGTCTCTAAATCCAGCATCTGGAACCTCCCCAAATTTGAGCAGTTACAGATTCAGGTACCCTGTTCAGCAGTGAATCCACACGAAACATGTATTTCATTTCAACACACTCTAAGCACGTGCTTAAAGTTTAATTCAAGCTTAAAATGCATGCATGTTGAACAGTGCCCTTGGATCTAAGCTGAGATTAGACATCTTGGATCAAATCAGGATGAGGTGAAAACATGATGCAGCCATCCAGGCAGGTGCATGGGATCCTTGCCATTACTGGTGCCTCTGGCCCCAGTGGCTTTAACTGGCCTGGCCCCTCCTGGGCTTGGGCCTCTGCACCTTGAACAATCTCAATTTCTCTTGGGCTTAGGCCTGCATTCTCTGCCCCTCCTGGGGCCAGACCTCTCCCCTCTGGGCTCAGGCTTCATTACCTTCAGTAGACTCTGCCCTTTGTGGGCTGCAGGTCCCTGGCTCTGGTTGTTCTCACCCCTCGCGGGCTGCAAGTATTTGACCCTGGTTGTTCTCACCCCGCACGGGCTGTGGGTCCCTAGCCCTACCTGCTCCCATCACTCAACGGCTGTGGCCCTGCTCCTCAGCCTTGGTCTCATGCCTCGGACCCTGCACTCCTGGGCCACTTGAGAGACCTCCACCACCCCTACGGCCTCAACCCCTGAACCACCGGTCTTGCCTCCCCCAGCTCAAGCGCTAGCCAGGAGCCTTGCTGCAGCCCTTCTGCACAGGAGCTCCCTGGCCCCAGGGCTAGACTGCCTGCCCAGCTCAAACCCTGGGCTTATATCCTGCAAGCCTGGCCCCTTTTGAGTCAGGTGGCTCCCTTGATTGCCCTCTGCTTCACCTGCAGCCTGCCTTCCTTTAAAGTAGCAGGAGCACCAATCTCCCTGCCACCAAGGGATATTGCTGAAATGAAGTGGGCTCCAGGGGAAAGACAACTTTAGCGTGAATTCAGCGGCAGGGGTCGAGGAGTTACAGTGAGGCACATGCACAAAACCTCAATAATGAATCATAAGAATGAACCATACGTGAATGGGCTTTGCAACAGCAGGGTGCTGGGCCAGGTAGACGCTCCTGTCACCGAAGCAGACCCTGCCCCAAAGACTTTCCTGTAATGTTAAACAATGCATTCAAAGAAGACCCCTCTCCCCTTTCCTGCAAACAGCCGAGCCGGTAATAAAAACCGTGAGACCGGAGAGAGTGGGATTAAAGCAGGGAGGAGGGGGAACAAAAATAAATGGAGCAAGCCCTCTGGCTTGCCTTCGTCTAGGAAATCCCTCCTCTCCACACTGATAGTTTCCAGCCTGCCATTAAAATGCATGGTGCTGAAGGCTAACCCTATGGCCTGTTTGTCTGAGATTAGCCTCCTATCTCCGAGGAGGTGGTAGAGCTCTGTTCTGGGAGTCTCCACATTACGCAGTTCCTGTCTCTTTAAATCCAAGCTGAGCAAGGAGCTGAGCTGAGAGCCCAGGATCTGTTCTCCTTAATAAGCAAGATTTAAACCGTTAGGAAGACAGGAAGACGGGGAGGGGGCACTGCAGGACGAAAGGGGGCAGCAGGAGGACCCCTTTTTGCCTCAGACTGGAGATACAAAAAAAAAGGAGGAAAAAAAAAAGGACCCCTCCTCCCCCATCCTTTCTTTGACAGTCCTGATCAAAGCCTCCCAAAGAGCATCTCTCTGAGCCAAGATGTGGGACTTATTCCAAAAACCAAGCGGAGACCTAATGGAGTGAGGTTTGCCGGGGGAAGAAATAAAATCAGATCAGTTGTTTTCTAGGGTGAGGGGTGTGTGTGTGTGTGTGTGTGTGTGTGTGTGTGAGCGAGGGAGAGAGAGGGAGTGCGTGAGACTGAGAGAGCGAGGGAGACAGATAGAGAGACACAGACACTGCATTGCTGCTGATCCACGAGTCTCCAGGAAACACAGCCCCCAATATGCTGCTGCTCTTGCTGCTTTTGCTAGGGCTGGGGCGGTCGAGTCTACACCAGCAGCAAGGCAGCCCCAGGTGGAGGTCACAGCTCTGCTTTTTTTTTTTCTGAACCAGGGATTTTTTTTCTTTTTTAAGCGTATTATTATCATTTTTTAAAATTCAGTTGGCATTGGGCCTCCTTCCCCCACCCCCTTCCCTTCCCCAGGCTCTGCCTTGGATGGTTTTAGGTGGAGTCGTTTGCACCAAAACCCTAGAGCTGCCGTTGTTCTTGCTGCTATTTTTTTGTGTGTGTGTGCATGTGTGTGTGTGTGTGTGTGATACTGTTTCCACAGCAAGAGAAGGAAGCACTGATCCTGAACATACTCCCAGAGAATGAATAATCGTGAACAACTGACTCAAGCAGCTCCCTGCCTCTGGTGCATGATTTAGATTCGGCTTTATTTTGTTTTTCTTCCAATCCTGGTGCAGTTTTTATTTTGCTGCTTTGTTTGGTTTTTTTTTTTTGGTTCATCTTTTGGGGGATTTGCAAACCGAATTACATGCATGTCCAGTGGGGGAAGGTTTAATTTTGACGATGGAGGGTCTTACTGTGGAGGATGGGAGGACGGAAAGGCTCACGGCCATGGAATCTGTACCGGCCCGAAGGGTCAAGGCGAGTATTCAGGATCCTGGAGTCACGGCTTTGAGGTGCTGGGGGTCTACACCTGGCCCAGTGGCAACACTTACCAGGGCACCTGGGCGCAGGGCAAGCGCCATGGCATTGGCGTGGAGAGCAAGGGGAAGTGGGTGTACAAAGGAGAGTGGACCCATGGATTTAAGGGACGGTACGGGCTCCGAGAATGCACCGGCAACGGGGCCAAATATGAAGGCACCTGGAGCAATGGATTACAGGACGGCTACGGCACAGAGACCTACTCGGATGGAGGTAAGTGCTGCATTAATCTCATTTCAGCTTGATCGGTGTGTGAAATGGAGGAATATGGGGTGGGGGGGGACGAGAGGCTGGGAGAAATCCCTCCCTCCAAGCCTGCCCCTTTGTCTGGGCTCAACTCTCCGAGTTTGCAGCCTGCTTGTTGGGAGTGCGCGATAATCATACCAATTTCCTGCAGGATTTAGGAAGCCAGCCCAGCATGGCATTAGCACACAACCGTTTGCTACAGGTAGCCCCATATGTTCGGTGGGGCTCTGACATGTTTTCCCCTGCCAGATTAGCAGGGGCTTTTCAGAGAGGGGTGTATACGTGTGCGACGCGTGCGTGCCTGAACCAGAGGGACACACAAATCTAACGCAGGGGGGTCGGGGAGGGGTAGGAGGCAGTGCAGGCAAGTTGAAAGCAGCTAGGCCAAGTTGCACATGGGATTCACAGTTGTGGACGCACCATTATAACCTGTAGGATTGCCACCAAGTGTCCAAAGCCACCCTGGGTCGGAGAGGGGACTGCGCTGGGAAGTGTTACACAGCCCTTTGAAAGACCAGCTCTAGGAAACAGCTCTGGGCAAGTCTGGTATCACCTTCCAGTCCCCTCCAAACACGGCCCCGCACTTGGCTCGCTTGAAAATCCCAGGTGAAAGACTTTAATTCCAGCAAGCTTCTGCACTCCGATTTCACCGCTTAATTCATACGGTAGAGGCTCAGAGGCATAGGAGGAGCTGTTCTGTGCAGTCAACATGGCTTATTAAGATGTTGAGGGGAAAGCAGGATTAAATCAAAACGAGAATGATCAAAAATTGCCAGACTAACAAGCTTCTAGGGCCTGGCTTGGAAAAACAGCTGCACTTCTGCTGGAAGTGGCTGTATCATTCTCTCTCATTTCAGTGGCTCTTTCCTTCTAAATTGCCATCATAATAAGAATCAGGCCTACCTGGCAGAAGCCAGTGGGAATTAATGATGGTGGCCCGCTGTTTTTATGTGTGTATCATCATCAAAACTGGCTCGTTCCTCTGGATGTTGTCATTTTCCAGAACTCTTGGGTTGAGAAAATTGCAGTGTTTATGAGACACATCCCTGTCTTCCTGCAAGCTGGGAAGAACAGTCCTTTTTCGAAGATGTGTCTCTGGAAAATACAGTGTACTGCCTGGTTTTAAAATAAGAAGGCAAGATTAATAGTACCTGAAACTGCACTTGGCTTTTTTTTTTTTTTTGCCTTAAATGAAAAATCAAACAATCCCTTCTTCGCAGTAATGTTGCAGTGGTAGGCTTCTCCCAAAAGAAAATATAGTTGCAATCTTTGGCTTCACATAACTGGACAAAAAAGATTTGGGAGCCCATTTTAAATCTGTGATGATTTGTGTTTTGAAGGACTCTTTAGATAGCTGCAGTCTTCTGTTCAGAATAAACTAGGGCTGAAGAATAATTGGTTTGGTTTTTTTTTGCATATGCATATAAAATATTAGGGCTGGATCCTGAGAAATTCGGTATGCTCTTCACTGTATTACTGCCTTTCAGTTCCTCTGTGGACATCTAGAGCCCTGACAATTGCATTTTAAGTAAGGACAGACATAAGTCGGACTTCCCAAGTCTCAACAAACTCCTAGGCTCTGTGGAATACATGTTGCAAGGCTGAGAGCGTATGCATGCATGCATACACAGGCACAAACGTGCTGTCACCAGCAGTTCATACTTGTGTCTAATTGCAGCAGAGCAGTTCTCTGGGAAGTCTGGGTAACATAGCCAAGCAATCCACAGTCCCTAAGAACCTACCAGAAATAAACCTTTCCCCACATCTAGTCAGGCTGCTCTTGCTTTCCAGTGTTTGCCATTTAAAATAAAAATCTTATGTTAAGAAGAGCTAGGGGCAGGAAAAACGATGCCGTCTTCAGCAGGGCTGTTCCCTCCGAGACCAGATGAACAGTCACAAAGATAGGGAAAGGTCTATATTAAATGTGTAAAATGGTAGCTATGGGTAGGCCTGTGATTGCCAACAGCAAGTGGGAAGTACGCAATGTGCATTTTGCAGGCCTGTCTTCATTCCCTTCATCCCCCAAGCCATCGTCATGTCTCATTCTGATGCTCACCTTGGGATGACTGTGCCCAAGTAAAACTGCACTCAGGTGAACTCAGTGCTGGGCTCTCTAGGCTGTGGCCCTTTCCCAAATGGATGTCTCCACTCAGTCTGGGTGAAAACGCCTGAGCTGGGCAGCTCCTGGCTCCTTGATACTAAATCCTAATAAACCTCATGCGTTTGGATAACAGAGTCTGGATGCAGTAATTAGACTGAATGAATCTCTGTGCAGCTACTAGGAGAAAGGCAACTATTGGAAATCTGGTGTATGTCATTAATCTATCCCAATGATTAGCTTTGTCACTTTGTGGTGTATTAGAATCCTTGTCCCATCATCTGCCACTTGCCGTGGACGATAAATGTCAGTCCCCTGAGTTTTTTTAGCAAATCAAGTGGTGCTAAAAGACAGGTCACTGCCCATGTAGCAGCATTCAGAAAGCAGGCTGCTAGTGCATTAAAGGTTTTGACTCTAATTCTACTTTTCCTTGCACGATTGCTAGAAAAGCAGCACAGCATCAGCAAAGTCTCAGAACTCCAGCAATCACTGCCAGCGCTGACTTGGGGAAACAGTATTTTGCATGAATAAAGCACAGATGTATTGTACATTTTAGCTTGGGGCCAGGATATGGAAGGCAATGAAGTCAGCTTTGTTTCTGCCAGCTTCTTTCTGTCCTGCTCAGACCCTTTCACCCTACCACATCACATGTAAAGTGCTCACACCTGTCACACACACACAAACATGCACACATGCACACTCATCCCCCACCACATTGCATACAGTGGGCTCACACCTGTCATGCACACACAAACATGCACACTCATCCCCCACCACATCACATGTAATGGGCTCACACCTGTCATGCACACACAAACATGCACACTCATCCCCCATATGCAGATTGCAGATTCTCACACCTCCCACACAGACACACTCATCACCATGCACACAGAGACACATCCTCACCCCCGTGCTCACCTACCCACACAGCCACATAGTCCCCGCAACCCCTACAAATTCTCGCACTGTCCCTAACTCTAATGCACACCTGCCAAGCCCCAAGACAGCCACTCACGCATCCCTGCAGCAGAACCGTCTCATAAACACACAGAACCCCGCACATAAGCACATCTTGTGTGTCCTCAAATAGTCACCTGTCACAGGTGGCACATACACCCTCTTCTGTGCTCCCCTGGTGCAGTTATACACCCCCAACCCTGCACCAAACACACACACTCACCAACCTTATACCTGCTGCATACTAAGTTCCTTGCACAATGTGCAAACTCCCAGGATGCCCACAGATCCTACTTGGCAAATACTTCTGCCCCTTCAACCTTTCACACCATCTCCTCCCCATTGATAAACGCATACCTTACACATAAACAGGCCTTGAACAATGGATTTACTAGTGTGCTTTATATCAAATTCTGATTTACTGGACTAGATGCTCCCTCCCTCCAGATTAACACCAGTATTACTCCATTGATTTTAGGGGAGTTATACCATCATAAAAATGGATTAACACCATGGTGAATTTGGGTTGGCTCTGTTCTGCCTTGGTGTTATGGTTGACGGAGCCAGTGATCAGACACCTGTTAAAAGTGCAGGGCAAGGGACAGTATCATGGGCCTGGCTTTAAGGACATGAGTTCTCCCACCACATTCAAGTGTTCACGCAGTGCCTCATTGTGGTGCCAGTGAAAATTTCAGAATATTAAACTATTTCACCTAAACAGCACTAGAGGTCTCGGGGGGGGAGGGAAAGGGTTTTTGTTTTTTTTAAAGGCTCTGCTTGAATCAGAAATAAATCTCTGCTGTAGAAATCCTATAAAAGCAAAACACCGACTCAAGGTAAAAGCGTTGTGGTGCGAAGCAGATTTGTTTCTCGTTGCTGAAACAATGGCCACTAAGGTGAAGAGAGGTGGGGCTGGAGGCGCTAAAGCAAGTATCACATCCATTGTTGCCAGTCTTGGTCCTAAAAATTGCTACTGACAAAAAATAGCCTGAAAGCTATTTCCCCCCCCATCTGTCTCTGTTCTAGCTGATTTATATTTGGAAATTGAGACGGGGTTTGGTGAAGAATAGCAAGCAGTAGCATCCTCTGGAAATAGCTGAGTGACTACACCTGGCTGACATGAAGAGTTCAAATGAAGCTGGGCAAACCTCAGGAACACAACCGCCCACAGCCCCATCAGGGCAGGTGCTGAAGACTTGCCAGCTTAAGTCTTCAGGACCATGGAGAGAAACTAGCATGGCGCGGAGCCGGCACACAGCCCCTCATGCCCGATGAGCCCGTCCGCTCCCCGCCGGAGCATGGCGCATGCCAAAGGGCTGGTGTCACTCAGTCAGGTGTCTCCTAAAAACAATAAACCCAAGCACCCTAACAAATCTGGGCGAATAGTCTTCCTACGTTGAGTCAGTGTGCTTTTAAACCCAGGCCGCGTGCTCTACTGTAGGATGCTTTATGCAACAAGAAATGTTTTTTTTCTGCGCGTTCACCTTCCACCTCTTCCATCATCACACCAGGAATGACTTGGGTGGGATAAATTACCAGGGGGAGACAAAAGACTAAATGCAGGCATGCTCCTGTGCCAAATGCTGGTGAGTCGATCAAGATTTAGATGGGCTTCTGCAGTTTGAAGTGTCTGAGGAAACGCCTGGCCATGACTTGGGCCCAAGATTTTGCATGTGGTACAAGCTGCATATATCCATTCAGCTGTCCCAAATACCAGGATTATTGCCACCTACATTAGTCTGGCGATATTTTCTCTATCCATTCAGTTGGGAGGGGTGGGGGTAAGTCAAATAGCAGTATTTTCATTGCCGTAATATAAGGATGGGCATGTAGATTTTGTGCCTGGGCCAGCAACTTTTCATGACAGTTTTGGAAAGCTGCCAGAGAGTTGCCAAGTGCTTTGCAACCAGGAAGAGAGAAAGAGAGGTTGATTCAGTGGATAGGACAAGGTGTTGGGAGGCCTGGCTTTTATCCTAGACTCTGCTAGGATAGTGTTAGGACCCATCCTGGTAGTATTAGGATCCATGATTTCTCCCATACCTCAGTTCTATCACCTATAAAATGGACATAAGCATACTTCTATTCCCGCTCTGGTTAAGTGCATGGAGCTCTTTAGGTAGAAAATGTTGCTCTAAGAAAAACATAAGACATCCCAAAAAGTCAGAGAAGGAAAATCAAGTTCTTGGCTTGTTAATTGTACAAAGAAAAGCTATCCAGAGGAAGAGCTGAGCTGCTAGACTGGAGTAGTGTGTGGCTGGTCCTATCATTGATCTATCTAGAGGAGCTTGGCCAAAATTTACCAATGAAAACCCTAGTAAAGTCAGTATATAAGTAAAAAGGATTTGTCCCAATTTCCCTGATGTAGACATTGTCTATTATAAACAACCTTGGTAGACTACTATTAAGGGAACATTAGACAGAATATAGTTAGCTTTTTACGTATATGATTTCTACAGATTTTTTACATGCTGTAGGGAGCTCACCATAGAAATAGGGAAATTACCATGAGATCTATTCATAGCCCGGTGGGGGGGGGGGGCGGGGTGCAAAGAATCATACAAGTATCAGATCCTGTGTTATTCTGTTCCTGGAAATGGCTTGTTGAGACATTAAAAAAAGTCAGTTGGAAACAAACACAGATACGTACTGTTCCCTAAAATATCCAGGTTCCTGCCGAATCCAACGGCACAGTCCTAATTGATGCAAATAAGCTGATTTTTAAAAACCTGTTAGATTCATTATAATAATAACTTTCTTTGTAAAGGCTCCTGCTGCCTAGTAGCCAGGGTGCATCACACACCTTAAAATACAACAACGATAATAAGTGAATGGTAATTAAAACAACTTAACATGCCAAACACAGGAACACAAGCCAAATGCTGCATCAAGCGATGCCATTAAACAGAAGTGATATGGGCTCTTTGTGATACTTACCTCACTGGAATATGATAGGTAGTTTCAGGTACAAATTGGTACTTGCGGGGGGAAAGCAATTTGATCCAGGTAATAATACATAACGCAGGAAGATAAGAACTGCCTGGGCTGGGGCTATGGTCTGTCTAGGCCAGTCTCCGACAATGGCAAGTAGCGGACGCTGCAGGGAAGGGGGCTAAACCCACATGGTAGGTGAACTTAGACTAGCCTGTCCCCTAGATAGGTCTCAACCTGATCTGCAGCAGAGACTGGTATCAACCCTGAGACACAAGGTCTAATATATCTGCAAAATGTGTGGTCTTTAATTGCAATACCTTGCGTAGGAACACAGAGGTGCTTTTCACTGGAAGCTCTCAATGCGCTTCACCAAGCATGGAAGATACTACCACCTGTTTTACTAGGGCCATGTCTACCCTGTCTCCACGCCGGGCCTAGGACCACTGTTGGGAAGCACGCCTCGTCCGCTCACTCCCACTCCACGTGCACCAGACCCTAGGAAGCAGGCACTCAGGCATGCTCTGTCGTGGCCACATTGCCACCATCTTGGGATGTGGCACATGCAGCATGGGAGTGAGCACGCAGGGCCCGTTTCGTGGCAGTGCTCCTGGTTGCAGCATGGAGGCACTGGTGAATGGGATTACTCACAGGCTTCAAATGAAGCCCATGCTTAAGTGTTTTGCTGGATCTGGACCATAAAGGAGCCAATAACAAAGCACAGCATAAAACTAAAAGGAAGTCTCTTCTGCTGTAAGCACTAGGCCACATCACCTTCCTTACTGCCGCATCCCAGTTGAGGAGTCCTGCTTTTTCATGCAGGGATAGGCATTAGAGATGGAGCAAGACCAATTAGATCAGTCGATCCATCTTCTTGCAAGGGCAGGATACAGTCCCCTGACACAGAATGGATTTGACGTTCAAGTGGTGCTGCCCTTGAGCTGAGCCAAAACTTGGAGAAGTCATCAAGAGGAGATTTCAGGCATCCAAGAGAAGCAGACACTTTCCTTTCTTAGGAGTATTTTTCATGAGTATTCCAATGCGGTTTCTACTTTCACATTAAAGTCTTAGCACCTCCAATCAGTGTCATCACAAAGGCCCAAGCAGGCTCATTTGGGGGGCAAAACTTGGAGTGGAACTTTTGCCATTGACTTCCAGGGGTTGGGATGGGGCTTTGCAATTCTTGTTTTAGACCAGTCCTGGGAATACCCAGCAGCTGAACCCCCTTCTTGCTGCTAGACTTTGTCCTTTCAAGTCGGGGCAGAAGCACCCAAGCAAGGGTGCCCTGGAGGTCCATGGGGAGAAGCTTTGAGGTGCTGCTCCCTATGCTACATGCCTTTTGGTATTACAACAGAGCCCTGGGATGTCATTCTGGCCATCCCCCTCACTCCTGGAAATCATCCCCACTGGAGAGGACTGGTATGAAACAGGGCTGCTAACCTTCCCTGCCCCCAACTTTTTACTGCAAGTAATAGCAGGGGACTAGATTCAATTGCCCAGGATTCGGTGTGTTCTGATCTTGCAGTAGGAGCCCCAGCTCCTGGAATCACATGTTTTTGACATTCATTTTTCAGCTTTAAGCAAGTATTTGGCTTTCCTCATTGCACAGAAATGCTTGAAAAGGTGGGCTTAGAGACCCGAAGGCTAACAAAGAAGAACTTTTAAAATATTGTTTCTTAAAATCCATAGCTTTTTAACCCCATCTCCTGCTCTTTCCTTTTTGGAAAGGGGTGCTCTCAGGCTTTTTCAGCAGTCATGGCTGGCAAGACTGACACGGTCAGGCTGTTATTCTTTACATTGCTGACTGAGATATCATTGCGGTGTAAGCCCCATTGAGGTATCATTGTGGGGTAAGCGCCACTGAGATATCACTGTGGGGTAAGCACCACTGAGGTATCACTGTGGGGTAAGCCCCATTGAGGTATCATTGCGGTGTGAGCCCCATTGAGGTATCACTGGGCACAGTAAGCGCCAAGCAGGGGAGAGGAATTGTTCAGGGTAACGGAATAATGGGATGAAACAAAGAAAAAGGATGAGGCTAATGAGCAGTCAGCGGGAGGAAACTTTATGCAGTACTGTGCTTGGAGCTGAAATAAAGAGATGGGACCTGATTCCCAACTGATTTTCACAGCGCTGGACCTGGCTGGGGATCCAGACGTGTAGCTACAGTGGGGCTGCAACCTATTTACCCCAGCTGCTGTGGTGACTTACAGCAGTGATGGATTCGGCCCATGGAGTCCAGTACAGCAAGTAGGCAAGGCACCCTTCAGAGGAGGGCTCCTGGTCTGATTGGAGGACTGGCACCAGCACAAACCAGTATCACCACTAGTGATTAACTGAAAGCACTGGTCACACTGTTTGTAGGACCGGGGCTTCCAACTGCTTGAGATTTAGCTCGGGGGCTTCCCTTACTATGCCCACGTAACATGACCAACACAACGGGGCTCCGATCTCAGCCGAAGCCTTGACACTCCTCTGTAATATAAATAGATATGTTGCTTCATGTACCACTAAGTTTGGTCCTTAGCAATGTGACCAGGTAGCTTGGAGAAAAACACATCTATGGCAAAGAGGTGTACTTTGTGTTTGCTAGTTGGTTTCCCCCCAGATATGGCATTTACGGACAGGCTCAAGAGATTGAAACCGAGATGGTCCCATGTAACGAAGAGCTGGCCCTGGTGCCAAGTGGGAGGCTCCCACTGTTCAGAACGTGCAGATCCTCCTTCATTTTTGCTTCCGAGTAGGAGCACCAGAGCAAGCTACATCAGTCTGTAAACAGGCAAGGGAATGACGACCATAGTAATGGTGAGGATGATTTGATTAT
Source organism: Crocodylus siamensis (assembly GCF_052110815.1). Taxonomy (NCBI): domain Eukaryota; kingdom Metazoa; phylum Chordata; order Crocodylia; family Crocodylidae; genus Crocodylus; species Crocodylus siamensis. The sequence goes on along the minus strand of NC_143403.1, from coordinate 3,583,948 downwards.
AGAAATGCTCACACCACGCTAGGCTGTTTGCAGATGTGCACAGGGGGATGGGTCCCCCCTGGATCCCACAGCCTACTGTAAAAAAGGCATCACAGGCTGAGCTTTGTTCATGTATTCACTCCTGTGGCCTCCTCGTAGTTTCTGAGGGCCAGTTCACTTTGACTGCTATTTTGTCACCCTTTTTTTAATCAAATTCCTGAATATACTGCTAAATATAGTGAGGTATGTTTTGCAGTAGTGACGAGAGTCTTAGGCCTCTTCTACACAGTCGTACCGATATCCTTAGCTTTGTTATGGAAGTGATTTGTCCACCAAAATGGTTAATACCAATACGATGCTACATGTGGGATGACACACATGGGTATAAAGGTGCCACATACTGGCTTAATTGGTCCCTCTACCCTAGCAGAAACAGGTGCCCTGGTGCAGGAACATGAGGCTGGAAAGGAGCCGTTTGGGTTATCAAGTCCAGCCGCCAACATCAGTACCAATTGCTTTTCTACCAATTTAAGTGCAGCCATGTACTAGGGGATTGCACTGATATAGGTAAAGCAGCACCACTTCTACATGTAGATGAGCCCTCAGGAACATGAGACTTTATTACAGGGATCAGCCAGGAAAGTAGTGCCAAGAAGTGGGGGGTGATCGTGGCGTTTTATATGAGGATTACTGGATTGGAGGATTAGCTGAATGAGAATTAGCCAGCTTCTACTGTACTTTGTCAGAGGAGCATGTTAGAAATAATAAAGGCACTGAATGCATTTCAGTGGTTTTAGTATCCTAGATACTGAAGCCTAAGAGAGTTTTTTGGCCCTGATCCTAACCTCAGGTCCGAGGGTGTTTGCTTGTGCAGCTACAGCTGGAGGATGGTTGCCTTGCTTTGTCAGGAAAGGAGGTCAGAGAGGGCATGGGAGCTCCCCCAGCGCTGCCAGTTCACCCCTGGTTATAGTGCTGGTTTCTATTTCAGCTGTGCTCCCACCACATCTCCTACCTTGACCTGAAGCTAGCGGCATCCCAATACAGCCCAATGCAGTGTTCAGAAGTTATTGCTAACCCTAGCAACTGGAAGATGTTCTAATAATAACTATTTTGGTTCTTTTGTGTCCCCATGCCTCGGAGATGGGAGGGAAGAATGAAGAGGTGTCACTTCTTCCAACTTTTCTCTAAGCAGGAAGGCTAGAAATGTGCAATTTTTTAAAACAAAAATAAAATTGCCATTCTCCTGACTCCAGGAGCTGGGGCTTTGCAAACACAGCAATGACTCAGGGTTAAACTCAGCAACGAGGCTGGATGAGAACTGCAGGATTTTGGAATCAGTCGCTAGTGCCTGCAGGAAAAGGAAATGACTAATGAGCGAAAACCAGCTCTGGATTCAAGGGAGAGCTTGGGATGCAGAAATAATGAGAGAGGAGAGGGGGGAAAGGCTGAGAATGTGCCTGGATTGTGCAGGACGCGGCGGGGAAGCAATTCTATTTTCACCCCTTGGAGCGTGTTGCGGATGTGCCGTGTAAGCCATTGGCAGGAAGGCTGGGTTGTGCTCATTAGTAGGCAGCGATTCCTCCATCATAGGCAGGAGACAAATTGAATCTGCCTGTATCATTTGCTGCAGTGAGTTCTGGGCTGCTCCAGGGGGAATACACCCATCCACGTGGGCAACACCATTCGGTATTACGGGATCTCTGCCCTCTCTCTGTTGGCTTGCAGATGCTACTGGTGAGGGTCTGGATGGGGCAGGACTCTTCCGGGAGTCCTCTGAGAGCATCTGGGAGCCGGCACCAGGCTCAAGTACTGGCCTAGTGAACGTGGGCCTGATCTCCAAAGGTACTCTCGTCTCTCAGGTCCAGTGAAATCACTGGGAGCTTAAATACTGTTGAGCCCATCAGGAGAACAGCATTACAATCCCTGGCATTTCTGCTGGCATCCTTCACTGGGGGGAGATGGATGAGACCCTTAACCTACCCATTTACATGGCAGGGTGATGCTTGGAGGGATCTGAGCAGCTCAGCCGAGGGAGTGATGTGAAGAGAGGTTATGTTGCCCTGGCCTGGGCTGTTGGTATAATTTTTACTCCATGCTTGTTCAGGTCTCACCGTTTGCTGCCTGAGGCTCTCTGGGCCCCGTTCATGTCCCCCTTGCAATGGTGGTGGACTGGGGTCATTCTTCCACCTTCCTGATCTAGGGCTGGCTGAGCCAGAGGAGAATCAGGCCTCGGGTTTCTCACCGGTCACAAGCAAATGGGGGTACGAGAGTGCTGAAGATGTTTGAAGTGTCTACTGAAACGGGGAATGAATATATGTAAAACCCACTGACCGGCAGCATGGAGAGGGAGGTCCTGCCTCGATTCCAACCTTCCCTGCCATGACAGGGGGTCAGACTTGATGACCTGCTCAGGTCCCTTCCAACCCTAGAAACTATGAAAGTATGAAACTATGCATGGCACCAGGACAAACGTGGCCTGTAGCTTGCCTCACTTCTGGCCAACAGGACTCGCTTTCACAGGCAAGAGAGTAATTCTGTCTCAGTGACTCATGCACTTGCTCTATGACCCTCAGTAAAGGGCCCATGTCCTGGTGATAAGTACTGGAGGAAGGGGGAGGTTGTTCTTGTGATATGACCGACTTGCCAACATACCCTGAACCAAGACCCCCTTACTCATCCCCATGTGTTTTGTTTTTTTAAACAACCCATGTGAATACTGCCAGTGATACCACTCCTTAGGCCCTTCTGATATTGAAAGGCTGGCAAATGATATCAGGAAAACATACCTTCCTAAAATGAGATGTGGCGTAGAAATCTATCCACTATTGCCATTAGAATCCTCTAATTAATAAACCACAAAATGCAGAGGTAAGAAAGAAGGTGAACGCCCCGCAAGAGATGACTAGCATGATAAACTAGCAAGCTGCAAGGTACAATTAATCCCATTTGCTGTCCAAGAGCGCATGGACAATCAGAGTCAAAGCTCAAAGTCCCACTTTGCCGTAGCGAGCGGTACACTGTGGATTCCTGCTTTTGTCTGTCCTAGCCTTGTCACACGCAAACCTGGCTAGGCTTCAAAGACAGGACAGAAACAACAAAGAGCCCACCTTTTTTAAGTCTGCCACTTGCAACCTGTATGAAAGCCACAGGTATATGTGACCATCTGGCTGTCTATTTTAGGCAATCTGAAAACTACCGAGCTCTCTGGTATTTTTGGCTGCTCTTATTAGCCAGACGCATACTAAAGAACAACTGGCATCTAATTGGCAAGTTTCATATTTGTAGCCCGATTTTGGTAAACATTTATTTTCTCTAGAGCAGACCGTTGGACCTGGCAGTGTCATCATAATGAACAATGCAGCTTCTGTACTAGTCTGTACTGTCATCACCCCTGCAGGTGAAAGCAGACCCAATCAGGCACTCACATGAGAGTCAGGAGGCCACCTGATTGGTAGAGGGCTGGGCAGCCTGAGTATAAGAGCAGGCCCAGGGAGCACGGCCAGCCAGCAGCTGGTGGGGCATCAGGCAAGCCCAGTAGGAGAAGACTGCTTTATAGTGGGGCCCAGGAGGGACCCCAGCTGAGTAGGAAGGTCAGCTGCTGCCAGACTGATCGTCAGACTCTTGACTGGTCAATGCAAGGGGGCCAGGGATGACAGGCCAAAGGGCAAATAAGCCCACCATGAGGGGCATGCCAGGGCTGCAGAGAGCTGTTTGCACCCCGACCACTCTAGAGGTGGGTCCAGAGCCTAAAGGAGACCAAAGGTCCCTTGACAGAGGGTGGGGAACCACTGCAGAGGGAGGACAGGAGATCAGCCAGCAAGCCAGCTGGTATAGAGGATGCTGAAGTTCAGCTCCCAGAAGAGAAGTAGCCTCTAAGGCGCCTGAGAGGTAGAAGAAGGGGATGGGCCCAGAAGGCCCGTGAGGGTGTAGAGTAAGAGAGGCCAGAGTGCATATGGGAGTAGAGGCCCCATTGAGGGGGCATGTGGCCTAGGCACATCTAAGGACACCTGAGGCCAAGTCTGGCCCAGAGGCTGGGCCAAAGTATGTCCAAGGACACCTGAGGCCAAGCTTGGGCCAGAGGTCGAATGCGGCCCAGCGATGGGGCTGGCGTAGTTGGAAATGATCTTTTGGATGCCATCTGAGAGGCATGGGACACAGTAAAGGGAAGGTTGGAGCCATGTATTATACCCTTTGCATCAGGACTTTGAACGGGCAGCCTTCCGCCTGCAAACAACTATTAAAATACAACTAAGGCATGGCAGGCGAGTTAGGTGGGTGGACTGCCCTAGGCAGGTGGGTGGGCTGACATTGTGACTGGCCCCAGGATGGGTCCCTGTCAAACCAGGCCTTAAAAGTCCCATAGTCACAAACCTCTCAGCTTGTGTTTTCCACACATGTGTGAACAGGGCTTCATTCTGCATAGCAGCCTCCATCCAGGAAAACCACCTAAGTGTTTAATTCCAAAATATCAGCAGTCCCAGGCACTTAGAGTTAACCATATAATTAAGTGCTTTACTGAATCAGGGCCAGAGAGCTCAGAACTTGTAAGATTTTTAGCCGTTGGAGGAGTTTGAAAAAAAGGAAAGATTTTCACTGGGGTTAAAAGGTTCAACCAGTCAAAAAACAAAACCAAGGCATCCTTTCTCTCCTACTGTAGAGAAATGGCATCAGATATTATATTCCAATAAATCACACGGCAAATGAATCCATGAGACTTTTTATATGTTGAGGGCTGGAAGGCTGGGCTGTGAATGTTTGCTTTCCTATAAGAGATGAGCAACACAAGTGTGTCAACATAATATGCCATCCATCCCATGTGAGAGCTGACACTGTGCTCCGATATGCTCCCCGAGGAAATTCCTTGCACTGTTTATTTATTTGAAATTTGGGCTCCCTGGGACATCCTCCGGAGAGTCACTTCTTGTTTTCCTGAGTTTCCCAGGGGGGAAGAGATGCTGTTCACACAATCCAGCTCCCGAAGAAAACAAACAATAGAGCACAAGCCATTCAGTGTGAAAGAGCAGACAGCAGCACAGTGCAGTCATCGCCGCTTTGCATTTCACATGACTATACTACATTCATCTGCTGAGCTTGGTATCATATATCTAAAAAAACCTGACACTTCCCTACAGCATCAGAGGAGAGAAACGCTTTTTTTTTTGAATGGCTGGATTTTTATCCTCCCAAATATTCTCATTTCCTCTCAGCTGGTTTTTTTTTTCCCCCTTCCTAATTTCTGAAATGGGCCTATTGCACAGCTCTTTACACTCACTTAAAGGAATTATATTAATTGAATAACTCTTCTTTCAAATTGTTGCTCAGATTTTGAGACCTAAGGATACAGCTGGGTGCCTACTGGAATTTAAATTAATAGGAATGATATGCCTAGATGCCTTGTAAAGCAGAACCTCTAGATACTCAAATACCATTGAAAACTTAGCCCCTGGTCTTCATAGCTGCCTGGAAAGGACTTAGCGTCCAGCAACCTGGAAAGTGGCCAGGACATCAAGGCAACATTCCTAAATTTACAAAACCATCACGGGTTTTTTTGATACCTACAGCTGGCCAAGGTCTCGGGTTTAACTCTCCTCTGCAAGACAGCATAGCCCTTTCAAGCACCAAGCAGGGCATAGTGCAGAACCACCTTTGGGACCAATAAGGTCATTATAACAGTCTTCAGTCTCCCCATAAGAGTTGGTAGAGGTCTCCCATCCAAAGTGTCACTGCACTCAAACCCGTGTAGTGCTCCAGTCTCTGGGTGGTAGGGATGCAAGAAGGACGCTGTCGATTGCCTCTCCTACCCACCGCCTGCAAAATACTGCTTCAGAAACAGCTAGTGCAAGGGAAGAAGGACAATGTGGCTTGATGGAGTGGGGCAGGCAGGCAGGCCTAGCTTCTGAAATGCAAGCAGGTGCCCTTACCTTCCCGGCTGCCCTGGGATCATCTGGAGAAACGCCTCCAATAAGGAAAACAAGACCGAGACAGATGCATCATTTTCTTTCAAGCCTAAAACAATTGAGATCTTCTGAGTGCTTTGCAAACTGGAGCTAATTAATCTCCCAGCACCCTGGTGAATTACTCAAGAATTGCTGTATTATCCTTGCTTTTCAGCTGGGAAGGCTAGGGTGCGGAGGGATTGCTCACACATGACTGAGCCATGGTGGCCAAGGGATTATGATAACAATATTTAGTGGCTGGACAGCACTTTGCATCAGTGAATCCCACAACTCTTTCCAGAGGGGTCAACATCATTCTTCCTATTTTAGGGTCAAGCAAGTTGAGACCCAGGGCAGGCAGTGAGTTGTCGCTGGCAGAGCCAGGAACAAGACCCAAATCTCCAGTGTGCTAGCCACCACGTTACTCTGCCTTCCCTACTGCTAAAGAGACTCGCTCCAGAGCCCAAACCTTCGCTTCCTCCTGCTGTTGGCGTTATGGTCCCTGCTTTCAGGATCAAGTGGCCACCCCGGTTAAATCCCAGCTCTTCCTTTGGGCCTTTCCATTCCCAAGCAGCTTCAGTATGGCCAGCTCTTCCTCCCAGAGGATCATTGCTGGCTTGCTGGAACATGCAGCTAGGACTGTGCCGTTTGCTACGGACGTACACACAGCCACGGCAGCGGGATGAGCTAAAACTGTTTCCCAGGTGCAGGCATTACAGGCAGACCAGCGTGGTGGGAACGGCCCCACCACGTTACCATGCCCCACACAGCTGTGGCCAACCTCTGGCTGAATTTCCAGCTGAACTCCCACCAGCGCCTAGCTCAGTGGTTTTACTGGCATCAATTGTTCTGCCAGGGGTAAACCCTCCTCTGCTCAGTTCAACACTCAACCTGCCTTCAGGAGTGTTTGGAGGTGATGGAGACAACAGAAACGTCTCCTTCTGCCCCTTAAATGTCTGTAGTTAGCAGAGCCACCCGCCGCCTCCTGCTGCAGCATGCAGGGGTGCGAGCGCAGGACTCCCTGCCCTGGAAGTGCTTGCTGCTCCCCTGCTCTCAGCCTCTTTTAGGTCCACGTGGTTTCTTACGTGGCAGCCGTCGCGCCGCCATCTGAGAGTTTCAGGTGGACCCCCTCTCTCTTGCTCGTCCTTCCAAGCGGAAGGGCCTGGAGCTTGGCAGGTGATGGATTTAGCTCTTTGGCGTTTGCTGTTCTTACAGAGAGCCAGTCTCAGAGAAGAGGGGTTTGCATTTTGACCCGAAGTGCGTGGAGATTTTCTGGGATTTCTGATGGGGAAAAAAAAGGATGCACTTTTTCTTGAAAATACAGTTGGGCCCCGATTTACACAGGTTTTTGGTTGGGTTTTTTTGCACCGTTTCAGTTATGCACTGTCAATTAATCGTGTATCTTTTTTACACGATTTCTATTTGCACAGTGTTTTTTCAAGAACATAACCACCTTGCAAATCAAGGCCCGACCGTAAGTTTGTCTCTCTCCATCCAGCCCAGGAGTGAATTTCAGGGTGGCAGGCCAGGAACAGAGTGAGTGCTGAATGAGAGGGGCGAATGGTATTACTTTTGCTACTTTCCGGTCCTCCGGAGCACGTGTTTTTGTATCCGAGAACTTGAACCAGAAATGACACGGAGGCCTCCCTCCACTCTGTTTCCCTCTTGGCTGTCTTGAAGAAGACACTGTCCACTCCGATTTGGATGCGCGCGAATACCCCACGTGACCAAATCCAAGGTCAACAGAAGTCCTGGGAGAATTAAGACGTTCCAAAGGAAACCGTTTTGAAACAAAAAAGCTTTGTCAAGGGGACTGCGTGTGTGTGTGGCGGGGCCAAACCGAGAAAGTAAAAGCAAAACTCTGCCCTTACTGATTGCAATTGTCCGTGCCAAGAGAACCGAGGCTGAGCGAAGGAAAGTGATAGGAAAGTTTTCTCCCAGGTTCAATCATTTCTGTCTTCATTCATAACATGGACACTGAAATGACTAAAGGTCCGATCCAAAATCCTATGGGGCTGAAAACTCCCGATTGCCTTCACGTCTGGAGCAGATCACGAGCTGCCCGTGCCACGTGCAGCTTTGGCAGTGCCTCTTACCTAGCCTGTGGTTTCAGAGGAGCAGCCTTTTCATTGTTATTTCCTGTATTTTCTCTGCCTAATTCCTTCCTTACCAACGCAGGAAACAGGATCTCTGATGCAAGCAACCTCCACCATCCTCTCTCCCCTCAGCAGAGAGGGAAGCAAAAGCATCATTTTCTTCTGTCTCCCTTCCCCCCATCCTGTAGCCCACCCTCTTTTTCTTTTCTTTTTTCTGATTTTTAGTGAGTCAGTTCCCTCTCTCGCACTCCATCTGCTCTGGATGCAGCTGAAGCTCTCAGACATGTTCTCCACCATCCGTCTTGCCGTGTGACTTTATTCCCCTCCCCGGCCTCCAGTTATCGTCTCCACTTATCTATCGCTACTCAACTCTAGATCTCTGCTCCCCTCGCTTGATGATTTGTCTTTGTAGGCAGCCTGTTGCTCACTGATGCAGGAGCAGGGAGCTGCAAGCATGGACAGGAAAAGGACACAGCCCTCCGTCCTTGTGCAGTGATCCTGGGTTTGCTAATGGCATTACTTTTGCTACTTGCCAGTGCTCCAGTTTGCATCCAAGAACCTGGACCAAAAATGAGGCCTCCACGCTATTTCCCTCTTGGCTGATTTTAAGGAGACCTCGTCCACTCAAATTTGGAGGTGTGCGAATACAAGATTTGACCAAATCTAAGGTCAACAGAAATCCTCGGCAAATTAAGCCGTTCCGAAAGGGAACAGACCCTTTCAGCCCCGTTTCTTTGAACACCGACCGTGAGCGGTGCTTCGAGCAGGCGGTCTGCATTGGGGTCACTTTCACTCCAGGAAAAAAGGGGCCACTCAAAGGTGAATGTAGAACAAATGCAAGGAAATGCCTTTACACAATGCTGCCCAGAGCCTGGCGGAGGAGAGGGCGAGCTGATCTCCTCCTTCCCTTGGCTGTTGCGATGAGACAATGACCCGGCTTCCTTTTCACCCTTCCTCCGGGGGCCCAAGCAGGAGAGGGCAGGAGAGGTTATGCACAAGACAGCGTATAGAGGAAAACGAGTCCTTATGCTCTCCCGTCGTGCACGTCCTGTCTGAGCCACAACTGGACACTCGACACGCAGTCAAACACACGCATGCACACTGTATACAAAGGACATCCAAGATAAATGCGCTCATGCTTAGTTGTAGTCGCACTCACATTGGTATAAATCGGGAGGAACTAGCACTGCCCTGACAGTGGTCCAAGTGAGGGCAGAATCAGGCCCAGTTTCATCCCTCTGCTTCTTCGCTCTGGTCCCGATCCCGCTGCCATTGAAGTGAATGGCACAACTTCCATTGACTCCAGTGCTATCAGGTCACCATTTTCTCACAAGGGCGGTGGTTGGGATTCCTTGGCTTCGATTTCCAGCCTTTACCTTCTTTCAGTGCATTTGTTCTTGTCTTCGGCTTCCATCGAGCATTAGCCCCCGCCGCTCAGCTCTGGTGTCCACAGCCGCCTGCAGGATGCTGCTGACCACATAATGGATGCTGCATTTTCCTAAATGCAATCACTCCATTAATCTCGTGCAATTAATGCTTTGGGAAGCACTTTGCAATGATTGATTACGAGGGAAGTGCTACAGCAAAGCAAATAGCTGTTGCTCTAGTTGTATTATCACAGCAAGTCACAAATCCCTGGCTTTTGACAAAAAAAAAGGTAGAAAGGAGCCTTTCCTGTCAACTGAAGAGCATGAGCTTATCTCAGAGCTGCCCTATGGCCCTTTTACATGGGGGTGCATCAGGGCAAAGACAAGGCAGCCACCTGGGACCCTCAAGGAATGAATATTCTTGGTGCAAAGGAGCTTCTGTAGGAGCCATGGACCTGTTAGACCTACCAATGTGCAACTGTCACACAGGGCCCAAGTGCAGAGGGTATTTTGGAGTGAACGGGAGGTGTCTGGGAGGCTTGTACACCGCACAGGTTCTGTGCTACTGCAGCAGCCGTGGGTCCGATAGCTCTATGGGTACAGATGGGTTGCCCGTGCCACCCTGAAGTGCCACCCTGTCAGATGCCATAACGCATAAGCAGCTTGAGGCTGGATGGGAGACCACTAGGAGCCGTGTCTGCAATGCAACCTCATTGAGCCACCCTTCTCTTACTTGGTGTCCTGCACCAGAGCCACCTGCATCTTCGTCCTCAAGTGGAAGAGCCCTTCTAGGAATAAGTCTGTGGGCTTGTAGTGGGACCTCAGCTGTGAGGCCCCTGGAGGCCAAGAACATTTCTTGCACCCTGTTCTCAGGGCAGTCTGCCCTTCTTTTGCCCACCACATCTTGATGTAAATTGTTGTTATTAAAGTACAGGACGCTGCCCTGGTCTTCCACTAGTGATCCCCAGGTGTCTGGGGTCAATGCATGGCTCCATTCCACCCCTACACCACGTCCCATGCCTTGCATGTGGTTTGAGTCACCAATCAGGTGACACTTGTCCCTACATCTCCAGGCCACCTCAGGACTTCCTTCCCTTGTTGGGGTTTTAGCCTTCCCAGCTTCCTCCCTGCTACTCTGGTTGGTTGCAGAGGGCTCCAGCCCCTGTCTGCTGTCCTGCTCCAGGCTCTGGGCTCTCTGCCTCCCCACCCACCCCAAATGCTGCCCTACTTAGGTCTCTGGCCCCAAACACTGCCCGGATCCAGCCCTGGGCTCCAGCCTTGCTCCCAACCCTCTGGTTGTGCCCAAAACCTACCTCCAGCAGGGCTCAAGGCAATCAGGTCAATGGGACCTCCAAACCATTCCTTAGTCCCAATTCCAAGCCACAAGTATAACTTAAAACAAAGCCTTTCAGCCTTCTGGTAGGCATCAAACACTCACCGGGCTTAACATAAAATTGAGGCCACCAGCCTGCATAACGAGTCTCTCTCTTTGCTCCCAAGCAACTCTCCCTTGCTCCCAGGCCTGCAGCCCTGCTACTTCGCACTGTAGACTCAGGGGTCCTGCCACGCCGCCGTCAGGAGTGCTGCACTCCACACCTCTCAGGGCTGGCCACCTTGACCGGGTAGTCGGGGCTTATATAGCTTAAGCCTGAGCCCTCTTCCAGTCATGGGATGCCCCCGACTACAGGGCTGCCCCTTAACCCCCTGGGGCCGTGCTGATCTTCAGTAACAGGGTCAGGGTTCCCCGATGCTGGTTACCTGCACTGAGTGCTAATTACAAGCAGTAGAGATGGGAAGGTGGCTGCTGCACGACTTCCTAAGCTTATATGGTCTGGGGTGCTGGGAGTGGTGGGGGGAGAATAGGGGGAAGTGCTCCAAATAACCTGCAGAAAGGGATGGGGCCTGGTGGAGGGCAAGCTGAGGAGTTTTTGGTGCAAAACGGGCCACATGTATACACCGGAGGGCAGATCTAGGGGCTGCCCTCTCTGCCTTTACTGCTGTCTGTTATGGCACTGACCCGTCCGCCACTCCAGACACTGATGGGTGCCCCAGGGAGCTGCTCCAGGGTCTCTCTGGGTCCTGCCTTGCCTTCAGTCTTGGGTCCCTCTTACCTTGGATGGCTTTCAGACTGACCTCCACCCGCCATCATTATTTCTGGCTCATGGCTCTTGTATCGGTATCCTACTCCATCCCTGAACACTCGGCTGGACCCACACAGCCCGTCCTGACGTGGGTGTCTTGCCTGCATATAGCAGTCTGGGGTAATGATAGCATCTTCTACAACTATAAGACTTCAGTTGGAGCTGGGATTCTTCTTGCCCTTGTGCAGGGTTGCTGCATGCTCTCAGGCAGGGGCACAGTAAAAGTGGTGTGTATTTTTACAGGGAGAGAAAAACTCCGGTGACATACGCGGCGTCTCCAAAGGCAATGAAAGCCGTGCAGTTGATAGCAACCTTCAGTCTTGTAGAGCCCAGTGCTACGGAGAGCTGAGCACTCGGACGCAGCTAGAGTTTCTGGGAGTGGGAGGCACCAAGAGCCTTGTTGGAAGAGGTTTTATGTGGGTAAACTCTTTGCAGAGCAAAATGCACTCCTCTTGCAGCAGCCTTCTCATAGTACAAGTCCAAACTTGTACTATGCCTCTCTTGTATCGTAGGGCAGCCACAGGCTTTGATGAAATTAGGTCTCCCATGAAGAGATCCATTTCTGAAAAGCTCCCTGCCATTAGCCTTGTGCATATATATATGCACAGGTCCCATTACAAGCCCACAGACATATATATATATATATATATATACACACACACACACACACATAAACATACATACATACATTGTACACACACACACATGTGCACCCACACACACTTTTAGGTAACAGAAATAAGTTGAGCAGGTGGTGTCAGTGTGGGATAGGTAGTGGGCGAGAGCTATGGAGTTTTCTCTGCCAATAGGTAAAAGGCTGGAGTCTTTCACTGTTCATGTCCGGACATCAGAAAGTTTAAAGATCTTTTAGAAGATGCAGAATTTTGATCGACAAATGCATGTTTTGTTAGGAGCCAGCAGGACTAACCTAAGTGCCTGTGTAGGGCATTTATTTCATTTGCTCCTTTTGGCTGATAATCAGAAGGCTATCAGAGAACTGTGAGCTGCACTTTCCAGTCAGTCCCGGCTGCGAAATGCAAGGTGTTTGTCTCCAACAGGGAAGAAAATGCAACAGCATAATTAAAACCTACCTTGGGAGAAGGGTGACGTGGCTCATCTTTCCCCTCTGCTGCATCAGGAATGGGAGAGACAAAATGAAACCTTTGGATAGACAAAGTGCCCTTCTCTTTGATTCTCCAGGGGTTTGCTCAAAACCCCCAAACCCCCGGAGAAGAGGAGAGTAGTTGTTCCTGGCACACATGCTGTTCTGGAAATGGGCTTTAAGGTCATGTGTTAGCCAAGTTGTGTCTCTCAAAGGGTCCTTGAGATGGGTGGAAGAATACGCAGGCAATTTTTTGCAAACTCGGTGCAACCCATCGGCTCCCCGGGCCCCAGAGGAGATTTGCAGTTGTGCTTTCCCCCGGTAGTGTTTTGTCCTGCGTTTCAGTGCAGCTTCTGGCTTTCAGCAACGGCCCGGCTTCTTTGTTAGGATGCTGTAATCCAATTTTTCAACTGAGGATTGACTGGGATACTGAGAGGTCAAGCGCCTTGCCTGGGGTTGGAAACTGAATGGAGTGACTCAGCTGGAAAGGGAGAATCCAAGCCCAGGGCCTGTCTGCACGGTAAACCAGAGCAAAGGCCTGGCAGCCAAAGGCAGGGTCTTTTGTTGCCCCCACAGACTGATACCAACAGGCCAGTCTCTCTCCTGCTAAGGTCCCTCTGCTCCTCTGGTGGGTTAAAGCAGCCTGGAAAGGGCAGAAAGCAGGCTCCAGGAATCCTCCCTGTCTCAGGGACCTTTCCCCATCGGTACAGAGCGACCAGACTGGTCCTGAGTTGGCCCAGCTCCCAGCCCCTGGCCTAAGTGGCAGGAAGGGATGGAGGCACGTGGCCAGAGGGCACTGCCTACTCTCTGTTTGCCCAGGAGCGTGTAACTTAGCCAGGCAAACCAGGGCCTGCTGCATCCTTCTCTGAGCTGCCTCATGTGCAGACCCATCCTGCCGGCTCCCCCTTTGAACCCCCAGTGACTTCCTCTCCTTGCCCCCCGAGCCCCACTAGGAGAGCCCTAAAACCCTTCCAGGCCCCCACCATAATCCTAACCTTCCCTATGTTAATCCTATAAACCCTCGGTAAATCCCCTCTGCCTGCCTGCCTCGTTCGCCGTCTCTGCCTGGAGCTGTGGCTCCCAGGGTCTTTCCGTGCAGGCTGTTTTCCAGGAGCAGAGGCGGCAAGGGGCTGCTCCTGGACCACCTTAGCATTTGCCTCTTGGCTTGACTGTGCCTCTGGCATGACTAATACTGGATCAGTCTGTAAGTCCTGGCAGATCCTTCTGTAAAAGCTCTCTGGGCAGCCATGCTCTCAGATCAAATGTGGGCCCTCTCCCCCTTCCACCAAGGCAGATCCCAGCTCTGAAGACCCTTTCCATGCCCATCTTCCACTAGAAACTTTCAGTGGGGGTACAAAGGGCACTGCTCAGTGGGACAGCAGAGGGGAAGATTAGCCCAATATCCATGTGCCTTAGCCTCCCTTTTGTAAATACAGAGGGCGAAATGCTGCAAAATCCTTGCTATTAGATATCAGCTATTTCCTTAAAGAAAATGCACGATAGGGAACAGACCTGTGTCAACTCCAGAGGAGGGATTAAAGGACATCCCAGGATTTCCCTGCCTCCATATCTGGCTCTCAGAGAAAGTGCATGGCTTCTTAGCAAAAACTGTGCTCCCACCTTACACACCTTATCACTCCAGGGGCCTGCACTCTTGTCCATAGGTATCACATAGGCACTTGTGTAACACTTGTCCATAAGGGTCACACCACCAGCTTTGAAGGGTTGGGTCCAAAAAGGGGCTAAGCCATTCTTAGAACAAAATCTGCAGTTCAAGTGATGAGGATGAAACTGCAAAGCAAGTTGTTCCCAATAGTTTGGGGTGTAAGGAGACCACCAGCACGGCACTTCCTTGGAGGGCGGATTATTGGAAGCTCGAGTACACAATACAGGTATTGTGCCTTTTTGGGGACTGCCAATCAACCACTTTTTTGTGTTTTCTGGCAAGATTAGTTACTCTCCGCGCATAAGTTTAAACCCCCGAGGCCCTTGAGCTTGCACGTACATTTACAGCTACAATTAAGCAAGCCCTGATATAGACGTCTACCTGGTAGTGAAGGAACGGTGGTAAATGCCCATGTAAATACAGGAGTTCGGATGAGGACACATCCCGGACTCTTAACAACCAAATGCATCTGCGTACATGTGGTCTGTATTTCTCTATGGCTGCTTCCTCCTGCTGCTCTCTGAATGAAAGGCGCCGTGTATATAAATAAGTGCATTATTATGCATCGCCCAGATTTGATCCCTGTGGTAGTAGGCTACCAAAAAGCAGGGATTTTAGCCTCTTCTCAGATAAGAGTTCCCCTTCTCCAGCTCCTCACTTGCTTCCCTTTGCTTGGGAAGTGTTAAAAAGTGGCAAGAGATGCTGGGATGCCCAAGCCAACGTCTGTTGTTTCCAGGCTGCAGCCGAAATGCATCCCGAAAACTTTATGGAGGTCTCTCTTCCTCTTCCCGCCTCACTGTGCTGGCTGCCCGCAGCGATGGGCTTGTCCTGAACATGCTTCCTGGGGTTGCAGAAGCGTGGATCTGGATTTGCTGCTTCAACCCCGCTGGCTTCCCCCTAATAAATAGCTCGGTGATTGCTGCGCTCCTGCATGTGACCCCCCCAGGGCAGTCTGTAAATCAAGCTCTCTGTTCTCTCTTGGTCTCTGTTCGCAGGGACATACCAGGGCCAGTGGGTCGGCGGGATGCGCCAAGGCTACGGCGTCCGGCAGAGCGTTCCCTACGGCATGGCTGCGGTTATCAGGTCGCCCCTGAGGACGTCCATTAACTCGCTGCGCAGCGAGCACACCAACGGCACGGCGCTGCACCCCGACGCCTCGCCCGCGGTGGCCGGCAGCCCCGCCATCTCCAGGGGCGGCTTCGTCCTCATGGCCCACAGCGACGCCGAGATCCTCAAGAGCAAGAAGAAGGGCATCTTCCGGCGGTCCCTGCTGAGCGGGCTCAAGCTGCGCAAGTCCGAGTCCAAGAGCTCCCTGGCCAGCCAGCGGAGCAAGCAGAGCTCCTTCCGCAGCGAGGCGGGCATGAGCACCGTCAGCTCCACTGCCAGCGACATCAACTCCACCATCAGCTTGGGGGAGGGCGAGGCGGAGCTGTCCGTCATCGAGGACGACATCGATGCCACCACCACCGAGGTCTACGTGGGCGAGTGGAAGAACGACAAGCGGTCGGGCTTCGGGGTCAGCCAGCGCTCGGACGGGCTCAAGTACGAGGGGGAGTGGGCCAACAACAAGCGCCACGGCTACGGCTGCATGACCTTCCCGGACGGCACCAAGGAGGAGGGGAAGTACAAGCAGAACGTCCTGGTCAGCGGCAAGCGGAAGAACCTCATCCCGCTGCGGGCCAGCAAGATCCGCGAGAAGGTGGACCGGGCCGTCGAGGCAGCGGAGAGGGCGGCCACCATCGCCAAGCAGAAAGCGGAGATCGCGGCGTCCAGGTAAGGCGAGCTCCTGGCCCCCGACGCGGAGGGGGCACAAGGGGTTTGGGCGGAGGCCGGTCCGACAAGTGTCCTGAGTTTTTAAACTGAGGCTGCTGGGCCCCGTTGTTTCTTCAGGCGGGCTCGGAGCTGCTGAATGAGTGAAGCCCTGGGCTGGGCTTTCCAGTACAAGCACGAGATGACTGCCTGGCCGGACCCAAAACAGCCAGTAAGGTCATCCCTCACCGCTGAGCCAGAGGGTTTGCTGAGGCTGTGCCCAGCAACGCTACTTCGCTGCCAGTTGCCCGCCATTCACATCGAAAGGGTCCGGTCCTGCAGTCCAGACGCCGGCAGCCTTCCTAAGGAAGTCCTTGCTTCGGAGCTCGGCCTGCAGCTCCCCGTGCAAATTTGCCCAGCTTTGCACAGGGGCAGCTCACTTGGCTCACGGCCCCTGCTTTGGTGACCGGCTCTGTCGTCCGGGCTGCTGCTCTTAGAGCCCGACACGTGTGTGTGATGGCATGCCCGTGCATGGAAGGGTCTGCACAACACGGGGGGCCGTGTTGCAAATCTGGACAAGTATGGTTGAGGGAATGGAGTACGGTTTCATTGGCCACCTGGCACTATAACGCGCCCGCTGTCCCAGCACAGGCTGGGTTTCATTAAATTAGGGGTGGGTGCTTCTGGGACGGTCTCAAGTTTATTTATTTCCAAGCCCTGGTCAGGGAGAATCATAGATATGAAGGTTGAAGGGACTCAGGAGGTCACATCTAGTCCAACCCCTGCTCCAAGCAGGACCAGCCCCAACTACATCATCCCAGCCAAGGCTTTGTCAAGCTGGGTCTTCAAAACCTCCTAGGATGGAGATCCTACCACCTCCCTGTTCCAGTGCCTTACTACCCTCCTTGGGAGAAAGTTTTTCCTAATATCCAGCCTCAACTCGCCTTGCTGCAGCTCGAGCCCATTGCTCCTTGTCCTGGCATCTGCCCGCACTGGGAACAGCCCAGCTCCAGCCTCTTTGTTACCACCTTGCATTCAATCCCCCTCAGTCTTTTCTTGTCCAGACTACATAATCCCAGGTCTGTCCACCTCCCCTCACCAGTCCTGTCCCCCAGCCCCACAACCATTTCATTGCTCTCCACTGGACTCTCTCCAGTGTGTCCACATCCTTTCTGCAGTGGGGGCCCAAAACTGGACACAGGACTCCAGATGTGGCCTCCCCAGTGCTGAACAGAGGGGAAAATCACTTCCCTCGATCTATTGGCAACGCTCCTGCCAACGCAGCCCAGGATGCCGTTCGCCTTCTTGGCACCCAGGGCACGCTGCTGGCTCATAGTCACTTATTGTCCACTGTAACCCCCAGGTTATCCCCAGGTGATCTTTCCAGGGCAATAAAACGACGGCAGAGAACAAATGTCACATTACGGCTGCATTATAGATGTGTAGAGCATTATTCTAGTCCACCCTGTCTTGGCCAAGATGGGAACTGTTTATATCGGCCTCACAGAGCGGCTGGTGCTTGCTGGAAGCCAGCTCTCTCCTGGGGCGAGAGATCAAAGCCAGGGCAGCTCAGCCACACATCGCACACGCTCGACAGACGTGCTCGGCTTTGGAAAACTTGCAATGGGTGCCACATGAAGAAAGCCAAACTCACTCCGTGTTAGCGTTAGCAGGCAAAGCAACAGTGGGTATAGCTACAGGTGTCGCAGTCCTTGCAGGTAGCACTGGTGGCACGGCGCCACATGGCACAACCTCAGGTTCGTTTGATGCTGAGCCGGCATCAGCCCGTAACGAAGCGGTATCACCGCACACGTCCTAACACTGGGATTCACCATTTCCTGGCTCAAGCAAATCCCTTTTAGCAGGCTGCACTGCCAACCTGCCTGTAACGTGGGCACCGCTGGGGTGCAGCCCACAGCTGGCCCTGCACATGCCCCTCTCCCACTTGCCACCCACACCTTGGGGTTAAGTAACTGGGAGAGGTTGCTTCACTCCAGAGAAGCGGGGGTGATGTGAACTTTAGGGTTAATTACTGACAAGTCTCATATCAGCGCTCTGCCGTGCGGCCTCCACCTCTCGTCATCAGCAGAGATTTTTAAGGAACTATCCTGCCACTTTGGGCTGCCAGCAACATCCCACACGTCAAGCTTTGCCCGCCTTGGGCTCATAAGGATAACAAAGGGGAAAAAAAACCCATGCAGCTTACCACCACCGAGATCCCATGTCTTCAGGTCCATTCCCTGCATGACCCGGCGTGCCGATAGCCTGCTCCAGGGGTAACTCCCTTCTCCCTTTTGAGGGTGATCAGTCCTAATTCCCGTGCCAGGCTTTTCTTCCTTCCTTGCTGGTGGCCAGGGACCAGTTTGTATGTTTCCAGGCCTTTCTCCTCTTCCATTCACTTAATCCCACCTGGTGCAGCCAGCACAGGAGGTCCTCGTTACCAGCGTGCAGGCTCCAGGAGGGCTGGGTCTGCAGCTTGTCTCCAGCTGCCTCTCTGCACCCTTTCTGGCTCTAAAGAGCTTCACCTTGGCTTGAAGAGACCTAGCCCTGTGGCTCTGTCCTGTGGTCCATACCCCCCCAACCCCAATCCTAACCTTAACCCCCACTCACACACACACTCCTCTTAGTGCAAGCAAGAGCTCTAGCTGCTCGGTCTCTGTTTACTGAGTGTGCAATGCGCTCCTCGCTCTCGATACCGTGGCTTGGTGTCTGGTTTCCTCCGTCTACCTGTTTGCTGGTGGTGTCACTGGTGATGAGATGCTACCACCGAGGCGACGCTGCGGTGCTAACCTTTG
The DNA here is from genome assembly GCF_052110815.1 of Crocodylus siamensis. Taxonomy (NCBI): domain Eukaryota; kingdom Metazoa; phylum Chordata; order Crocodylia; family Crocodylidae; genus Crocodylus; species Crocodylus siamensis. The sequence continues at coordinate 3,565,117 of NC_143403.1, read as the reverse complement.
CACAGCTGGTTTCTGCTGCCTTATCAGGGCGGGGGAGCATGCCCCAAATGCTAAGTAGCAGGGCTTTCTAGAAGCAGTGTCCTCTTTTGCTGGTCTTGTAGTCCTGCCCGTCTGGGAGAAATGAGATATAAAAGGAAGGGCAGGCAAACCCCCACTGGCCGCTGCTGCTCTGGGGGAGGCTTTTCCCTGCTGGAGGCCCTCTCTCTCTCAGAGCAGGGGGGGAGTGTACCCCACGAGCTCCTGCGTGCCCTGCCTAGGTTGGGCCCTGCTAATCATGCAGCAGCTCAAGGGAAGGACTCCGTCTGGGTTTAATTATATTGTATTTTCTTTCTGTCTGTGCATGTGTGTCTCTCTGAGCCTTCTTGTGCAGCCTTGGGCTTGCTTTGGAGTATCTAACGCTAGGCTCCAGCTTGGCTGCGTGATTAAGTGCAGGGTTTCTTGTAGACCTGCCCTGGTCAGGATGCTGCTTTAAACCATTCAGTGGGCAGGACTGTTTCCACCTCGGCAACAAGGAGTCCTCATTGTGACCCACTTTCGAGCCTACCCTCTCTCAGCCTGTTTCCCCCGGCATGACTCACCTGGGTGGCAACCGTGCTGGCATCGCAGGTACAGGAGCTGCGTGGGCCTGGCACTTCGCGTAGCATCGCTGCAGTCAGCGCGCTTTCTCTCCGCTGCCTGTGGGTCTTTTATCGGGAGCGAGAAGGGAGCTGTCAATCCAGGAAAAACCCATTCATCCCGGCGTGGTGGAGCAGCAGAGCCACCCACCTGGCAGGCTGCTGGATTACGGAGGTGGCGGGCCAGCAACTGCGTGGCAGGGGAAATCTCATCCAGGCCTACCTGCCTCCCACTCCCCTGACGCCCCCACTATCCAGCCCAGGGCTAGAGGAGGACATTCTTCTCTTCCCTGCAGCTTTCCATGAATTAGCCAGTTTCTTTTCATATCCCTAGTACCTTGCCACTCAAAAAGCCCAGGGAGTCCTTGAGCAGGGGGATTAGGCACCCTCTCTCCCTACTTCTCTTTCTGAAATGCTGGGAGCCAAATTCTAGAGTATGTTTGCATTGCAGCAGCATATAGAAATGTGCCCCTCCCCCCCCATGCTGGATGCTGTACACACACAGGGTTACAGTCAACCCCTTCTCTAGAGGCGCACAGTCTAGGCCGACAACAGAGGAGGAGAGGAAGGAAGGATTATTGTACCCATTTTACCAGGGAGAACTGAGGCCCAGAGGTGAAGTGGGCTTGTCCGAGGCCACACGGGAAGTGCGCAGAACTGACTTGCACACGGACTGACTTGTGCAAGACAGGCAGAGCTGACTTGCCCAGCTGGGGCCCCAGCACATTTGAGGAGGAGACGATTGTTGGGTCCAGAGGACGCACGTTCCTCCTCAGGTTCAGAGAGTTTGACTGCGGGTCAGGTTTAAGGCCTCATCCTCTGTCTAGCAACCCTTGCGCTTTGTTAAGGCTTTCGTACTGATTTCTATCCTTGCTGGGGTGAATTTTAGCTCTGAGTAGGGGGGTGAGGAGGAGAGCCAGAGAGAAGCAGTTGCTGCCCTGGTGTGATTCAGGCTTGCCTACCCAGTTTTGCTGAAGCCCCCCAAGCCAGACCCGTGCTACCGTGGCTTTTCCAGCTCCTTCATTCAGGGTGGCAGTGCCATTGCTACCCCGATGGGCCCGTCCTCGCAGATGGTGCACAGCCCCTCGTTCCTGACCCATCTCACCCCCTGCCATTTCCATCCTGAGCTCTGCACGCTCCTGCGATGGCGCCCCTCCATCCTGACCTGCAGCCCCGGTCCCCTAGCCTTGCTGGCGCTGCTCCCCAATCCTGACCTGCAATCTCCACAGTTGTTCTGGTTTCCCGCGACCCCGGGCAAGCGGCCTAATCTGTTGCTCCTTGCTAAAATGCCCCGTGCCCCATCCCTTGGGAAGTTCCCTTCCGTGCAACAGCATCCCCTTTCTCGGTCTGTGCCCAGTCTTTGACTCCATGCCAGGCTGCCGTGTGGGGTGGGAAGAGGTGTGCCCCGATGCTTTGCTCCAAACAAAGTGATCCAGAAACAAATTCAGCTCTTCTTTCCCTGCAGATGGCTAGCTTGATGCCTGTACAGATGTGCATGACAGATGTGCAGGAGCTATGTAGCTGGCTCCCAAAATCTCCATGGGAGCCTGATGACTCAGAACCCGCTCCTGACCAAGGAAAAAGAGGAAGAAAAGTTTGATTCGATGGCCCTTAATATTACCACGTGGAGCCTTCAGGCCGCAGCAAGGAGAGCGTTTCTTACAGCCTGGAGTTTCCTCTCCATTTTCTGAATGGGGATGAAATAAATAGGAGAGGAATGGTTTTGGGGAGAGAGATGGGTTGTGGGGGGGAAATGCAGGTGCCTCCCAGCAATAACTGGTTCGGGCTAATTGTAAATGCCAGTCATTCATATTTAAAGTGACACTTCGAACCTTCCTCAAAGAAATACACTTGGTTGGAGCCCTTCTCTGCAGTGCGAATGAGCCTCCCAGGCCCGCTGTGCGAGCATATTTGCATCCGAGGATGCTTTCAAGCCGGTGTTGGCTCACATGATTGTCGAAGCTTTTGAAAAATAACCTACATTCTCTCTCCTTACCGTCCCCGGGCTTGGTGGGGGCCTGCGCTGTGGTATTGTCATGCATTGTTAAGCTGCCGATGCCTTTCCTCCCGCAGACGGCTGCATTTCAGCCACGGGTCAAGAGAGCCACGTACCTGCTGGTGTTTGTATAATCAGTCCCGTGGTGGGGTTTGTGCCGGGATCCCCGCCTGACGGTTGCTGTATATCTTTTAGATGTTTCCAGGGACATCGTCACTTTGAAAATCATTTCTCCTCTGAAAAGGATGCACCCACGATCGTTACACTCAATGCCTAGGATTGCTGTAACCAAAACATTTGCTCTAGTTCGCTTTTACTTCGTGTGTTTGACAGCGTTTTGTGTACAGGCAGCTTCACGGGCCAGTTGATAATGCGGGTCCTCTCCCCGGCTCTGGGAGTAGGACGGCAGAGCTGACGTGGGAAGGGAACAGGCAGCAAGCAAATGCGTGCACCGAGGGGAAGGAGGTGCTCGGCTGTGTGATCCAGGGCTCGCTCCAAGGACCCTTCTGTCCATCAGGAAAGGTGCAGAGTAATGAGAAACCTTTACAGTTTTTAAAAGAGTTAAGAAAACAAGGCAACCCACGTGCGGGGTGCTCAACCAGAGTTGAATTTTTAAAATAATTAGCCAACATTTGAAAAATTCCACATATCGCTTCTGTTCCCTGCCTGCCTTTGCAGCGAGCTTGCAAAGCTAGAAAAGACACTCTTGGGTAGCCTGACCTCTGCATTTTCCAGGCCTGCTCCCAACACTGTTCCCACTTAGCTTTTATCTCCCCTGCTCTTGAATAGGCTCGGAAGAAAGAAAGAGAGGATGGTCACGCTCGGGATTCAGAGCTATGCTCTTTTTATCCTGCAAACATTGCCTCCAGTGTGTGAAGGCTGCTGGTCTATTGAAAAGCCCTTTATTGATTCTTGTTCTGCGGCGTGTGCCTGCCTGGCTGCATGCGATGAAGACAGACCAACTCTTAAATAGGGTGCGCTGAATATTACCTCTCGGTCAGCAGCCATAAGTGACGTGCGTTTCTAGAATCGCTGCTTTTGCTGCATCAGCTGCTTACATTTTGGCCTGGAAATGGCTGAATCAAGGGTCAAATCTCATAGGGCGTGCCCAGCCCTCGTTTGAGCAAAACTCTTACTTGCTTAAGACAAAATGGCAGGGTTTAGGGTGGAAGACTTGGTGTTCTTTGCCTTCTGAGGGCCGGTTCCTCAGCTGGTGCAAATGAGTCCAGATCCACGGCGGTCACCGAAGCTGTGTCGATTTGCATCGGCTGAGAATCTGGCCGGGGAACGAGTTGATCCTAAGACGATCAAAGTCAGAAGCTGCTTTGAATAACCCGAGGTATAAATAGCCTTGGAGGGGAGCGCGTGGCACCGACTGGACTTGCTGTGTGAGCCCTTCTAAATTATGGCCTCGGACACCTCCCTGCGGAGAGGACTGAATCGTGACGGGGTCTGCCCGGGACAGGCCTGTCTCTCGGGAAAGCGGAGCAGAAGCGGAGCTGCTTTCTTGAAGCGGAGGGAGCTGTAACATGGGGAGAGGCTAGTGAGACAGCTGCAGTGAACTTGCATTTCTACCCAGGAGCACTTTTACAGTCTTTTCTCTGACGCCTGATGAAGGGGGTGTGCGCCCAAGAGCTTGCAATGAAAGATTAATTTTTTTTTGGCAAAAATCTAGTTGGTCTAGTAAAAGAGATCACCTCTACCACGAGTCCTGATAGCTTCGGTGAAGGCACGGTGAAGAAGCTGTTCGCACGCTGAGAAATGGGCAAGACGATTTTGCCCCCAAAGGCTTTGCGGCAGGGCACGACTTTATGTCTCAGCAGCAAGGAAGAGCAAGGCCCAGGCGTTGCAGCCGGGGAGACTGGGAGGATGCGGAGGCAGGAAAGCTCAAGGCAGGTCCAGAAGGTGATGGCAGAAGCTGCCTCTGTGCTCTCTGTTGCTTTGCTGAAGATATTAAACTCGTGGTTGTGTGCAGGCATGTAGCCCAGGGACCTTCCCTCTGCAAAACCGAGGGACATCTCCATTCACTGTTGGCAGCAGTCCTCGTGTCCCCTGTGGCCCTGTCACTGTGCTCTTGGCTGGTCCCTTACAGCGAGCAAGCAAAACGTGCCCACCTCGCCAGCTTCTCCCTTGCCTGCAGCCTCTGACATCCATGAAAAGGAACCGCTCATGTGGAAGATGGGGAGCGTTGTCCTTACCATCCTTAGGGGAAAAGGAGGAGGGGGGTAGATGCTGAGCACAACTGGGAGGATGAAGAAGCTAAGGGGATGGTTTGTTCGCTTTAGGCTTATTAATGAGAGCTATAATGACAGTCGCCGGTCAGGGCAGAAAGTTTTATAGCCACCAATTAGAGCAAAAGACAAGCGTATTTTTGTATTTGACAATAATAACAGCCTTCTCAGTCTGCAGACTTTGCATTCCTTGATCCCGAAAGCAGGTATTACTTTCTCTAGCAGAGAGGGACCATACGTCTCCTTTTAAATATTATGAGCTAAATTCCCATCCCCATCAAATTTGATGTAGCTACAAGGGGCCGAGATGCCGACTGTGCAGGCGTTACTGTGCAGTCATTTCATTTGTGTAAAACAGGTACCAAGTGGCTGTGCCGTAATCGGACTTACCGCACAGTCGTGGCACCGAGCGGCTTTCAGGTGATGCTGGCTGCGCCACGGCTCGCTAGTACTCCTGCCACGTGATGCCACCGCGCAGTAGTAACGAGCTACAGCACAGACGGCATCTCGTCTAGACGTGGCCATGAAGTACATTGAGTTATGCCAGTTTTCATCAGCTAAGAGTCCAGCCATGTCTGATTTTCATGTCCTAATCTGGTGTGATTCTCAGCATCTAAAATCGTGAAAGTGAACTCTCAGTGCAGGGCAGGCCCGCCAATTTAGAGCTAGACACGCATGACCATTTGGAAATGTTTTCATGAAATTAGGTCTTTTTACAAAATCATGGTATTTTTAAAGTAATAAGCCATCCGCTGCAGCATCTGCATGATGCTGCAGTGCTAGGATCCAGAAAGTGTTAGGAACAAACTGTAAGCAAAAAAGAAAATTGCTCCACTTAATATCATTGTCCAAAGAGCGACACATCCAAAAAAGCCCCCAAAACAACCCCTTAAAATATGCAGCATAAATAACGACATGAAAGTCCTTTCAGTTTTAACACAGTAAAGAGCTCCTTGCAAGAGTGGGAAGGAAGTTTATCTGAGGTACGTTTTTAAATTAAACTTTGAATAACTACAAATTTGGAATAATGGTTTGCTAACTTTTAAAGGCAATTTAAAATTCAATGTGATTCTCATTGTGCTTTCCATTACATCTGTCACATGCCATGCAGAATGAAGTCAAAGGAATAACAGACCAGGGATTCAGGGTTTATACATTTCAAAAGGAACACTGTTATCTATTGGATTTCATTGAAAAAAAAATGCAGCTGGAACCTTTCCAAACCTACTCAGAATGCATTTCGGTGGTGCCTAGAGGGTCCCTCCATCTGCATCATGGGATACTTCATTCACATTTCAGCTGGGTAAGCGTAGCAATGGTCTCAAGCAAAAAAAAATTACATCTGGGTCATGCAGTATCGCTCATGGCTGGGAAGAGACAGGACTTGACTAATGAATGGGAAGTCTTTGAGGGGGACGCTGGGAAAGACAGACCCTGGGCATCTCCTTGACCATCCGTCTTGCAGACCGAGCAAAAGAGCTTTGCTCTTGCTGCCTCTGCTCAGGGTCTCTAAGTCCTGGCCTGGAGCAGGTGGTCATGGCAAGTCCTAAGAACAGCATATTAACTGGCTGGATGTCACATTTGGGGGAAGGGACCACCCAACACCTTCAATAACTGTTCCTGTAGAGCAGCCTGAGCGCCCAAGAGGAGACGATCCTCTCGGTTTAGGGTCAGTCCTAAATAATGCACAGGAGCTGGTTCAAGAAGCAATTACAGCCGAGACACTAGAAATACTGAGCAAAATGTAATTACGTTCAGCAGTCTCAGCAGAGGAATCAGACCGCAAACGAGCTCGGTGGCATTCGGCGTCAGAGAGGGGAGCTTGCAGAAACCCAAAGGCGAAGCGAGGAAGCTGATGGTGAAGAGCAAACGAATGGTTCGATATGGCAGCGACTTGAGAGTGCCAAAGCCAAGGCCGGGGAGGCAGGTTCCCTCCTGCGTGCAGTAGGAAGCAAGAAGCCAGGGAGAAAAACCAGCACAATTAAGCACCAAAGGGCCAGAGCCTAGTTGATGCTTGCCCTGTCTCTATTTGTGTCTCAAATCCCTTGCTGTTTGCCCCTCTGCAGGAGTCAGTCTGTGGCTTTCATTTTAAGGGCACCTGCATTATTCGTCTTGGTCCAAAATCCCAGTTTTTTGAGTCATCAGAGACGATCTTATATCCAGAGGCTACAGGGTTTGGGGTGCCAAGCCCGTCTAGAAGCCCCTTCTCATCTCATCTGATGCCCAGCATGTGAGGGCATCAGTGGTCCTGAGTCCTTTCAATTTTCGCGCACAGCTTGATGTATCTACAGCCTCTGATCATCTCCCCCAGTGAAAGCCTCTGACATGAAAGGCCCCATCTTGAAGAACCAGGAGATGCTACCAACCCAGCACACCCTGGCCCTGGTCACCTTTGAATCCTCTTGGAAAGTCTGTTCTGCTTCTGAGGAGCACTAGGCAGTGGATGGGGTACGGGAGCAGAGGGCAGTAGATGGGGGTGCAGGTACTGAGATGGGCGTGTGGGCATGCGGATACGCGGTGTGAACTGTCTAGCAGGGTTTTAGTGTGCTTTGAGCTGCCAATTGAACCACAGGGGCCACTTGGCAGTGTTGGAGGTGGATATATATATTATACATATATAAATATTTTTGCCAAAAAAAAAGGGGGGGGGAAGACCATGGCAGGGGCTAGAGGGGCTGGTGAGAGTCTGATCTGGCAGGCAGCAACTGGATCCTGCAAGGCCGTGAAAGCGAGACTGAAAAATGCAGCCTAACTATGCACGGGGAAAGGCACCCGGGAAAGGAGCTGGCAAGGGAGGAAAGGGACGTTGGCAGCGGCAGGTTGGGGAGGCTGGAGGACTGAGTGCAGCGGGAAGCAGGGTGCTTGGAGAGGAGGACTCAGGCCAGGTGAGAGTGGGGAGGAAGGTTCCCTGCCCCCTGACATCCCCCCTTCCCTGCCGTCCTCCATCCAGAGCAGTCTGCATTTGCTGCAAGCAGAGCAACCTCCCTCCAGCCCCGATCCCCACGCTACTTGTCCGGTCAGGGCCAATGCACAGCACAGCGCGTTGCTTTGGTGCTGTCTCCCTCCCGCACCACGGCCTCCTCCCGCCTCCCTCGTACTGACAGGGGTCGGAAGATACGGCAGTCGGATGTGATTAGGATCAGCTGTTCTTCCTCTCCTTCTTTATATCAAGCCATGTAGCTGTCAGGATGGATAACACAGGCGCCTTCTGACTCGCTGTACGGGCGGCGCTTCCACCTCTGCTCTCCGGTGCTCGAGGGACGGCGTGGGACCCGCTGGTTGTGGGGCCCTGCGTGGAGCGCTGGCACATTTACTAATTGCTGGCTTCTTCTCTCCCTCGCTGGCAGCTCTGCAACTTCCCCCTGCCCTGCAAAGTTGTTAACGTCCTGCTCAAACATGACCGTTAGCACGACGTTCGCCTATACGGGCTCTTGGCTGAAAAGCCCAGACACCACGGTGATGGGAACTAGACCAAGCAGAGCGGCACGGTGCTGGCTGCCACTCTCTGCAGAGAGCCGGCCTTCCCTCTGGCCCACGCGGCCTCCGAAGAATACAGAATTGCTTCTGTGGAGCTCCCTCTCTGGCCTTTCGCCCGATGCTCCTGCCGGTCTGCCTGAGGGCAGAGTCTGATCCCATCCTCAGCATGCAGGAACTGAGGGAGGGGTGCACAGCACAGGACATCTTATAGACTCAGGAATTAATCGGGTGCAAAATTCACCAGGGTTTTTTCTAGCAAATGTGGTTTGAAACCCCCCACAGGAAGTTAAGGGCTTCCAGCTTGTTTAATACGGCTGTTTGACCAATTATCCCCTTGCTCCTGGGAGGTTGGGGGGCTCTTTCTTTCCTTCTTTTCTCTTCCTTTCGTTCCTTTATAGTCTTCTCGTCTTCCTACAGCGAAAACCCTGAATTGGCATGTCCCGCGGTGCGAAGCGTCTCAGCCGCGGAGTGGAAGGGGAACTTAAAACGCTCCGAATGTGTTGCCTTGGTGTATCAGGATCATTTGTTTGATCATTTGCAGCATCCCTGGCTCACCAAGTAATAATTGGGAGACCAGTGAGTAAGATCCCATTCAATTAGTCCAAGCCCCCGTTGGCGGCCTGTAGGCTGGTGCGTCTGTGTGGCATGTAGCTGGCTAGCTTCTTTTTGATGCTAACATGTCTTTTGTCAACAGTGACCTCCTAACTCCTTGGCCGTCTTTGCATCGCTACATGATTGTGCATACGATGTATGTGCATTATAGGTTTATGTCTCATACACAAGAATATACAGGCAACTGTATGGCACCCATGGGAATTGGCATGGCGTACCCAACCCTAGAGGTCTCTTCCTGCTAGCTCCCCTTGTCCCCTACAGCTCTCGCCCTTGGTGCTCTTGCCTGCCATGTCTTGATGGAGCAAGCTGACAGGGAAGGCTGCCTATGGGTAAGGAGACCTTTGGGATTTGGACCCTGGTCTGAGCCAGGTCCTCCTCTGCTCAACCCACTTTTACTGTAGCTGTGTCCTGTAGCTCAGAGCCCACTATTTAGGGCCACAGGCTTTGCACTCAGCAGGGTATGCCCTCAGGATTGAGGACCCATCACCCTATATCCTGCCACTACCCCTCAGTCTCTGGCACGGCTCAGAATTTATCCCCCAGTCTCTATTTTCTGTCTCCTCAATCATGTTTGAAATTCAGGGTGTCTCCCAAGCACCCCTTTCCATGGTTTCCGCCTCCCCTACAGCCACAACTGGGATCAACAGGAACAAAAAAATCACCAAAACCATAGGCGTCTGCTTGGCTCCAAACAAAAATGGCCTGGCCAGGGCTTGCCTTGCCCTGGGACGGTGCTCTGCAAGCCTCAGATAAAGATAGAAAAGGGTCTGGAGCTTATCTGGTTCTCTCTCTTTCTTGAATATGACTTCAGGAAGTCAACTCCTCCAACCATTTAAGAGTAGATGATCCAGCAATATTACTGCAAGCTATCTGGTTCCTGCTGCAGAATCAAACCTCCAGTCTGCTCCACCCCAGCTGCTGCTCTGCATCCAGATTCCCAGCCTGGAGTTCAGACTCTTCGCCTTTTATGAGAAGCTCCTTCCTCCTGTGGCTCCTATGGCCGGACTGCCTCAGGCCTGCCGCTTGGGTTTATAAGGGGTTCTTCAGGTCACCTGACTCCTCTACTTCCCCAACCATCGGGGACTGCTTGCGCCCGGACATGGTGACCATCTTGTTTCAGGCTCTTCCGCCTCTTAGTTAACTCCAGCAGCACAACCAAGTGTCAGTAACAGGAAAATAAATAATGTACAACAAAAAAAACAGGCAAAGAAACACCACGAGGGGAAGGGACAAAGTGACAGACCACAATGGATCATGGGAGTGAGCGGAGAGGAGATATGTGTATTATAGGCATATGTATATATACGTATATATGTATATGTATAGGTATATACATATACATATACCTATAATACACAATATTATAGGTATATACTTATAATAGACAATATTGTATATGCCTATATATGGGTAAGGGGTGCCCGGGCATATATTCCCTTGCATGAGATATATACCTATAATACACATACATCCCATATACTGTGTATTATAGGTATAATATTGTGCATTATAGGTATATGCGTATATGTATATACCCATACATCCCATATATTGTGCATTATAGGTATACATATATGTATGTATGTATCTATGTATGTATAATACATAATATACAGGATGTATGGGTATATACATATATATAGGATGTATGTATGTATGTAGGTAGGTACATACATATATATGTATGTATCCCGTGAATGTATATATATGTATGTATATACCTATAATATACAATATTATACCTATAATATACAATATTGTGTATTATAGGTACACACACACACACACATATATACATGTATATACCTATAATATGCAATATATGGGATGTATGTGTATTATAGGCATGTCTCATGCATGGGAATATACACCTAGGCACCCCAACCCCCTTTCTCCCTTCTAGTAATGGGGAAGGGAGACGCCCCATTACACAGACACAGCGAGTGGACCCCAGTTTCCCCGCACACAGGCACTGGTGTGGCATCCCTGTTGCAGTGTGTGAGCTCCGAGGAGGCTACAAGGCACCGCTGATGCCTCCATAGGCCTGACACTGATGCACAGCACGAGTGCCATCTTCACCTTTGGGGAAACAGCAAAGGGGAAAGGCAGGCACAGGCGGCAGCGCCAGCGCGTTGTTGTGAAGGTGGAGCGGGCACAGACGTGGCGATCGGGTAGCGGGTGAGCAGAGCCGGGGGTGTGGGCAGGGCCTGGATGGGGAAGGAACAGCCTGATGCTGAACATTATGTCCCTGATGCTGCTGCCTTCTTGACAGTGGGGCCAGATGGGAACAGGCAGAAATGGCATTGCATGGTAGGGAGACGGGAAGGATCTGCACGTGATTCACTCCTGGCGCCTACCACGTTCAAGGGAGGAAACCACTCGAGGAGCTGGGCAGCCTGTGGGCTTGCACTGCCAGCTTAGAGGGAAATGTAATACTCTCTCCTGCAAAGTAAGCTGCTCAGGAGAGACGTCTCTTCCTCACCCTCCTCTTCTCTCTCACCTACTCTTCTCGCCTGCTTGAGACACTGCAGTTTAGCCCAGCCCAGATCCTCTGCCTGATTTCTAGTCTAAGCCTGTTACAGGCTTACAGCAGGTATTGAGCTAACACTACTGCCGGTCTGCTGTGGACTGGCTCCATTGCAGAACTGATCCTCGCCATCAGCATCTGCAGCCTCCTGCTCCAGGCTGGATTTCCCCCGTTAAGCAGGGCAGCCTGACGGCGGAGCGACCGGACAGCTCTGCAAGACAGCCAAGACATCAGACCCACAATAATTTTCAGCCTGCTGCAGCAACTACCCCCCGGTGTAACTCCACAGACTTCAGTGAGCTTTCACTGGGGATGAATTTGACCCACTGAGGGGACAGACAACACAGATCATTTATATAGCACAGATGTTCCCATCCTATGAGCTTTATTCTCTCAGTGGAGCTGTGCATCTCTAGGGGTAGTTATCTTTTTTCTTAAGGGCAAGAACGCTCCTTCGTATCACACGAGCCTGCTAACAGCTGCTTGGAGACATGTTTTCAAGGGGGCGCTCGGCTCCCATGCTAAGGAGGAGGGGAAGGCAGAGGTCTCTGACGGCAGTCTCCTTTCACTCCCAAACGTGCCTCATTCACTGCTTTCAGCACCAACGGCACCAGCTCCTGTTCCACCCCTTCTCTCCATGAGGATCCCCCCGCCCCCCGTTAGGCATGCAGCCCCTTGCCTAGAACAGGCATCACCTCTGCCCATGCCATCTGGGTAGCCTTTCCCCTACAGCCCCAGGCTGCCCTCCAGATTTTGACAACTATTTTGGAGGCTGGGCACACCAAGGCAGGGGTACTCAGACAGGGTGCATAGCCCAGGACCTCCCTCTCAGAGACACGAGACAACAGACTTGTGCCGTGCGGTGTACAAGCGCCTTCTCTGCAGCTCCTGGATCCGCCTGTCTTTCTCTCTCTGCCTTATTCACTCTCAGCTCTCTTGTCCCATTGCCAAGACTCCATGTTATTTCTGTGTGCGCATTACCTGGCTCCCTTGAAAGCATTTTGGGATACCGACCCTGCATGACAGATGGTTTCTGTTTGTATCTGTAAGACACTGACCGCTGACATCAATGGGAGCAAGGTCAGCCTGCATCACAGTGCAGTTCTTGGGCTCCGCTGGACCCTCGAAGGTACAGTCTTGCAGCCCAGGTTCCTCATAAGAGTACCCAGATCTGCACTGCCGCTGCTGCTTTTCCCAGGCAAAAGAGCAGAGACTGCAGAGTCGCCTTTTCTTTGTGGGCTACGGGAGTGAGAGAGAACCTCCCACACCCACTGCTGTGGATTTCAGGCAGCTGGGAAATGGTGGCAATGCCTCTGGGCCCCCCCGTCCTTCTTTTGCTGCCTACACCACAGGGCAGGAAAAAGGGCCTGTAGTGAACGAGACACAAAACGGAAGCTGAATGTCTCATGTGCATAAAAATCCCATCTGGGGCAGTTTGCATAAGCTTAGGAGCATTAGCTGCAGGGTTCTGGCCCAGCTCCAGTGGGGTATTTGTATCCTAACGCCCTTCATCCCCCTGCCATTTCGCCCAGGGGCAGGGCAGGCGGTCTGCTCTCAACTGCTGTGTAACGTTGCCGTGCGCTGCTAAGTCACCCCGCAGAGGTGGCTGCATTTTGGTGATGGTGCGGTGATTCCTGGGCCGCTTATAAAGAGCGCTGGGACCCCCAGGGTATGGCAAGCAAGGGGGATTGTCTCAGGCTGCCTTCCCATCCTTGGAAATCCAGGGCAGCTTCTCTCCTCTGCTTTCCCTTTTCTCTTTTTCTGGCGTGTTTCCCTCCCTGCCGCACTGTTCCCCTCCCTCAATCCCCCACCCACCTTCTTTCTGACAATAATAGCCTGGCAGCCGGCTGCCTTTGTACCCCCCGGGTCTGCGTCCTGCCCAGAGAGAAGCAGACGCATTATTACGAGTCACAATCCAGGCAGGGACTGTTTTTTCCCACATCATCTAGGCAAAAACATTGAGCTGCCCCCTTCCAAGGCTGTCATACAGACAAGCGGCGCTCGTTAACGCCAGTCCCCTTCACCCCGTCCCAGTGGATTTGCAGATCTAAAAGCCAGGAGGGCTCGCGCGGGTTGACTTTCTGCATTGTTCGGGGTGAGGTTTATTTTCAGCTGAAGCCCAGGGAAGGCTAACGAACTCCCATATTCGCCCCGTTCAATGCGCGGTGACTCCAGCATTGAGGTTTCTGCCACCTCCTTCTGAGGCACGAAGGACCAAGCATCCTGCCTTCATAATCCAGGAAATTAAAGGCTTTGACTACAGACCCTGTTCAGAACATCCCGGAGGGATTTAACCCCTGGGTCCAACTGATTATCCCTCTACCGGCGTGACCAAGAAAGGCTCAGTCCTGCACGGTGCTCAGCACCTGGGGCTTACCCTGAAGCTGCGGGAGATGCAGCGCTCGGCATCGTTCAGAGATGGATGAGATCTTCTTTCCGCTTGCTCTGAGCAGCGTGCCACATCCAGAGGCGCTCACCAGCTGCCGACTAGGACGTGAGATCCTTATTGTCACAAGAACCCCAGTCCCCTCCATCCTATATATCCATTGACCTGTTGGCCTGTCCTAAGAAATTCAGTTTTCCACATAACCGTGCAGGCCTTTTTTTTTTCTCGGACTAGCAGGGAAGGCTCACACGTGGCCTGTGCCTGCCCTTTCCAGGAGGGTCAGCGTATGGGTATTAGGCAGGCAATACATTTGCATCTGTGGTTTTGGCCGGGCCTCTCTTAATTTAATCAACCATTTTATACCTATTTTGCTCTGGTGCCAGGACCACACAGCATTCAGGGCAGGGCAGGGTCAGGCCTGCTGCCATAAAGCACTCACTCCGGTTTGAGAAGCTAGACTTCGCAGGTGTCCGTTTGCAGAGGTCTTGTGGAGTTTGCAGATGTGCAAATAAATATGGTGAGAGAGGAGCCCGTGGTGCCCTCCACTGGAAAGCAGCAGAATGATTTGATTATGGGTCATGTGCCCTATACTGATCTCTGTTATCACAGCCTGTGCTATGGCTACAGTTGGAGGCAGAAGCAGGTTTGCCTGGAGGCAGGCTCACTAGTGTTGTATCCTGTCTGAAGGTTTGAAAGGTCATGGGTTTATTAAAATGCAGTCCGTCTACAGTCTAAGGGCAAGAGGATTTTCTTTCCAGTGCTCGTATAACATTGGCACACTTGGTGGCTCCCATTCCTTTGGAAGAGAGTTTGGGGCGCTTTACCTGTATAAAAATTGATTTCTGCACATTTAGAGAAACTAAGAGGAGTTCTGCACGTCTTGTTCAGACCTGTTTTTTACTGGAATTTGCTAGACACCGTTTCAAGCCTCGCTGAAGGACCCATTGCTCGGAGGGTTGATTTGAAATGCAGGGGACACAAGCTGGATGGGGGGGCAGCGGTAGGGCAGTGGAGGGGTCTTGCTGTGGCTTCAGATCTGGACTGTTTCCAAAGGCTGCTCCACTCAGCTCAGCTGTAAATCGGTACTTGGTCATTTGGGCTGGGAAGGCAAAGGTGGCTGGAGGCGATGCTGCAGTGCACGTCACTTCTCGGTGCGTTGTCGACTATGGGAACCGGCGTGTCTTAGCCATGAGAGTCTAATGGGCTCAGGAAAGCCTTGGACGCGTGCAAAATCACCCCAAATGGATCAAATTCAGCCCTTGCCTATGAGCAAACAACATCAGTGATCCACAACCTTTTCCATACCACTTTGCAGTTTTGGGACCCTGGCTTTCCCTTGTACCCGTAACAAAGAAGAGGGTGGTCAGGCTTTCCCTTGGACTTGAATTCCCGGCCCTCGGGCAGAGATCCTATGATTTACTCTGATCAAGAGACACAAGGGTTCTGCTCTGGCGACTTATTTTTGCTGGGACCTGCTCATGAGCAGGGGATTTGGAAGTAGCTAGTTATTATGTTAATGAATCATCTCATTTTCAGGGCTCCACGCCTTACCCTGTGCCCAAATAGCATTTATCATGGTGCACGCGTGCGTGCGTGAGGAGCCAGGCTCCCATTTAGCTGCTGAACCGAGCCACGGGGGATTGCTATTGCCTAGGGAACGTCACCCTGGTCCATATCAAAATGTCACATCAGGGGTACATCCCCAAACTAGCTAGTGCACTGGGCCGTTGTGGTTCAGGCACTCCAGTTTCTGTAGCCAGAGACATGCCAGGGTTGGCGAGACTAGCATTGCAGTCTTTGATTTCCTCAACTGGAAGGGCCAGGCGCCCGTTCACAGCTGGGGGCAGCTGTTGGCACAAGCCCAGACCAAGTCTTGACCATCTTCAGGCCCCGATCGCTCTCTTGGCATAAGCACCACGTAGCATGGGTTGTATCCAGTAACGCCCTCCAGAATCCGTCTTGAATTCCCATTTTTGAGGCCGAGAAAGGTAACGTGCATGTATGCTTCTAGGTAGCCCCGCTAGCGCAGCCGTGTTTTGTGCTCTGCTCTTGCAGAGCCAGCCAGCGAAGGCATGCACATCGGCCTCCGCTCCCCGAGCTGCGCCGCTATCATTAGTGACACCGTTGTACAGACAAAAGCGTAAGACAGCTGAAGGCAGCCAGGCCCCGTCAAAGACTCAGGCAAGGAAATTAACAGTTGCTACAACAGGGAAAGTGAGAACATTTGGTAGGGAAGGAAATGTTATTTTCAGGCTCCTGAGAGGCTGCTCCAAATAGAGGGAGTCATGAAGCGACGTTAGAGTTCAAAAGCTGGGATCTGACAGTGTGTTGCAAGGATGGCACTTGGGTTTAGAGTCCAGATCTTAAGGCTGGAAGGAGCCACAGTGTTCGTGTTGTCTTACCTCCTGCCCAGCACACAGTGACGGACTGCTTGCATGAATTAATCCTGTTTAACTGGAGCGTCTCTTTTATCCAGTCTTGGTTTTAATATTTCCCAGCCATGGCGAGTCCACCACCACCCTCGGGCTGCTGTTCCAGTGGTAAATATAGGCAACTGAGTCCCAGTCTGAAGCCACCTCACTTCAGCTTCCAGCCCGGAGCCTGCTATGCCAAAGAGCCCTCTGTTTTCATGCCTCTGCTCTCCACTGAGGTGTTGATAGACTATACAGGGTGTTTACAAAAGTCCTTGTGCAACTTTAAACTTTATTAAAACTTTGGAGATACGCATGATAGCAGCAAACTGGAAATGGTGATGGAAATGCATTGTTCATTAAGTTTTTTAGCACGGTGTAAGCTAGGCATGCAATTCGTGAACTCGCTCAGCGGCAACTGGAAAATGTTTTCTACGAGTTGGAAAACTGGGTTGAACGATAGATCACGGAAGATGGTGCTTATGTTGACGTCTAGAGAGATGAGCTGCGTTGCACTAAAACGTAAGGAATGAGGCTTTCAATCGCTGTTTACAGTTTGCTTCTGTCATGTGGACAGCCAAAGTTATTACAGTGTCAAGTTGCACACGGACGTTATAAACACCTTGCACTCCACGCACCCTGCCACCTTCCCGGTGGTCAGCTAAGCAGGTCCAAGCTTTTGGAGGCATGTTTTCCAGGCCTTTAATGGTCCCCTCGGCTCTCCGGTTCGTCAACAGCCTCCTTGTACGGTGCACACCCTAGACTCAGGGTCGGGTGGCACCTCGAGGGTCAGGAGGGGATCTCGGAGGTCAATAAAGAAGACTGTTGTTCTCCGGTCAGCATTTGGCCCGGAAGCTACCTTTCAGGAAGCTACCATGACCTTCCCCGTGTGAATTCCCGTCCCATTCCTGTTTGTGCATCTGAGCATGGTGGTAGGTCTTTTGGCCACACCGCTGCACTGAAAACTTCCCTGGGGCACGGTCTGCTCTCGTCTGCGTGGATGCAATTCTGAACTGGCTCATAGCTTGATGTTCGGGGCCGGGGCTGGAGGGGACCTCCAAGGGCCACATCTAGTCCAACCCCCTGCCTGAGGCAGGATCAGCCCTGTCCAAGCCATCCTCTAAACTCTGCATAGCATACCTATGTAACTCTTTCTAACAAAAGAAAGGGGCTTCAAGGCACAGTTACCATCTGACACCAAGCTGTACAGAGCGATTTTGGCTTACTCTTTCTTTTCCAGCAGTTTGCCGATAACCCTTAAACGCTTTATCCAGTCTAAACGCCTCCTCCACCCCTTTGCAATTGTGTCCTGCCCATTTCTCAGTTCCTGAGCTCCTAGCACATCAGCCCCTCCAATGTGCCAGCAATGCCAGCCTCACCCAGTCAGGGAGTGCAGATGCAACTGCCTGCGCGGTGCTAGACATGCAGGGCCCCGTGCTTTGGAAATGTGAGGATCTGGAGTATGATCCCTATAATGCCTGATGAGTGCCACGTCGCCTGGGACAGCTGCAAAGCCTGACGTGGACCCAGACTGGATGCACCAGCATTACTAAGGGCTGGAAAAGAGGGCAAAACCCAGGGCAAAGATGCTTGCCCTCCTGCCAGTACTTATTAGGCTGTTCTCCCGCTAGACTGAGCCTGGGGGAGCTGCAGGTGGAAAAGCCCTTGGGGAAAACTGCCTGGGCAGTGAGCTTAAGTGAAGGACAGGAAGGCGACTGGGCCGGACAGGTGCAGGGTAGGATTCCCAATGGGCTGCTACCTCTCTGGCTCACACACAGCCCTGATTTGAATACCTGAGCTCCCTGGGGAGACAGGCTGTGCTCTCCTTCCTTACCTGTCCGCCCATCTGCCACCTCCCCCGGGCCCCGCTCTCACTGAGGACAACGCGTACATCAATAAAAGCCTGAATCCCCCCTTGAAGGACGAGGCACCCGTCGTCTTCCTCGTGCTGGGGATTGCCATTGCTTCTGCTTTAGTGGCGCGTTCAGCTCAGGCTACGGTCGGTTTTGCGGGGCTTGGTAAGGGTGGCAGGCATTCACGCAGGCCTGGTCCCCAGATCCAGTGAGCTCACCCCCCAGCCGAAAGCATCGTGCCTCCAGCCCCGAGTTTCCTGCCGGGCTCAGTCGACCGTGCAGCGCGGTGTCCGGCGTCCGCTCGTTAGGGCTGCGTGTTCTGAGGAACATGCGTGTGCTGATGAGGTGACTTGTGAAAGGTCCCAGGGAACTGGAAATCAGGTACCAAGGGAAGCTCGTGTATCCCTCCATGCCTTCCTATCGGGTTTCTAAACTCACGGTTCAGCCTGATGCAAAAGACGGGATAGATTTGCACCCTGTTCCCCAGCTCCTGCCTCCCCTTTGGCACCGGTCGCATCACAGACAAGTCTGGCTACCGCCTGTTCTCCATCGCAGCGTCGTCCGCCTGCCAGCATCGCTCTGACAAGAGGCTGCTGGCTGCAGGCTGGTGGGCTCTGCCCCTGCCTCCTCCGGTGGGGGGGAGCTTTGAAACCCAACCGGAGCAGAGCAACCCAACCCGGCAGAGGGAAATCAGAAGGGCAATTAGGAAATCAGCTCCTCCGGGAGGGTGCCTTGAAGTTTTAAGCAGTCAAGGAGCCCTTGGGTTGTCATGGTAACAGGGATGATCCCCCCCACCCCACACACACACACCCCCCAGGCAGGCTACGGACCATGGAGAGGGGCTCGGACTAGCCTTATCTTGCTGCCTAGGACCGATCGCAGCTGTGGGAGCTGCTAGAAACACCCAGCTAATTCCCAGCCCCTCTCCCTCCCGCTAGTCATCGGACTAGATGATCTACCTAGGTCCCTTCCGACTCTAGCTACTATGAAACTATGAAACTAAGTCCAACAGGGAAGATTTGTGGCTCTGACAATGAGGTGGCCGTTTGCATCCTGGGCCTGATTCAGCCCTCGCTCGGGGATTGGGCAAATCGGAGCGCGGTCCCCCGCAGGAAGCTCCTTGGGAGGCCTCCGGGGAGGTGCAAAGACCGGTGACGGGGGCCAGCAGTAGAAAGGGTTTCAGTGCATCAGCAGCCGATCTGGCCTTTGCACGTTGTCTCCCATTCAGATCCCCTTGCTGGATCAGACTGGGAAACTAAGTCAGAGCTGGTCCGAGCGGGGGGTGTTGGCACCCTGCTTTGCAGCCCGGACAGGCCCCGCTCTCGTCTCTGTGGATTCATATTCCTCGCTCGTTGTGGTAATACCTGAGTGCCTTCCAGTAGCGCATTAAGCGACATGACTAACATCTGCCACGTGATGTTTGTTCTCTCCTCCGTGTCCCAGGGGGAAAAGCGTGTGCAGTAAACTGCTCTGTGTCCATAGGGCTGGTGTGCTCCGATTCGAGGGTATTTTGGTTGGTTTGTTCTGCGGCTTTACGTCAGACCCGCGGGTTGCTCTGCTTGTGAGGACAAGGGCACGTGCCTTGCACGTGGGGGTGAGGGCCTGAGTCCCGCAGGAAAATGCTTTCCCCATCTCCGACTCCCCCTAAGTCAAGTTGTGCCCGTGGCTCCGGGAGTGACTCGCTGCCCGTGGGTCTCCTGCCCAAACACAAGGCAGTCTTTTAAATGCTCCGGGTCTCGGACATGAGCGCCTCGAGGATAAGGCTCAAAACTGAACGGGATTTCATCTTCCAAGGGAAGGGAGCGTACAGAGCGGAGGATGGGTGCCACGTGCCTCCGCGCAGCCGGCCTTTCCGAGACGTAGGACATCCCTCCGGGCTAGGTGGAGGTTGCTGAGCACCGCAGGCTCCGCACCCAGGTACGTTACATTGCTGTAGTCCGGCCAAGAGGTGGTGAAGCGGTGACGAACCGAATGCCAGGACAGGATGGCATCTCCCTGCCAGCCCGGGAGGATAGAAAGCATTGCTCTCGCATGCTGTTATAGGAAAGATGAGTGCCAGCGAGGAAGCAAACAGCGTTCCTAAACCTGGGCATGACGTCACGGTCTTCGAAGTGCTTTCCTCTGCCCACCAATATCATCCCGTAGCTGGCTGTTCTTCACCATTTTGCCCCAGCTTGGAGAGCCCTTGATGGCCCAGGCGCAGCCAGGTGAGGGACAGGCAGAGCTGTGTGTCCTTCGCATTGGACTGACACGTGCATCCATCACGTGCGTGTAGGAGGACCAGAGAGAGTCGCGATCTGCGTGAGCCTCCCCAAGTCAAAGGTCTACGGGTAGGGGTGCAGCTGCCCAACAGGGCTCACTGGGTGCGTCTCTCCAGGAAGGACTCGGGCCATTTTAGCGCATTCCCCTGGACCCCTGCCACCTCTCCCAGACAAGAGCATTATCTCATGGTCAACAGTGCTGAATGCTGCAAAGAGATCCGGGAGGCTGCGAATGGATGTCTGCCCTCTTTCCACTGACAGCAGGAGACCGTTCATCACTGCCACGACGCCAGTTCCAGCTCCAGATTGTGCCACGTCTTGCATATTAGCTCCACTTACATCAGCTTGCAGTTGATCCTCAGCTGGTTTTCTTGCGAGCTTGCTCAGGAACGGAAAGCAACGGCTGGCTCACACCTATGGATCCCAGGAGGAGCCCTTCAGCGCTGCTCAGACTCTTTGCACGGGAAAAGGGAGGAAGGAAGGAAGAGCCCTTCCTTGAACGATGCGCTAGTGATTTCAGCTGGAAGTGGCTAAAGCTGGGCACAGTGGTTTCAAGCGAATGAACTGCTCACCAAAAAGCGTTGCTGGGAAGTTGGCGACTAGTTTCAGCGGAGAGAAAGGGGGAAGACGCCAAACCTGTTCCCATCCACATTTTTAATGGAAACATTTGGAAGCTCTGTGTTAAAGAGCTGCTGTTTCGCAGCTGATCGTGGTTGAATTTCTAGAAAAGGGAGGTCACCCCTTAAACAACACAAGCCGCGTTTTGCCTCATCTCACATTTTTCCCTCTGGTTTTTGGCTACTGAGCCAGCAACTCAGCTGTGCGCAGGCCCATTCAGGACTCCCTGTCCAAGCTGGATTCCCAAGTTTTGGGGAATAGCTCCTTCTGGATGTCCACTGTGTCTCAGCGAGTGTCCGTGCCAAATCCTTGCGCTGGTGGGCCTGCAGGAGGGGGCTGCACCGCCCGCTTCGGAAGATGGGCCGATTCCCTGGGTAGGAGCTGGGAGCTTCACGGGAGGTCCTCTTGGCCTGCAATGCAGCCTCAGACTGGCTCCAAGGTGTTTGTTATGTGCCTTGCTCTCTCTAGCCAGCCTTTCTTTTCCACCACTGGCTTCCAGGTTTCTGCCCCTCCTTTTCACTTGGCACAGGGCATTAGAAAGCCAAGGCGACGTGATGATGAGATGAGAAGAAACAGGGCGAGTGTGCACGCCCGTGGCTAGCATGCAGCGATAATGATTCGCCAGGCCCGGTGGGTAGAGCATTGCTGTCCTCAGCGGCTTTGACTGAATCGGGGTCAGTCGTCTTTCTTGGGCTCTAAACGGGGGGACCATCTGCACAAGAGGCCGGCTGGGTTGCGATGCCTTTGAACTTGGGGCTGGGGGGGAGCAGCCACAGACCTGGATTGGAGACGGCCTGTGAAAGCCGGAGGGAAACCAGAGAGGAGAGGAGGTTTGGGGCATTTGCATCCGGTCACGTGTATCGCAACCCCTCGGGGCAATAAATGGCGCGGTATTGTATTACACCGATGCAGCACATCTCCAGCCTTGCGGCGATCCTCGGCCTGGCCAAGGCTGCAGTCAAAATCGTTCCGTTTCTTCTGGTTTTGTTACAAAACCATAAAGGTCAAACCGCGCTTTCGGCGATTCAGAAGTGACAGCAGGGCCAGGCCTCCTGCAAAACCAGCACGCCCTGGGCTTGCGCGGAGCCAGGGGGATGCGACGGGAATGCAGGATCCAGCTCTGAGTCGGAAAAGGCAGCAGCACACACGTGTGAGCAAGCCTGAGTTACGGCTGCGCTGGGAACCCTAACTTGGCTTGTTGTGCATTTAAAATCTCCACCCTAATGCTGCATTGACTTAAGGGCTTTTTTTTTTTTTGCATTTAATACAGACTCTGTCGAGCTGCAGCATGTGGCACCCCCTGCTCTGTCTGCCTCCCATAGCGCTTTCAGGCCTCTATGGTTCTTGTTTCCTCCAGGCTACTTTGCTTTTTCCCAGAAGTGCTTTGTAGCTTTGCACATGGCTGTAGAAAGATGCACGCGTGTAGACGTGTTGGGGAAGGGTTACTTGAAAGTGCGTGCGTCTCGAGGATGGGGGGGTGTAGGGCTCTCCACCGCCACTGTACAAGGCTACAACTGGGCAAGGGGTGAAACACCTGCATTTCCTATTTGCTTTTTCGGTATCCGGGCAGACAGCCGGCTTTTCCATTATGTGCACAATGGCAATCCAGGGAAATCATGGCAATCTGTCCCGTCCAAACCACAGGCCGTGAAACCTAGGCAGGAAAATGCAGGAAGACCTCTTGCAGCTAGCTCTTTCCAGTCCCTGAGCAGACCTTCGGAGACTGTGCTGTGGCTTTCTGGTGCGCTGAATCTGCAGAGTAAACACCGGCAGCAGCGTATAGTGTCCCCTACACCATCATTGTGATCAACACCATTTATCCGCTCGCTCTGCCCCCAGCCCTCCCCTCTTTTTGCCCCGGTGGGTACAGAGGGAGGGAGAGACACTGCGGCCGGGGTATGCTCAAGTCCTCAGAGCAGGTCTGTGACACAGCAGGGATTTTAAATTGGCATCACCTGGCTCCTAATCCAGCAGGGTGCTCAGTCATTAAGACCGATTCTCCCCGAGACCCGCTTAGGGTCCTGCCCATCACTTGAACGCCCTGGCATCTCTGGCCTGGGATCAAAGCTGTGCTTGGGGCTGGTGCCCGCGGTCCGAGCTCTGCTTGGGGCTGGTGCCCGTGGTCCGAGCTCTGCTTGGGGCTGGTGCCCGTGGTCCGAGCTCTGCTTGGGGTTGGTGCCCGTGGTCCGAGCTCTGCTTGGGGTTGATTTCTTGCTATAAGCTGCCAGGCTGGTGCATTGCCTGCTGCTCTCCAGGCCCTCCGGCCTCCCCTCCCAGCGGCTCCCCCGGCTAAGACAACCCTGCACCCCAGGCTGCGGAGGCTGCAGCTGGCTGGGCTGTTGATGCTGCAGAGCATGGGGTTGCCTCCAGCCTCCTGGGAGCCGCTCAGCTGCTACGGGCTCAGCGTACAGTGCACTGCGACCTTTCGGCTGCCGGATCCCCCCCCGGTCGTGGCTGAGGCCCGGAGGGGGATCAGTGCATGTGGGATTGGGTCTCCTCCGAGTCAGGGGAGAGGCCAGGCCAGGCACCTCGCGGCCAGTGCTGCTGCTCATGAGAGCCCGCGTGGGAATGCAGCATTTCTCTGCTTTCCAAGCGCTCGCTGGCACCGAGCTGGGAGGAGAAGAGGGGATCAGGGCTTCTGCCAGGCTGCTGGGGAGAAGCGGGGCTGGGAGGTGAGTGTCTAAGCACCCCGGCGTCCTGCAGCCAGGTATCTCCGGCCTGCGTCGTCTCCATCAGCTGCTCGCCTGCCGCCCTCCATCAGTTCATGGCAAGCGACAGATGGCTGCAGACGCGACGCCTGCTCCAGATGTTAATCGCGTTGCGAGCTGGAAATAGCATCCCGGTGCCACTTTGGGGGCAAAGGGGGCAAAAGCATCAGGCGGGGGTGCAGGCAGGGAGGGAGATGGGCTGGATGGCAGCAGCCTTGCCTCCCGGGAGCCAGGCTTTCCCACCCCATCCTTTTGCACCAACTTCACCGCATTCGCGTTTCTTTGGATGGGGGCTGGATTTGGCTCGTTCTGTTTACCAATTAGGCGATGAGCAAGGACAGAGCGTTCCCGGGTAATTGCCACGCGAGGATGAAAGGAGCTGGAGACAGGCCGAACCTGGGGCCCGTGCGTCCGGCTCCCAAACCTTTGCAAGCAACTCGGATAAGAGCGGGGTTTACAACCCATGCAATGGAGAACCTACAGCCCCCAAGCCCCCGTCTTCAGATCTGCCCGGCTGTAAAAGTCAGGCGTCACACTGAGGCAGGCAGCAGCTGAGCAATCTGCAACCAGATCTGGCATTCAGACAACCCAAATATTAGGAGTGCTGTGATCTGGCTCACTGGAGGGATGGGGAACAGCTGAGAAGTTCAGATCCGTAGCCAGACTGTGATTCAAATCAGCTGCTCCAAAGTGGTTTATAGCCCCGGCTTCTGCTACATTTAGGGACGTGCGGGTTTTGGTTATGGCCCAGCTGTCGTGCCTACAAAAAAAAAATCGGCCGTTCTTAAATGAATTACCTAACCTAGTTACCCCGTGCTCTTCTTTACCCTGAATTAATTTCTTCTGCAAGACTTATGAGGCCCATTTGGTTTTGTTCGTCAAGACATTTTGCAGGAAGGAATCGCAAAGGGCCTGACTTCTTTTTTTGCACTGTGTTGACTCTGAAAACGTCTCTGATCCATTTTAATACAAAATGGAAAATTAAGTATCAGCAAATTCAATCTCCTTCTGTGAATGAGACGCTCCGGAAGATGTGCGGTAGGGAAGAGTCTGGCACGGATGCCTGGAGCAACGAGCTAACTAGGATCGATTTCTGCTCCTTCCTGATTTTCACAAACCTCTGAACTACAGGACTAGTTATGTCCCAGATAGGATGTTTAGGATAGTTTTGCTCTTGAAGCCTTGCCTACCGGAGCGGGGTGATTTCTGTTTTTTTAATGGAAATTTTTTATTTCTGAGAAAAATGCAGATGCACATTTGCAGAAATAAAACAAAGCCCTGCAAACAAAAGAGCTTTAAACATCGTATTTTAGCATTTTCAAACCAAAACACATTATTGTTGTAGGATTCAAAGCAACTTTTCATTTAAAAATGATTACTTCCATTTTCTTCCAAGAACAAACGTCCACATGTTGCATTCCATCCCAAATGAATTTCCCACAACTGCTCCATTCCCTGAACTCAAGACATTTGTGTTTCTGGTTGACGTAAAATGACATGAAGCAATGGCTGGAAATTATACAAAGTAGATTTAAATGAGCTCTCAGGGAAAAAAAATCCTTACTGTTAAGGAACGGAATAGACTCCCCAGGGAAGGGTTTTCAAGCATTGAACTGTTTAGAAGTAGCACTCCTACATTCATGAAAGGGGGTGGGCTAGATGACCCCTGATGTCCCCTCCGACCCCATGATTGGAAAAAAGTTCAGTATTGCAAGCAAATAAATTAAAAGTGTAAGTCACCTGGCTTAGCTCCACTCCACACCAGACTCGCAGTGCAGCCCTCGAAGGCTGTGGCTAGATGGTACTGCTGAAATGATGAATAGCAAAAAATATTGAGGTTCTCTCTGAAACCTAATGGTGATCATCTAGATCGTATTGTTTCTGCCTGTCTAGGCCAAAAATATCATTATTTCAGGGCAACGTGGTATGGCATGCCATTCGTATCATTATAACACATTGATTGGCCCCTTGCATACAGGGAAGGCCAAGGAGCATAAAAAAAAACTTGTTGGAAACCTTATGGCTTTATATACAGGCATCAATATGAGATGAATGTGTAGGGCAGATGGTCTGCTACTGAGAAGCCCAGTATCCATTCACTTTCAGGAGAATATCTTCAGAGTGACAAAGACGACCAGTATTGCCAAGTTGTTCTTAAAGTCTACGCTTTGGGGATGGGAAAAACTTAGCTCTTTCTTACACATACACACACATATACATACACACACATACATACAAACAGAATACATATACACACATGTATACATACAAACACATATACACACACACAAATATGCATACATACACACGTGCATAAATACATATACACACACGCATGCATAAATAAATACATATACACACACAAACATACATACATACATATACACACACACATTATATATATATATATATACACACATATATACATACACACACACACACACACACACACACACAAATCCACAGCCTGTATCCCCTGGGCCAGAGGGTCCAAACCCAGCCTCTTTGCTATTCATGACACCTGCTTTTCACCTAACCGCAAGGCCAGCTGGGAGAAGCCCCTTAAATAGCTGGCAGCAGAGATCACATGAGCTTTTCCTTCTTAATTAGGAATTAGGGTGGGGAGAGGAAAGCACAGAGGTAATAGGCAGGTCGAAGCTATCTGTGATAAGCAGGGAGTTTGGAATTTATCCACAGATAGTTAATTGGTGTAGGGAATAGCTCAGCCTCGAGTACTGGCACTTTTTTACCGCCTTCATAAATCACTGGTTACAGGCCTTAGAGCAATAGCAAGCAAGCCAGGAGACCTGTGAAGAGTAAGTGGAATTAGGAATGGGCTTCAGCAGGTGGGGAAAACAGCAATCCCTTTGCTAACTGACCTTGCTTCCCACCGAAATTGCCTGGGCAGCGTGCTGCCTTCAGCCTCTGGTACCTCGTCCTCCCTCCACACTGGAGATTTTGTGCAGGTCTTCAGGTCAGGAAGGCATCCAGCCTGGGGTGGGTCTGGAGCGCAGGACCAGCACTTCCCAAGGAAGGGAAGGGACAGGGAGTTAGGATTTGATGCTAGGGGACATCGAGTCTGTTCTGAAGAGCACTGAAGTGAGGCCGGGGCCTTGGAGTAAACGCCTCTGGCTTGTTTGGTCTCATGCTGACCCAGTCTGAGGATTGAACCTTAGAGAGAGAGCGAAGAGGGGCACAGCAGGAGATGAGGTGACTGGCCTAAGGTCATTTGGGGAGCCAGTGGCAGAGCCAGCAAGAGACACCCCCGGGCTTTGAGACAGGATGTCAGAGGTGCAAAGCAGAGTGCCAGCTGGAGGTGCCCTCTCCGCACTTTGCACCCTGCCTACCTGCTTCATGGTGAGCCAGTGATCCTGAGGAGAGGGCTTTGGAGCTGGAGACAGCTGCATGCTCAGGTGCGACAAGGGTGGGCAACGTCCCCCTCGGCCGGTAACGCAGCCCGCGAGCTGGTGACACACACCCACGGGTCTGTCTAAGAAAGCCCAGCGTCTGCTCGCTCCCCTGGCTGCAAAGCTGCTCGGTTTTCCAGAATGGATTCTGCTTAGGCTGCACATTACCTTCCATTAGCGCATCCTCCCTCGAACATTTCGTCTCTGCCAGGCTGGCAGACCTCCGGAAAGCCGGCAGGCAGGGTGTGCTCCGCTGGGAGCAGCTGGGAAATGTTTGCAGCTGGAGAATCCCAGGGGTGGGGAGAGACGGACAGCTGGGGAAAAGGGCAGGAGGAGGCAGGAAGGGTGGGCAGACAGGACAGAAAGCCTGACGGGTCCGTCTGCAGCTCAATGCGGCGAAGGGCAAGCTCGCACCCCCACCCCATGGTCAGCAGGGCCTGGGGCCCTTAGAAAGGTGGCAGGTTGAGTCCAGTGCTGCCCCTAGAGCCACCCAGGAAGTGGAGGGAGCAGTTGCTGGGACTCTTGGGAACCTGCTCCTGGGCTAGGGACAGGCATGGCACGCAAACCATGATCAGAAACGGGTTGCGACCCGTAACAGAGCAGAAGTTCAGGGCACATAAACCAGTCTCAAAAGGGCCGAAACCGGTTTAAGATCAACCTGGTTGAAAGTAGCATCTAACTTAACAGATTTCGGTCAAACCGGTTTATGGGGACCACACAGCGGTGGTCAGAGCTGAAGAGGAGAGGTCTCCAGTTGGCCACGGTGGACGGCCAAATCAAGGCCAGGCCAGAGGCTTTGCAGTGTTGTAAATGCACCCGATGCTCATGCACTACCCCGAAGCCACCCAGGGGAGCAGGATTTGGGGTGGGGTAGAACGTGCCTTGATGTAAATGGCTTTGGCCTTGCCTCTTCACAATAACGTCATTGCCCATAGGAGAAGCCTGCCCCTCTCCCCACCATGGCCTCTCCCCTCCATCCCCGGAGGCAGGGGGAGGATTGAACAGCGATTATCTATCGGAGATGGTGCCGGAGTAATCAGTCTTTCCTGCCCAAGTGCAGGGGGGCTAGACCCACCGATCTGTTGCCAGCCCCTAACATCTATGAATCTATGAAGGCCTGAGCCTCTGCGGGAGCTATGAGAATTGGGGGTGCCTTGGGGGTGCAAAACAGCTCACGCCGCCCGCCTGCCTCTGGGCAGAGCAGGGCAGTGTGGCCAGGCTAAGCGGGCTTCCTGCTAGCTCCTTCCCCTCCCTGCAACCACCTTTGAATCAGCTGTTCCTGCCACTGGAGACAGAAGCCAGGCAGTCTGCAGTGGCTATTAATAATTCAGTCCCAGTTTGCACCCTCCAGCGAGAGCGAGGAGAGGATAAAGCTCCCTTCCGATCAATCTCCCATTGCTTTCAGACAGAACCTGAGAAGAGGCGAGCTGCTGCTGCGGAGCCCCTTGCCAGCCTCCCACCCCAAAGGTTGTCTGGCTATTGATCCCAAGCAGATACCGCTGGAGGCCCCTTCCCGGCTGCAATGCCTCTCCTCCGCTGGCGGGGCTCTGGGGCTATCACATACCCTTTGGAGAGGGTGACATCACGTCCACAGCATTCGCGCAGCTCCCCTGGGCCAAGGGGTTTGTTCTGCTCTCCATTACAGCAGTGTAATTGCAGAGTAACCCCGCCCGAGGCAATGGGGTTGGGCCAGATACTGCTCCCTGGTGCACTGCTGTAAATCTGGAGGAAGCCACTGAAGTCTGCGAGGACTGTTTAGCATGACCAGTGGCTGATCCCGCAGCAGCTTTGCCTGGGGATGCTCTCATAAGAGTGTCCATAGGTGGTTTTGTCCTTTGCATGTACCCTCTATCTGATTCCACAGCCAGCTCCCTCGTGAGCAAACCCGAAGGGCCAGGGTCTCCTCTCAATTGCACACAATTGCTGTTAACAGGGAAAGGGGAACGATTGCTGCTGTACGCCAGCATAGATCTGGAGTGGACCCCCTGAAGGTTGCACCTTCCCTTTCTCCCCCTGCTTTGTTTCTATTCAGCAGATATCTGCTAAAGACCTGACTTTGGGTTTGGATCTCTGGGCTGTTCTCCGGCTCTTGCTTCCAACCTCCTGGAGGTCTCATCGTTATCTCTGTGATGAACACCTTGCTGGGGTCGTTTGACTCTTTCCTGCCATGGCAGGGGGTCGGACAAGATGATCTGCTCAGGTCCCTTCTGACCCTAGAAACTATGAAACAAAGTGTGATATCTCACCTAGCCAGTTAAGACTTGGAGAGGGAAAGATGTGGCCAGGTAAAAGGAGGAGGGAGCAGCACACACAGGACCAGGAGGAAGGGGTGCTCATCCAGTTGTCTGGAGGCTGTAGTTTTCCCAGGCAGAGTATGTGGCTTCTTTCATAGGCTGGGGCAAGTCACACCACTGCTCTGTGCCTCAGTTTTCCAGCTGTAAAATGGGGTTGATAATACCCATCTAACCTCAAGTGTTGCGAGGGTTAATTAGTACTTGCAAATCACTCTCAATATGAAAAGTCTGCCAGTATAATAGGAACAAGTAGGAGCAGATGAGCCTGGAGAAGCCAGCAAACTGTCCTTCCTCCTGCACCTCCAACCATTTCTCTGAACAACAGCAACGAAGGATGAGCATTGCAAAACTCAGCTCTGGACTTGCCCAGAGGTGGGGGGACCTGGTTTATATCCCCAGGAATTCATAGTTTCTAGGGTTGGAAGGGACCCGAACAGATCATCAAGTCCGACCCCCTGCCCTGGGCAGGAACGAGTGCTGGTATCATAATACCCCGCAGATATCTATCTAACCTCTTCTTGAAGACCCCCCAAGGGGCGGATCAATTAAATGGGGGGATTGAAGTTGCTGGGATTAAGAGATCCTGACTATCCAGGTGCTAGTCCAGATGTGCTGCTGCCTCTAGTTTAGTTGTCAGCAACCCACGTTGTCATCTCTGCCTCAGGTTCCCCACCTTAAAAGTGGATGCTGGTCTCTTCTGGATGGCACTCCGAGATCCGTCGGGGTGTGACAATCACCAGAGACGAGCTAAATGGTGTTCTTGGCTGTGAGTCTTTCTGATGCAATGGTGGCAGGCACCAGAGAAAAGCCTGCAAAATAAATCAGCACTAAAACCAGCAGAAAGAAAAGGCTTCCTTTTTTGCACCCTGCTGCCATTTGGCCCTTGGTGTCAGACTCTTTTGGTCGAGGATGCAGCTTTACGCTAGCAGATCCTTTGGGATGTGACCCTTTCCATGACCTCTAAGTCTTTTCCTTTCTTCTTGCTCAGAGAGTTTCCAGGTTGCGTCGAGGTTAAAAGTGGGGGCCAAGCGCTCCGCATGCAAGAAGTGCATGTCTCCCTCTCCCCCCTTGTCTCCCTAAATCCTGCACCGATTTTCAAATGCCAAATACAGCCCAGCTCTGCTTGTGTGGCTGTCTGCTGCCTGAAGCGAGGGTGGGGGTGGAGGTTTGAGTGCTCTGAAACGGCTTTCTCCAGAATTTCCTGAAGCAATTTCTAACAGGTCGCGCATGTTATGATGAATATTCCTGTTTAAAAAAACACACGAATAGTTCGTAATGGAGACAGAAAACGTTCCCCTCCTGTAGGAAGATAAAGATGCACTTAAAAAACCTGCCTGATTACATATTGACCCGCGAGACAAAGTGAATCCAGCGGAGCCAGCTCAGCCTCCTAGGAAAACTCGAGATAGCTCATTGTAGACACGGGTGAAGTCACTTGTTCCTTAACTGCTGCCTTGCTGATTAACATTACAGGTATGAGCAAGCAGAAATGCATGTCCCACGCTGGCAAATCTGCCATCAGTGCTTTTACAGCTGTCATTAACATCCCAGGCACCTCCAGCTAAAACCCGTCCACCATATCACTGAGTATTCCCCTGCTGTTGCCGAGCAGACCAACTTGAATTTTCGGTTTGTTGCACTGCTGCATCTTGTCTCAAATGTAATTTAAACTATAAGCTCTCCAGGGCAAGGACGGTTTCATTATAAGCGCCTGTATAGTGCCTAACGCTGCAGTCCTAACCGAGGGCTAGTGCAATCCAGTGGCTAAAAATCTGCAAACTCAGGTGCGTAAAACTAAGGGCCTACATCTGTATTTTGGTAATTAATAAAAGCAGCCTGCATTTTAGAAAGGCAGGAGACTGGAGCTACGGGTGTTCGATACTTGCAGGAAATAGCCTGTTTATCCTCTATGACAAGCTACAAAATTAAGTGCTTAGATGCTGTGCACTCTGGTTTGCAGATTGTGTCCCTTGCTAGGAAGGAATCAGGATTTATCCCCTTCAATGTGACGTGATGTCTGGTGAAGCCTGGTGAAAAAAAATTCTGCAAAACGTGTCTTTGGGTATTGTGATAGTGACTCAAATTATTTTCCTTTCATTAAGCATTTAATTCAGATAAACACGGTCGTGTCGAGTGCAGCCCCAGAGCCTTCTCCGCAGCGTCTGACATTTCAGCGCACTGCGAAGTAAAATGCCAGCAGGGTTGCTCCCCGGGGCTGCAGGCAGTTCGTGTTTTCGTACGGGAAACGCCGGGACTTGGCTGCTCTGCAGGGGCTTGGTCTGAGCAGTCTTGTTTCCCTGCTAAGACCTGCGCAGGTGGATCAACTCCTGTCTTGACCGGGCTCAGCAAACAGGCTGACCGGGGGAGAGAAGCCAAGTACAGACGTGAGGACTGGGTCACGTTCCCATTTCAGTTTAGTTTCTGACTTTGCAAGGAGCAGATTCGGTCCGCTGAGGTGGAGCCAAGCTGCACGGGGATTAAGCAGGGAGGACTTGATGGCAAGTCTTCAATTCCAGGGAGTTGTGTGAAAATCGGACTAGGCCTGGGGTATGTTCCCGGCTCCCGGAGAAACCTCTTCCTTATCCTTCACTAGGACTCTGGCCCATGGAGATCACCTTCTCTACAGTCTCCCCCGGATTTATGGTGCCTTTAGTGCAAGGGGGAAGAGTGCTTTGGGGGTTCATTCCCTGCTGTGTGAGTGCCCATGCCGCACAGATCAGCATTACCAATAAAGCTTAGAGTTTTTGATTTTATTTGCACACCATGGTGCCATTGTGAAAGGAGGATCCGTGAAATCCCACGTGCACTGGCTTCCTTGGACTTACTTGGTGTTGTCCTAAGATCATAGTCATGGAAAATGAGGGTCAGGAGGGACCTTAGGAGGCCATGTAGTCCAACCCCCTGCTCCAAGCAGGACCAGACCCAGCTAGATCATCCCAGCCAGGGCTTCGTCCAGCTGGGTCATAAACACCTCCAAGGATGGAGAGTCCCCCACCTCTCTGGGTGACCTGTTCCAGTGCTTTATGAGTGAGAAAATTCTTCCTAATATCTAACCTCAACTTGCCTTGCTGTAGCTTGAGCCCATTGCTCCTTGTCCTGTCATCTGCCCCCACTGAGAACGGTCCAGCTCCATCCTCGTTGCAACCCCCCTGCAGGGAGTTGAAGGCTGCTATTAAATTAAATCCCCCCTTGTTCTTCTCTAAACTGGGGATCCTATGACCCCAGCTGACTTCCTGCCCTTTGGGCAGGGGGCTGGACTCGATGATCTCCCGAGGTCCCTTCCAGCCCTAATGTCTATGAAATCTATGAAACTAAATCAGCCCAGTTCCCTCACCCCCTCCTCACAAGTCAGGTCCCCCAGGCCCCCAAACATTTTTGTTGCCTTTTTCTGGACTCTCCAATTTGTCCACAACTTTTCTGTAGTGGGGGGCCACTAGAGAGAACAGAAAAGAGAAGATGTTTGTTGGCCTGAAGAAAAACGAAACACACACAAAATGTCGTCCTTTAGTTTGATGTGATTTTGCAAACCAGAATTTCACCCAATGCAGCATTTCTGAACAAATGGCATTTTCTTACAGAGAAAAATGTGGGGGAAAAAACTCAACTCTCTCCCAGCACAGAGCTCGTGTCAACTGAAGAGCCCCATTATTGCTTAGATAATGTTTTACCTTGCAAAATATTTCTTGGAGTTGGCTGTTTCCCCATTTGATAATGAAGCCTAAGACATGGATTGCAAATCCCTTGTGTGCTTCCGCTCCTCCCCGAGTTCAGTGCATCCCTTTGGGTTCGCACACATCCAAGCGATGGTAAAAATACAGGACTACAGTGCTGGAAAGGACAGGGACCTGCTGGGTCATGAAATCCTGGCCCCTGCTACCTCAGGGTCAGCTGAGGAAACCCTGTCTTAAAGAATTAGGTGTTTTGCCCTTCAGTCCAACAGAAAGGTTTTTCCAGGGCTTCACTTCTGCGGTCCAAAACCTTGTTCTACTTTCCAGCTTGTCTTTATACATGGCCAGCGTGTTCCCAACCTGAACCGCCACCTGAAATACCATTCAAGTTTTGCCTAGTTTGCCTACTTTCGTCTTGACGTGCCCCGATCAGCACCCAACCCAGCCTAGGTCTGCAGCAAGAGCCCAGCCGTTTTAGGAAACACCAGTGTTGAAGTGCAGATTGCTAGAGAAAGTCTTCCCCCGACAAAGCCAGCCCTGAGCAGCCTGTTGGCATTCCTGAAAAGCCAGGGTCTTCCTTTCAAATCAGTTTATTCCAGCTTCTTATAGATTAGACAGAGCAGATAAGCTTGGCATTATGGCCCCCTCTTAGGTATTATCCTTTCCCCTGTCAGCTCCAGCCAAATCACAGCAGATCTGCAAAGATTTGTGAAAATCTGTTGGGTGGTTGGCTGGGTTTTTTTTCCCCTGCCAGCTCTGCCTGCCAATTTGACCTGTTGCCCAGCCGTGATCAGAGGCAAGCAAATCAGTTTGGCATTAAAAGAAGACAACCAAAGTTAGCCCCAGATATAAGCCCTCAGACACTTTTCTTCTGGGATGGTCAAAGCTAATTCCAGTGAATTGCCATTCAAGGCACATGTGGATATGACTGTCCCTAACTCCCACCTGCTTTGATGGAGTCCAAGCCAGGGAGAATCAGACCTGGGATAAACCCAATGTCTCTTTTTAACCCTAATGACAAACTATTGCTGCCCAGAAGAGACGACAGCAGTGGTCTTGAGGACCCCTTAGACACGGTCTGCAGACCCCCGGGGGTCTAGAGAGATGAGGCAACAAGTGGAGATCAGAAATAAATAGAGACGAAGCAGAAGGAGGAGCAGAGGGAGCAGTCTCATAACTGAGCCATGTGCGTGATCAGCTGGCTTTGGATCATATTTGCTCCATCCTTAGACCTGGCCCCTACTCTTCTGTTTTTAAAGACTGTTTCTTGCCTGCCGCCACTCACTGCCGGCCCAGCAGATCCAGCCCAATACTGCAGCTGCTGTTGGAGTTACGCTTGTGCCAAATGGGAAAGATTAAACCATATTCTTATTTACTGTGGCTTCTAGGAGGTGACAGGATGGCTTGAGCCATAGGAAGATTTTCTGTAGTAAAGCAGGGCTCGTGGCTGAGTTAAACTGTCTGGAACCAGGCAGCAATCGGAGATGGCGAGGTTAAAGGAAACCCTAATAATAACCTTTAAAATGCAAATGTTAGTATTAGGTTGGAAATGAAATCCAACGATTGAGTAGCATCGGCGTATCCTTAGGTTTGTCTGTTCCTCTCAGCAAGTAGAGGCTATTGGTAGGACAATGAATAATTATGTTATTTCCATAATTAATTAATAACACCCAACTGTTATCTTAAGCTCCTTCAGCTCAGTGGATCCAGGGCTCTGCAAACCATGCAAATCCATGCAGGAGCTATTCCACTGACAACTGAAATGCAGCCACTTCTGGGGTGGAGCACACAGCTGCTTAGAAATATTACCCACAATAATAGCCTCAGTAGCCTCGACCCACAATGTCGAGGCTTTCTTTGCCAGTGCAGCGCTCTCAGACTGACATTATGCTCATAAAAACATGTCGACAGCCCAGGAGCAGATAAAAAGGGGGTCTTGAGCTAAGCTAGCAGCTTGAGAGTCCAGAAGAGCACTTGACAGCAGCTCTGGGTTGGCAGCGTCCGAGCCACACCCGGGGGGGGAAGATGTATGACTAGGCCCTAAGGGAGTCTAAGCTGATATGACTTGGTACAAATCTGGGCCCAAATCAGAGGAATATGACTGTAAATCTCACATTGGTAAAGGGGGGGGCTGAAACAGTTTAGTTTAAACACAAACGTAGCCTGGTTGAAACACAAATTTAGGCTGGTTGAAATGAACTAGTTCAAGCTAAACCATTCAAGCTCCTCTTTGGACATTCATTTTACTTAAAAAAACCAACAAAACAGGTTATCTGGGTGACACAACCCAGTTTCTAATTGTTCTTTCTCCTGGACTTTGTGCAGCGTCCCACTCCCAGGAAACGGTAGGATTGTACCCTGCAATTGGAGCTCAGCAGGGGTCTGTGTGCTGTCCTCTGCGACGCACCCGGAGCCCTTCTTTTTACAAGCAGCGAGCTCCAGGTCGCTGGAAGTTAGATGCAGCCATGCAAAGGAGGCGGCACGTGAGGCAGGAGAAGAGTGATTCGATTAGCGTGCGTGTATGGTTCTTGTAGGGCTTTACAAGGAAATAAAATCAAGCCATTAACGGGGGAATTAAGATTTAGTGCACGCTGTATACCGCATGCATATATATATAAAGGAGGCAGCTGTTAAATATAGCATGTGACAAACTCCTGCTAGCGCTAACTGGATTACTTGCATTTATTTGGAAATACTTAGGTATATTATCATGCAACGTATGGATCATCATAATTCTGCTTTTCACTTCATCCAGGCCTTACCGCCAAGCATCTTAGAGCTCATTACAAACAATTAAGCCTGCCTGCACCTCTGCACAGTGTCCTATGGTATATCCACTTTGCAGGAATTGGGTGTATTGATCACAGGATGGTATGATTGCTTTTTCAGATGATCTGGGCCAGATCCCAAAGGGGACCATGAGTTGCAGCTCCCCTGGTTCTGATCCAAATGTCCATGCTCAGGGACTGACCCAAAGCCCAGTCCACTCAACAAAAAGCCTCCCGTTGGCTGTGCTGGACTTTGTCACCAGCCCCCAGTGGTGTTCCCAGTGGTTTCTTGACCTTGAGCCTTGTCTCTTTTTGCAGCTGGTGGGGTGCAGGCGGGGGAGTCGCTTGCCCTCTACCCTTCCACTGTGTTCCAGCTCTGTGGGTTGAGGGATGGCCGAAAAGAGCCCTTTTACCTGAAACTTGAGAAGAAAGCAGTCCAGGTCCCTAAGTCAATCTGAATCCCCAGTGGAGCCCATCCAAACACGGTGTTGCCATAAGTTTTGCCTTTATTTGAACCCTATGTTTCTGTAGCGGGCTCACGGTGCTGAGTGGTAGTTCTTCTGGAAGGGACTGGGTATCTCTGTAAGCCATGGCCCTGTTTCCTATGCCCTGCAGACTTAGCTGGCACAGCAGCACTGAATTAGGCTGTGGAGTTAAAACAGAAAAAAAGGCTGAAGCTGCCGGTGTTCAGCAAAGAGACAGTCCGGAGCCAGGGGTCTGCTGAGCTTTGCACTCCGAGCTTCCCTGGCAGAGGCAAAGCAGCAGGGTGGTGATGTCTTTGCTCTGCATCCTCGGTGCATTGTCCCAGCCTGCCAGGGCCCCAAGGCTGAACGAGCTGATCAAGTCCAACCGACCCCTGTCTGCTTCATACATCCTCACTAACTGTCCCCACGAAGTCTCCGTCTTGGGGAGTTCGCCTTGCTGCCTCCCTGTCCAGGTACAGGGTGTAGGAAGCAGAGTCACAAAAAATGGCAGCAGTACCCAAAGCAATTTTTGGATAACTCCTCCTAAGGCCAAAGCCCATGGACTCGGGTGTTCCTTTCTACAGGGAGCTGATATAGATGGGGACTCCTGCAATGTCTGCAGCAGGGACCCTCAAAGAGCCTTCCAGGATCTGACAACAGCGACATCCTCAGCGCTGCTACAGGGAGCGCCCTGGGAATGACTTAAGGAACTGGGACCATCAGTCCTGCAAAGTGAGGCCATCTTCTGTAGGAGCCACCTGCGCCCGGGCTGCAGCCCCCCCGGGAAATAATTCTAGGAACCGGCTGCATCTGTATCATCCCCACTACTCCGGCTTTGCCTTAAATAGCTCTTAAGGAACTAGTCATATCAATTCCATCAGCTGCTCCAGAGGAGCCAATTTATATAAATACAGCACTCGTTAAAGAAATGGAACTTGTCAACACTTGAAAATAAGTGACAGGTCATTACAGCTTCCTGCAGTCTTGCATTGTGCCGCTGTTACACACAGCACCTGAGTGACGTTGCAGAAGGATGGTAGATGCAGGTGCATATTAATCAACGGTGCAGTCTAACCTCCATTCGAATAATTGACCCCATGCACATGTGCACCCAAACGACCCCTCATAAAGATCCAAAATGAGCGCGCTACGCTCTGCAAAATGGGGCACGTGGTCTTCCCGTTTCCCATTTATATGAGCTTGTCAGCACGCTGCAGTCGGTTCTGGGCACTTGCAATGACAAACAGATGTAGAGAAATTAGGGGAAATTCATAGGCCAGCAACAAAAATGATGAAGGGAGCTGAAGGGACTGATTTTGGAGAGGGGGGAAACAAATCAGGCTGGCTATTTATACTGCTCCCTTCCAGCACAATGTCTAGGCACTGACATTTTTTAAAAACACATATCTAGCTTGGCTAAAGGGTAGGATAATTGTTTAGCAATATTCAAAGGACTCATACATCAAGGATGGAGAGGGATTGTATACTGGAGTATAACTCAAAGCAATGGGATAAATCTGAAAACATGTAGGTCACTAGGGAATACTTCTTGATCTGTGAGTGCGTGGAACAGCCTGCAAGGGGAGTCACGGTAAGTCCAGTGCTTGGGATGCTGGAAAACGATAAACCTATAAATAGGCGCCGTAGGCAATGCTGGTGGAAAACGTCCTGCCCAAACTGCTT
Organism: Crocodylus siamensis; assembly: GCF_052110815.1. Lineage (NCBI taxonomy): Eukaryota > Metazoa > Chordata > Crocodylia > Crocodylidae > Crocodylus > Crocodylus siamensis. The sequence goes on along the minus strand of NC_143403.1, from coordinate 3,527,136 downwards.
TTTAAGGGAAATACGGGTTTTCGGGGAACTGAACTATTTGATGCTTTCCGTTCCGTGGCATTTTGTCGGAGTCTGTCAGTGTCCAGCTTAGTTCATGTTAATTAATTCTCTTTGTTCCCCAAAAGAAGGTTTTATTGTAGTATTTAGTCCAGCTCTTCGGGCTCTGTCCAGTGTGCTTCTTTGGGGGCAACGGTAGACATCTGGCATGGTCTGGAGAAGCCCCGCACTCCCAGACCCCAGCGTATTTCCGACCTATGGGGACTTTTTATCATCCTTAATTTTCCCGGAGCCTGAAGAAAGGCCGATGAGCCCGAATATTGCAGAAAAAGAGATTTGTTTTTGTTTTGCGATTTCCTAGTTGGTCCAGTCGCAGGTATCGTTTTGGAAGCACAGGTTCTAGATTTGTGCAGTCCCCAACAGGCCACGTGGGTCGGTGCGAGCGGTGGCTTCGCTTGCGTTGAATGCCCGGCGTGCTAGAGAGGTCAGGTAGGGGCTGCCTTCGGAGGGCTTCCAGGCCGATCTGTTTGCAATGGGGTGTCTGCATCGCAGAAGCGGGGTCAAGGAGCTCTTTGTCGTGCAGTGCAAAGGCTCCTCGGCCCAGCAGATGCACGCGGAGAGGGCGTCGGGGGTCGCTGATGCTGCTGGGATCCTTCGAGCGATGCCAGTCCCAGCAGGGCCTAATTCAGTCTTTGTCTTCCATTCCCTTGCAGGACCTCCCACTCCCGGGCGAAAGCGGACGCGGCTGTGACAGCAGCGCAGAAAGCTCAGGAGGAAGCTCGGATTGCCAGGATCACTGCCAAAGAGTTTTCGCCTTCCTTCCAGCACAGGGAAAATGGTCAGTCTGCGCTGCCGAGCCCGCCAGACTCCCGGGATGACTTCATTCTGTGCGCGTGCGCGCCTGCGTGTGCTGCACGGGACGGCGCGGCCCGCGGCTGCTCCTCACGGGCTGCCTCGTGCCGAGGCTGCGCTCTCAGAGCCGAGCAGCCCGTCAGGGCCGTCTCCCGTCAAGCCCTTGAGCCTGACCTGCCTCCCTGGGGCTTTCGGAAATGTTGCCGGTCCATCCCCTCCTTGCTCAGCTCGGGTTTTGATCTCGTGAGATGGTCACGGGAAATGCACGGAGCTTTTCTCAGGCCCTGAAGCCATTAGACCTGTGGGGCTGTTTTCCTTGCCCAACCCTACAGGCCATTTGCCCAGAGACAGCAGTGTAATCAAAGCACTGAAAGACTGGGCAGCCTGCGCACAAAGTCAAACCCTGCTGGCATCCCGGGGTTAAGGTAGTGAGGGTGCATCTCGCGCTTTGCTTGTGCCCCGTGAACCACCACCACGGTGCTCTGTTGCTGGTTGGGGTGTAGCACACGCTGTATCGCAGATATTGCAATCGCAAGTCTGGGAACCTTTGCTTAACTTCAAGTCCCAGCCTCTGGAGTCATGTGCTGATATGGGCCACTCAGCTTTCATTTTCATTCCCAGTCCTTTGCTGCAGAGAAAATCCAGAAGCCAGAATGCAAAAGCAAAGAACCTCAAATGTATTGTTCTTTTTAAAGTGAATGATTCTTAACTCAATTTCATGCATTTTGGGGCCCAATTCATGATTTTTGTACGTTTGTGCTTAGCAATATAGCTATTGATCTTTGCTTCTTAAACCCTTCCTTCTGTACAAACATATGAGCTCAACTGCCTTGGACTGTGTGTGTGTGTGTGTGTGTGTGTGTGTGTGTGTGTGGGTGGGTGGGTGGGTGGGTGTGGGTGTGTGTGCGCATGCGATGGGCTGTGTGTGAATGCATACTTGGTGAATGATCACGTGCATCTGTGGAAGTGTTTGTGATGTGTGTGTGTGTGTGTGTGTGCACATGTGATGGGCTGTGTGTGAATGCATACTTGGTGAATGATCACGTGCATCTGTGAAAGTGTTTGTGCTTGTGTGCGTGTGCATGCACGGGCACGTGTGTGAAGGGCCATGTGCGACTGCATACTCAGTGAATGATCACATGCGTCTGTGAAAGTGTTTGTGCATGCATGTGCAAGTGCATTCACTAGCGACCATGTTTGTGTGTGCGCCTTTGTCGTAGCTGAGAAAAGACGTATGACTTCTGGTAAGAATAGGAGAGTATTTGTGTGATCGTGGATGCGTTTGTGTGCAGTCTGAGGATGTGCCTGTGTTTGAAAGACTGAAAGAAAGTGTGCGTGTGTGCAAAAAAGAGAGAGAGATGTGGTCCCTCATTTGTAGAATTTGGGAGTGGTTTGAGTGAGCGAAAAGACCCATCAGAGACATTTTAGCAGCCAGCGTGTTGGGCGATCGGGAGGAAGTGTCAGCTCAGCCTAGTGGAAAGCCAGGCTTGAAAGCATCTTGTTTCCCTCTGGGACCTGTGTTGCTACTTGCTGCTTTGTCCAAAGTTTTGCCCATCAGAGTATGAAATTTGTCAGGGCTGCAAGCGAACAGCTTATTCAGACCGGCAGGGCCGGTCCCATGGAAGCTGCCGGAGGAAACAAAGCCCAAATAAATGAACTCTGAACTTACGCAGGGCTATGCTGGGCCAGAAAAGCTGCTGGCTAGATCACTCCTTTAAAGGGTGATCGAGTGTATGTATGCTCACCAGAGAGTGGGAGGTGACAGGTATAGGTAAGGGTGGGAAGATCTACTTCTAAATGGCAGTAATTAACATATTAATTAACGTATGTGCATGGTATTATGCAAAAAGTTTAGTGTGCAGCACCATCATTACAAGGCTTCTGTCATCATTTTTTTTCGCATGCTTTAATTCGAGGTTACTCATCCATCTTAATTGCTTTGGGGTCTGAAGTTGGTGACTCATTGCATTACAGCTCTTCCTCCAAGTCTCTGCTGAGCCAATGGGCTGGCAAAATGCTAAGGGATTGCTACATTTTTGGGACAAGGCACTCCAGCAACTTGTTGTAGTCCCTGAAGGACCTCATAAGAGCAGCGATGTGTTCTCTGTCCGTGTTCCCCATGAGGTTTCAAGTTGGACGAAAGATTATTATATATTGGTGCCAGGTTAAAATGGCATGCCTGTTCCACCCAAGAGCTGGATGCATTTCACTGCAGTGTGATATGATTTTTATATGAATAGACAGAAAGCTAAATTCTTCCTCTGTATAAGTGGGCTGGAGTGCTGCTTTGGCCGTGATGGTCCAGGAAGGTGTATGAGGCAAGGGTTTTTTTGTGATATCTCCTATTGAACCAACTGTGTAGTTGGGAGAGCTGCTGGGGACAAGCTCTCGGGCATCAAGTGCCCTTCCTCAAGTCTAAGGAAGTTAAATATAAGTCTGTTCGCTCCACAGAGTTACCCCAAAAGGTCTTTGGTTGAACCCAGATAAAAGCTGTAAACACCTTGGCACCCTTAAGCATGATCCATGCCGTGTAAGTACATAATATTACTGTTGTTATCATGCCAACACTTATTTCTGAACAGCCACGGTGCCTTTCAAAGGAGCCCTCCTAGAGAGCATGATTTTTTTCTACCTTAGGTGGCCTACAAAATCCCTTCTCATCCTTGGACCACACTATCAAAAGGAGCTTAGATAAACCATCAGAGGGATTAGCGTACAGGAAAATCCTTCTGCAGAACAGGGATGGACAAGAGCTAGCCCTGGAAAACTTTTTCAGCCACCGATCGGTTGATGGTTTAGCACATGGTGGCAATGGAAGCATTATATCATGGGCATAACCATTAAAGTGCCCAGGTTTTGAGACTTCCCCATTGCTGTGGGGATAATGCACATTCATATAATACCCTCTTACCAGGTAGGACCCTTTAGGGGAAAATGTATGCAGCTGAACTTGGGACCTTCAGGGTCCCATAGAAATTCCTCCGGAAGCCCGTACAATTCAAAGGGACGTTAGAAATCACCCTTCTGTCTGAAAAGTGTTTTCAGCTGCTGTTGTGACTTGTAGCCTCGACAGTGGCAACACTGAAAAGAGATTAGAGAAAAAAACTCCTGTCTTGCTCAAGGCGTTCACCTAGTGCATTTGCGTGTCATCTCCTGCAGTCTCCCTTCTGCGACCGCTCTTGCTCTCCCCTGCTGCTGGTGTGAGTCTTGCACGCGGCAGCAGGAGAAATAAAACAGTTTTAGAAGCAGGCAAACGTAGCTGTAAAGCCACAAAAATACTTTGCGGGGCTCTGGAAGTGTTTTAGCTAAGCTTTATACATGACTAATCACACCTGCTTGGAGATTTCTCTGTCAGAGATCAGGAAGGTGATCTTTTCTTCAGCTACATTTCATGGTCAGTGTTGGGTTGTGTTTCTGTACAGTATTACTCCAGACCCCAGCGGGTAGGAAATAATAAGAGACGTAAAGCCCCACAAATCTATGCAATGCAATTAAGAGCAACTCTCGGCCTGGCCTTCCTGCTCTACATTATTCCCGTATCTCAGTGGCACTCAGTATTGGGCACGGCAGTGCCAGCGTGGTGGACAGCGGGTGTCACATCAGCATAGGAGAGTTAGGGCCTGGAAAAGAAGGGGCTAAAAGGAAAGGCTCAGTGTTTTCAATGCTGCATCCCTTTTTCTGTCCTAAAATCACAGACTCATAGAGAATGAGGGACGGAAGGGATCTCAGGAGGTCACATCTAATTCAGCCCCCTGCGCAAAGCAGGACTAGCCCCAGCTAGATCATTGCAGCCAAGGCTTTGTCGAGCCAGGGCTTAAAAAAGTCCAAGGATGGAGATCCCAGCACCTCATTCCAGTGCTTTGCCACCCTCCTAGTGAGAAAGGGTTTTCCTAATCTCCAACCTCAACTCCCCTTGCTGCAACTTGAGCCCGTCGCTCCTTGTCCTGCCATCTGCCCCCACTGAGACCAGCCCAGCTCCATCCTTGCAACCCCCCGTCAGAGAGTCGAAGGCTGCAGTCTTCTTTTCTGCAGGCTAAACCAGCCCAGCTCGCTCTGCCGTTCCTCACATATCCTATCTCCCAGCCCCCCAACCATTTTCATTGCCCTCCGCTGGACTCTCTCCGACTTGTCCACCTCCTTTCTGCAGCAAGGGCCCCACAACTTGCAGCGTGAAGCATTTGGCCGGCTGTTTAGGTCAAGAGCCGTCTCTCTGCTCTGCCTGGTCTCCACTGGGCGCAGGGAAGGGAGTGGAAAAGAAGCTGCAAAGACATCACCGTCGCGCCCTAACCCTACAGCCGTTCGGTGGTGGCTGAGTTGGGAGCTGCTCTAACAGACCCTGGCTGGTGCCAGCGGCCTCTCCACCCGCTTCGAGCGCAAAGGAAACCCCAGGCTTTAATTATGGACGGCGGCCTGCGTCTGTGTAATGAGCTCGGCCAGAAGGCGCCCGGTGGGCCCTGAAATCTGGATCTGAATTTGAGTGGCCCCCTGTGAGGCCGCAATGACACTGGCTCCGGTCTTGAGGCGGGTACTAGATCTGTGTCCTGGTTTCACGTTTCGGGCCACGTCCGGCAGAGTCCAAACCCGTCCAGGTAGCGCCCCGGACGAGCGTGGTATCGGCGTTTTCCCACGACGCCGTGAACAAGAGCCACGACACCATTTCTAGCGTAAACCGGCTAACAAATTTGGTAAAGAGGGAGAAGCAAGGTTCGGCTGAAATGAGCCTGATTATCGCTTCCTTGCAGAGTTACGAGTTGCAGACGAGACATCTGAGTGTTTTAACAGGTCTCCCCGTTCCCCAGGGGCTTTTCCAACCCTGGAGTTATTCAGTATCTGCATCTGCTATTGCCAGGAGATTTTCTCCTTTTTAGCATCATCTCTTGAAAAGATTTTTGAGGTAATACATTTTTTATTAGCTTCTAGACAGGGACATGGTGTTTGATTTGTGCTGGGGTTTGTGTTTCTGATACTCGTGTTTTGGTGGGTTTAATGCCTGCGCGAGCGAGTGAGAAGAGAAAGAGCTTCCACTTAGATTGCATTAAAAAGCAAACACGCCAACCAAGATGCGTCACGAAACCTGGACGCGCCGGCAGGAGAATTGAGGCAGATAATAGCCATGAGTGCGAGCATCACGCCTGCGGCCTAGTAACCCCGGGCTGTGAACCTGTGGGCGTTTGCACACCAGGCAGGGGCAGTTCAGCTTGAAACAAGATGCAACAAGTGAGCGTGGCAAACGGGAGAGGGACAAGCGGAGCGGGTGATGGAAATAAGGTCCTGGCATTGCACCGGCTGCTGCAGGCATCGCAGGAGCGATGGGTGTGGGGAGGGACCTGATGGACAGAGTAGTCATTTTACCCTGAACCCTGCCGAGAAGAAAGCAGCAGAGAGGGGATGTCTTAGCAGCTGTGCTCTGAAGGGCCTGGAGGGGAAACCATCTTGGGGGTAACAGGGTTTTGGATGGGATGCGGTTTCGGGGGGAAGAGGGGAGACTTTCCACTGCAGTCCTCACAAATTGGGATTGAGAGCTGACCTCTTTTCCCTCCACCCCCCACCCTGACCCCGAGTCTGTCACCTGTGGCCACCTCTTCCGTCCCCGCTGATGCCAGGCGTTGTGTCTCTGTGGTAGCAAGTGGCTGAGAGTGACCTGGCAGATGCTGAGACCTTTCTGTTGCGTCCCTGGGTTCAAATGAGTGAGCTAGAAGTGCAGCGCTGCCTAACCCTGTTTTATTCCCCCGGTTCGGCCTTCGCGCCTCATAGCGTGCGCGCTTTGGGGCACATCTGCCCTGCCTCTGTGCCCGGGTGCCATCCTCTGGCTTTCTCCACCCTCCACGCGCCAGCAATGGGACACTCGGCGAGCACGTGCCCAAGCCCCAGGTGTGCTCGGTGCCACGTGGTCAGCCCTCTTTAAAGGTAGCTCCGCTGCTTTATTTCTGGGATTCGGCTAGCACAGAGCAGGACCAAGGGCACCTGGAGAACAGGCTTCACAGAGATTAAGTGACTTGCCCAGGGTTATACAGGTGTCAAGTCCCACTCCAGTCCCGATGTATTCCCCGGAGAGGTGCAGCATGGGCAGCATCGGTGCAAGTTTCTCCCACATGTCCCCCTTACTAACAGGCTTTTTACCTTGACTTGATCTCTTCGAGGCACGTATCCTCTGCTGAAACTCCCAGCAGCAGCAGCAAAGAGCTGCCTCAAAACCACCAGAATCCAGATGTGGATGTTACATGTTCTCCTTAGCAATTTCACAGCTGTTCTTCCAGGAACCTCACATGCTCCAGTGCTAATTTTAGCAGGTAATCATTGTTGAACATCCTTGGATGAGGGGAGGAAGGAGGCAGGCAGGATTGCACTGTGCTGCTGTCAAGGAAACACCTGTATTTCAGAGAGGAGCCGCTTGTTTTTACCCTCTGGGGAAGGTAGGGGAGTGTAATTGTGATATGCCAGACCGTGAGACTGTCTCTGCTGGCTAAGAAGGACTAGATCGCGTGAAGGGTATATAGGAAATCCTGCCTTTGGCCACTTGGCTCCGGACGGAGAAAATCAGGGGCTAACCTGACCTGATAAAAGGCAAGCAGCTTTATCCTCAGGACACAAAAGGGGATACTGGAGGGTCTCTGAAGGTTGCTTAATAATTTGACTGGGCCGACAAGCCTTTTAATGGCTCTCCCCCAGACCAGCAGAGCCTCTCTCGTAGGAGTGATGCCAGCGGGGTTTCCCTAGAGGAAGGTGCGCAGGGGCTGTCTGCAGCGGTCAAGGGGGGTTGTCTCGCGTCCCAAACCATCTTGTGGAGCACACAGTGAAGGATTCAAGTGAGGCTGCTACGATCTGCAGATGTGCCCTTGGCTTTGGCAGGAGACCTGCTGCGGTCCCAGGGTTTTGTTTCTGAACGGGGTGGAAGGAGTCAGCAGGGAGAGCTTGCAGAGTGAAAGGCAGCAAGACCAACCGCATCCTATATATACCAGAGAGCAGGGAAGCCTCCTTACTGCCTGTCGCAGGGGACGGTGGAGTTTGCAAATGGACCTGAAACTTTGTGAAGCAATTCCAGGTCTACCCAGACAAGATGACGGAGATACCCCGGTACCTTGGATGTGCAATGCCAATAAGGCTCTTCGGTCTTGGCCAGCAACCCCCCGGCCTTCTCTAAACAAGCATACGCCATCCCTGTGCTCCTGTCAGCCGTCAGAAGAAGCCCCTATATGAGGAACCGAACCCTGAGTCCTTTACTCAATTTTTACACAGGCAGATTCTCAGGGAAATGTTTCATAGGTGTTAGGGGCTGGAAGGGACCTTGCAGATCATCAGGTCCAGCTCTGCTGCACTGGGGCAGGGAAGACTGCTGGGGTCATTTGCCTGAGGATGAAGGATGGTTGTTCAATACGTGGCCTTGGGCATCAGGGTTTGAATTTGAGCTCAGGCTCTGGCAGAGACTTTTGATTCAGTCACTTACAGCTCTCTTCTGCCTCTGCTCCCCATCCAGAAAACAGAAGCAATAATAGGGAGCATTCAAGAAGATCAGAAGTTTTTCTCTTGATTTTCCCCAGGTTTCCAGTTAAATTATTTCAGTGGCCAACAGACACTTCTGTGCCTCACAGGACATGTACTTTGCTGCTCGTTACCCCTATTTTCTTCTCTGGACAGGCACCTCGTGCTCCCGTGCAGTGCATTGGAGTCTCTCTTCATGGTAAGAGGGAGCCCCGTGGTATTGCTGCTTACAGCCATTATCGGAGATATAATCCAGCTGCAGATCCAGGTCCACATGGGAGGACAGAGACACGAGGAAGAAGCCACAGCTTCTGTTTTCAGCTGAAGTATTTGGGTTTCTGGCTAAAACATTCGTGAAGAGCCTTTGGTTTTGGTCTTGCGGTAAGGCAACACTTTTCAGTGAAAACATTGTTTGATCAAAAACTCATCTGTCCACTGCAAAGCTATATCCTCTGAAAATCCTCAGCCAGCCCTGAGAACAGCACTTCCCCGACTCGCGTCTGTTTAGGCTGAAAGTTATCCTGGGGTGGGCCCGTGTGTCTGAACAACGGTTACGTGGAGGAGGGAGATAGATTATTTGTATGTGCCATGGACGGAACAAGGAGCAATGGTCTTAAATGACAGCAAAGGAAATTGAAGTTAGATACTGGAAAGAGCTTTCTTGATATGGGGGTCAAGCACCCAGACCTGCTGGGAATAAGCTACCCACAGATGTGATAAAATCGCAGTCCTTGGAGTGGATTAGACAGACCTGGGGTGGTTTACCCAGGGACAACCTGCCTTGATCATCACGCGTTGACCTAGATGACCTCCTGAGATCCCATCCAACCCCATTATTCCAAGAGTCACAGTTGCAGGTGCTACAATAATAATATAGTAATATAGCAATACCATAGCTATGGTATTATTATATAATTTATAGAGTATTACTATATATTATGCAATCTAGAGAGTATTAGTCTATATTATATAGTATATTACTATAATAGTAACAGTAAGGCCTTCCCAGAATCTCAAAGTATAGATCTGTTTGTGTGATGGACCTAGGTTTGTGCTCAAAAGGGAACCAGCGGCTCAGACTATTTGCATTAAGTTTGTATTGGAAACCAGTAGATTCTTCCATCAGGATTAAGCTGAATTGGTGTGAAGTTGTTGTACACAAGTGCCGTGGTAGTGACCCCCGCTTTGGGGTGCCGGCTTGAACGCTGGGTGCTTTGAGTCTCATCCCATGCCGTTTCAGAGGCCGGAGGGAGACCCTCCGCCAAATTCGTACCATAGTTGGCTTGACTGGCTTCTCTCGTGTGGCGGGGAAGCAAGATGAGATAAAGCAAATTACCCAGCAGGAACAGGCAGAGATTAAAGCACACGTTTCGTAGCGTTTATTTTTAAACTAGGGTAAGAAAATTGAGTTCTTCCTTTTTTGAGACTCATTTCTTGTCTAGCCATAGCAATTGTAATTAGATGCATTTCAGCAGTGTCAGGCAGTTAATATATTTAATCAAATCATTCACATAATTTAGCATGGCTTTAGCTGGGAACAGCTATGCTTTTAGTGTATAAAGTGAGATGGAAGAAAGTTTGGATTTACCACCTCAAACTCATCGGGTGTTTGTTAAGGGATTAGGAAAATGCTAATTTTCTAATTACCCTGAGATGTGGAAATAATCTTGCTAGCCGGTCGCTGTGGATGCAGCTATGGCAGGAGCTGCCTCATTGGAGCTGGCAGTAAGGGAGGCGATGGCATTAATTTCTCCAAGGAACTTGTGGCAAATATAAGAAAATAAGGAAAAAAGCAAAGACACATTGCTGGAGTGGGACCTGGTTGTTGAAAGGAGTCAGATCTCCTGCTTTCTGTTCCCAGCTCTGCTACGGACCCAGTGTCACTGTGGGTTAATCTTTTGATCTCGGTGTCTCCGTTCCTTCTGCTTTAAATTTGGCATAAAAACACTAAAACTCTTGGACCTGTAAGAGGACTAATGAGCCTGAATTAATTCCTGTTTGTAAAGTGCTTCCAGACCCCTAGTGGTAAGTACACAGCGTTATTTCTGATGTCGCCAGCTAAAAAAGAAGCGTTCGAACTCAAATGGATTAATCACACATGGCAAGGTAGAGCCAAAGCTGCTCGATGTGTAATTTGACACTGGATTTGGAGCATAATGATGTAGATGAATTCATGCCATCCAGGCTTATCATTCATAGCCTGTGTGTCAGTGGTTGATGGAGCCCCCGAGCCGAGCCGAGCCGGGCCGTCCTTCCCTGTCCCACCGAGACAAAACTGCCCCGTTTTGTTCTTCCAGTTCTGGGAACTGCTCACGGTTTAACAGCAGGTTCACAACTGTGAGCTTGACAGTCATGGCCTAGGTTTCTGCAGTGACATGTAGGGGTCATACGAGTTCATGCGCAAACGAAAGCTTGCACGAAGGGTTTTCAGCGTCCCACATCCCCCGGGGCAGCTAATGGAGCTCCAGCCTAATGGAGCAGCCCCCATGCAGTTAGCTACTGGGATCGAGCCCTGGGGAGTGCATTTGAGTCAGTCCGATATAAAGAACCAGGCACAAGCGATGCACGGTCTGGTCTGAACTCAGGCCCCGAGGGCTCTGCTATGCAGACATCCAAGACGGAGAACTCTCCAAGATCTTCTCTAGCTTATGTTGGACTCGATATAAAACATAGAAAGGATTTTTTTTTCTCTCTCTCTCCTTCCAGTTGTTCTTAAGTCCCGGTTAGGCATATGAAGAGAAAATTCCCACTCAAAGCCAGGCCCTGGACAACAGGAAGGCTTGCATTTGTTCTGCGGGTTTCTTCCCCTGCCTGCTGTCTGTACCTGCAAGCTCGGCAGCTTCAAGAAAAATGACTTGTGCATTGTCAGTGCAACTCAAACCGGCAGCCGGCTTGTCTGGTGACTCCCAGCCCCATAAAGCCCGTGCAAAGGGTGTATAGTACATCCTGTGGCAGAGATGCTCAGAGGCATGGGAAGGTAATGGCTTTGCTCAGGCTGAGAGATGAAGAGCCATGGCACAGATGTGCACTGGGAGCCTTGCAAAGTCCCTCAGCTTCTCTGTCATTTTTAGTATAGGGGGAGTACTTTTCTGCCCCACAGCCAAGCTCCTGTATTTAAGATTCATAGATGTAGGGTCGGAAGGGACCTAAATAGATCTTCAAGTCTGACTACGTGCCTTTCAAAGTGATGGGATTGAGGTGCTTCCATAAAGGCATTTGGGCACTTAACTTGTATGTAGCTGCCCATTTCTTTTGCATGCAATTGGAGTCGGATGCCTGAATGCCTCTCTGGATCCCGAGGCATAGGTTGTAGCTGTGCTGGTCTAAGGATGTAGGCACTCAATCTTCTTTGGGTAAATCTTCTATTAGACCAACTCAAATAGTTGGAAAAATTCTTCTTTGCAAGCTTTCAGGTCTTAATACCCCATCCAGGCCTTAGCGTGCAGGAAGCGCTGTAAAAATGCTTCAAGGGAAGATAGTACAAGCAAAGCAGAGTCTGAATCCTCATCCCTGGCCACCTGGGCGGGCGGCAGATAAACATTGCGGCCAGGCTAGCGAATGCCCCCCCTGCTAGCTAGCTCTCCGTCGTCCCCAAACCAGGTGGGGATGTCACCCATTGTGGGGCGCGTGCGGTCCGCACGGTCCCTGCCCTGCTGCGGGATCCAGCTGGTTGCGCCATGTTGCACCGCGCGTGCTGCCGGCCGGGGCTGAATCCAGCCCCTTCTCTTCGGGCAGCCCCGCGGCGGGGAGGAGGTTGTGGCGCCACGGAGCTGTAGTCAGCAGCGTGCCCTGTGGTTTCCCTGGCAGCCCTATTCTGTATCGGGAACGGTCTGTTGTGCAGCCGCAGAATAGAAGTAACCCTCTTGCATTTTCTCTCTCTTCTCTTTCAAAAAAAAAAGGGCTCGAGTGCCAGAGGCCGAAGCGTCAGAATTCAAGCGACGACATCGAGGTCCTCTCCACGGGGACCCCTCTCCAGCAAGAAAGCCCGGAGCTGTACCGGAAAGGGACCACCCCTTCAGACCTCACTCCCGATGACAGCCCCCTGCAAAGCTTCCCCGCCAGCCCCACCTCCACCCCGCCGCTGGGTCCCTCCTGCCGGAACAAGAGCGCCCATTTCTCCAGACAGGTCTCGGTGGACGAAGAGAGGGGTGGGGAGATCCAGATGTTGCTGGAGGGACGAGGCGGGGACTACTTAAGACCCAACAGCTGGAGCGAAGACAAAGCAGGTGGGACTCGTGGCATTAGAAGTGGGGCCCTGCGCAGTGGTCACCTGGGGTCCTCCTCCATCCCCGAAGACTACAGAGGCCGGAGCGGAGGACACAAACACGTGGCCTCCAACCACAAGCAAAGAGAGAGGTGGACAGATTCCCCCGCCACGGTGTCTTGGACTTCCCACCATCGGCCCCACAACCACAGCTCAGGGAGCTCCAAGCTGCTTGAGCTGGACGAGGAGAAGATGAGCAATTACGAGATGGAGATGAAGCCCCTCATGAGGATGGATTCTTATATGCAAGAGATTCACACCCAAAAAAGACACTATAGCAAAGCCGGCCCCTGCAGGAGCCTGGCGGAGGACCACCGTGGGGAAGACCGGGGCTTCGGGGTTCAGAGATTGAGGTCTAAGTCCCAGAACAAAGAGAATTTCAGGCCAGCTTCCTCTGCCGAGCCGACCGTGCAGAAACTGGAAAACCTGAGGTTCGGTGACAAAGGTGAACCCCGGCTACTACGGTGGGACTTAACCTTCTCCCCGCCACAGAAATCCTTACCTGTTGCACTAGAGTCCGAGGAGGAGAACGGGGATGAGCTCAAATCCAGTACGGTAAGTGGGCAAGTCTCGTGTATTTAAACCCGGCTGAGAAAGTGGAGCTGGTTCTGAACCATCAGTGCCAAACGGGCTCCCCCCTGCCCCAAACACGCACGCGTTCGTGCGGGAGCTGTTTGCTCCCCCTCCCTCACGGTACTGGGTAAGAAATAACCGTACGTTGAAGGTGATCTTTCCAGCTTAAAAAAAAAAATCCTTCAGTTTAGCTGTAAAATGGCAGGTTTTCAACATCAGAATCAGGCCGCGTCCGTGAGAGGTGTCTGCACACATGGAAGTGCCATTTTGCGGGGGGAGTGGGCAGCTCTTTGTCCGGCCCCAAGCGAGACACAGTCCAACCGCCGCATCCCGGTGCTCGAGGTGTGCAGTGGTGCTACGGGCATCCTTCAGAATATAACATCTCCTGCCCCCCGTCCCAGTGTTGCATTGCAAACCCCGAAGTAAATGTGATTTTTTAAATTGTCTTGTGGTCGGGAAAGCGGCCCTACAAAAATGAAGGCTGTCCTCTGGAGTTTGGGACAGGCTGTGATGATGCTGGTTCTAGTTTTATTCCTGTAACTTGTAAGGAAGACCCACGCGGGTTCCCCCCTGCTGACCTCCCCTGTTATTTTGTCCTGTGAACTGGGGCTGCAGCAGCCGAGCGGGGGGACACTTTCCCCTCCGAGTTGCATTGTGTTAGGAAAGCTTTGCTGTGGGGAGCAGGCCTTCTCTCCAGCTCAGAGAGCTGGACCCAAATCAGACCCTCTGCTCCAGTGCCAGGGTCCCACCTTGCTCGAAGCCCCGCAGTTCAGATCCTTCCTTCTCGTGTCCTTGCGACAAGGTGTTTATGCAGGAGTCAAGTGCCCTGGTGCCCTGGCATCCTAGCAGCAGTTTGGGTTTGGGTGCCTGCTGGCCTCGCTCATATTCCCTGTTTGGATGCAGCATTTCCCCCTTCTTGTCTTGAACTGTTAGTTTGAACAGTTCAACAATAATCATGCTACTCCCCAGAGGTGGCTGCATTTCAGTACTGGCTCGAAGATAGAACCGGGCTGTTTAGATAGCTGAAAAAAAAAGGACTTGCCTACTTCACAGGGGAGGGACCTGAGGCCTAATTAATGTTTGCTCTGGAAGGCATTAGAAAAGCACAACTGTCTTGTCACCTGCCGGCATCCCGACTCCCCCCACCTCCAGTGTTAGCCTGGGACAGGATTTGCGGAGCCTGGCTGAGTGGCTTCAGCAGGGGACAGCAGGGGCAGGGATCCCCGAGCTGTAATCTCTTTTCAGTGTCGCTTTGGAGAAATCACTTGCCTTCTTCGGGCCTCCAAAGACCCTCTCTGCCAAACGAGACTCAGAGCTGTCCTGTCCTGCCCTCCCAAGGACATTTAGATAATCCCTTGCATGGAAAACAGGAGCACGGAAAGCACTAGAGAAGTGCAAAGGCTTAGGAGAAGCTGCTACAAATCTGTGAGATCCTTTCAATGGAAAAGCACTGCCCCAAACACCTGCAGCTCCTATTAAAGCCTGTTTGGCATCCCCTCCAGCATCTGCGGGGCTCTGGATCTACCACCCTGGTCCATTTGAGCCAGGATGCAGGGCTGTGTCGCTTGCATTGACGGAGAAATCCAGGAACCATTGCTAGGCCTGATCCCCGCTGCGGGCGAGGCGCTAGAGATGGCATCACTCACGCACACAGTCGAATTCATCATCTACTCCCCCAGAGTTAGACAAGCTGAGGTTCACCCCGAGCGGTCGGACCCCACCTCCGTGCTGGAGACGGAGTTACTATATAAATCGCACGCCCAGGAGGCTGGGACTTGAACCGCGGCTTCAAAGCTAAACAAACATTAATACAAATAAGAGACTAATGCGTCCGGGAGAATCCTGAGCAATAATTAACGGGCGCTGCTTGCGAGTAAGGCCGTATAGGAAAGCCATTAGGATGCACATCATGCTCTTCAGTACCGTTGCTGTGAAGCAGCATGGCAGCTTTCTCACATTCGTAACCGAGGGTGGAACAGATGGTGGAGGTTTGGGATGAAGCTGATGCAGTACAGAGGAAGAGACGATACGTGGATTTAAATAACCCATGTTGCTGGCGACAATTTGTTCTAGCAAGTGTTCTGCCGGGTTAACGGGGCTTTGTTCCAGCAGCGTAAGAAGAAACGGGTCACAGAAGGACTCGGGTTGGGAAAGAAACGTCGCCTTTGTGCCGCCCTAAAAACGCTCGGCGCCAAGGCCAAGCGAGCAGACGTCCCCGTCTCCTGTCACGCCGCAAGTGCCGCCACATAAGTGGGATAAATTTGTGCCGCTTCCTTGCGGCGGGCGTCTGTCTGCTGTATGGCAGGAGAGCGCAGGGAGCTGTGCAGAGGCGCGCCCAGACATTTCAGCTGGGTCTCGGTGCCGCAGACTGGGAAACGTTTGCAGAGACGTGTCCCAAGTGTTATGCCCCGGTCACTCCTGGAGCAGTCCCCGACCCCGCGGGGCAGCAGGCCATACGTGCTTTGCCCAGTGAGGCACATGCTGTGCCTGAACACGTCCTGGCGCAGCTGATCCACTTCACGTGGTGATGTGCGTTGAGCAAGGGTTCACAGGAGTCGAATCACGCAGAGTCCCTTGGGCACAGGGCGTGTGGTTTCATCCATGCTAGGAGGAGGTTGGGTGCAAGACAGCACCTTCTGGACACAGCTTCAGGACACCTCAGGGCACCCAGCCTCACCACACGCCAGAATAATGCAGAGGCACTGGTGTCCATTTTACAGAATGGGGAAACCGAGGCACGGAGAGGATACGGCCCTTGGTTCCAGCTCATGCAAAGAACCGCATTTGCCAGGCTTTGCTCCAGGCCATGTCAAACCTGTGGGACTTCCAAGCAGAGTCCCCACCGGCCCCCGCAGAGCAGCCAGTAGCACGCCAATGATAAGCGCCTTGAAAGAAAGGGAGGATGCAGCCGAGCGGGTGGTTTTATGACCTCCCGTGAGCGTCCGGGTGCAGAAGCGAGGTTACCCACGCAGGTCAGCCGCCGTGAACCAGCTCCACACCAGCCATTGAGGAGACCGGCACAGAGCTGCAAAATTATCTCCCTTTTGGCGGTTCAGTCGCAGCGCAGCCCAGCTCAGGAGCTTGCCATCCACCGGGCTACCTCGGGTGAAGGATCCAGCTAGCTCCCTGTGAACCCCGCAGCACAGCCAGCACTAACTTTCATCCCTTGCTTTTAGTCTTAGGAAGAGGCCCGGGGCTTGCAGAGCTTGTGACTCCACCCGAGAGCTGCTCCCTGCGGACTTGGGGCTCAACAGCATAGTGCAGGTGGCAGGGGAGCACGTGCTACTTCTCTTTGCATTTGGCGTTGGGGAAAAACACCACGATTCTGCACGGCGCTGGAGTCTCAAGGAGCTTCTTGAGAGTTTGCATGGATTAGGGGCCACAGAAGGATCCCTGCTTGGCTCTGGTGACCGGCCAGGCATTATAAATGGTGAGAGGGAGCGAGCTGACAAGGGCAGCAGATCCTTTGGTGACGAGGCGCCGCCTCTATCAAGATATTCTGAGCAGGTTTCACTGTCGCCAGGGAAAGGGAAAGGGAGACGGCCAATCTGCAGCTAGCACACCGCGTTGCTGCTGGGCGCGGGGAAGGCGCGGAGACGTCAGCGGAGCACGCTTGCCTCCGTACCGGGCCGAGAGAAGGATGCAGGCGATAGGGGTCAGGGTTTAAAGGGGTCAGGAGGCGGACCGCAGCCTGGCTGCTTGGACAGCACGTGCAGAGGCGGGGAAATGATCCGTCATCAACGCCCTCGGGGGCTTTAGAGAGGATCTCTGAAACTTCATCACCTTGAGTCCCAAAGCAACAGGGCAGCTGTGATTCATTGGGTCCAGTTGTTGCTGATTGGAGTCCATGGGAAGCCCCCAGCTGGCTTTGCACCAGGCCTTTTACTCACCATCGGGGGAGACGGATGGGGACAGAGTCCTCTGAGGGCCAGCCTCTTCTGGCTTTGCCCTCACCCCTTCCCAGTGCCTGCCCCAGTGCCAGCCTGTTCCCTAGCCCTGTCTCCAGGCTTCTTCCACATTAAATGCAATGCACATTCCCCGATTCTCCCACGAGTGTAGGGCTGTCATATGTCCGCTGCACCCATTTTACAGATTACTCTGGTGTGAAGGTGTGTCCTGTCCCAGCTCGTGGAGCACCCTTGTTTAGAGCCGAGCAAGGGTTGGGCCATAGTTGCCTATCGCCTCCTTTAACCCTGCCGGATAGACTACAGCTGGCCCCCACCATAAAGTACTATCAGATGCACAAAGCAAAGACATGGTTAAAAAAGAGGGAAAGCACCTTATTCCCCCTCAAATCTCTTTCCAGTACTGTACAGACATCGCCGGCACTTCTGGAACGATGCTAGGTAAATAGTTTTCAGAAGTACGCTGTTTAACATGACAGCATCCTTTTAAAACCCTTTTCATCTCAGGGGGTTGTTGATGTAGCAAAAGGATTTGGCCTCCTTTACACGGCTATTGTTATCCTGTCTGTCCTTGAGTGCTTAGGGGTACGTCTGCGCTGTGCCCAGTGCCCCACACACCAGTGCTCACGCCCCGCCAGACTAGACCTGGAGCGGTGGGCTCAGCCTCTGTCGCGGCTGTGGGGACAGGGTGCCCCCAGAGCCGCACGACCACTGCGTTTCCAGGCTCGGTGTGTGCAAGCCGTGCAGGTAGGTGGGTCGTACGTGGCAGCATCCCCGACTAGGACCGCTGGGAACACGGTGCAAACATTAACTCCTGCAGTAGTCAGATCTACCCCACAGCCCAGCCCTTCCCCCAGCTGTGGAAAAATCGGGATCAAGATCTGGATTCCACCTTGGCAGCCGACCTCTCCCCTTCAGTAATTTGGTGCACCCGGATCCTGGCTGGGCTCCAGACTCTCGAGATATTTGCCTAGAGGTCCTGAGTTTGCAGGTCTGTGGCTTTTCATAACGTGGGTGCTTTGCTAGTGCTGGCAACCTGTGCAGGTGCACGAATGCACACAACCCTCCTCTGCACAGTGCTGTTACACCGAGGTTACACACAGGCATGTGCACCCTCGCACAACCAGCCCAGGCACCATCTAGGAGCTCACGTGAGACAATTCAGGCCTGACTCTGTGATGATTTTTACCTAGGTGCTGGCCAGCTGTTGTGTAAAGCCAAGATCCTGTGATGTGCTGGGTGTGCTAGGAGTGGAGGGCGCGGGGGCTGCTTGGACGATGCGGTGTCAATCCTGTGCACGTGTTTATTTCCATTGAGCAGTTCTTAATGCCTCAAAGCCCAGATCCTTAAAGGCTAATGGAAGTCAATGGGAATTTTGCTTGAGTGAGGTGTGCATTCAGGCCTGGCAATTTCTCGTACCTTTATGCTGCAACCTTCTTTCCAAAAAACTGCACAGCTTCGGCATCCTCCAACCAGAGGTTCCCATAACCAGGGAAAAAACAAGAGTTGGCAGCGCAGACAGGTGCACCGGGGCTGGCTACACAAACCCGTCAGTCTGGGAGATGCCCACCAGTGAGGGGCAGTGCACCGGGACAAAGCCCATCCATTCCTCCAGAGTCCAGAAACCAGACCAGAGCCCTGGCCACCAGTCGCACCCTCTGCAGAAACTCATGGCTTTTCCATAATGCCCTATTTTATTGTGCATTGGGGTTGAGTGACTGCTGCTGTTATATAAGATGATGCTTGGCCGGATTCTCATCGTGATTACTCCCATACTCACTTCCTGGAGCCTCTGGAGCCTGGCTGGTGTAAGGGAGGAAAATTTAGCCTGGCCTGTTTTACTTGGTAAAGGCTCTTTAACTATTTAGCAGCAAGTTGTTCCTGTAGATTACATGGGGGCTACTATTCAGCAAAAATGACACATGGCGGCTGATTTTTCAGCATTTTTCCAGTGCTGAGGCTGAAAAACAATGTATATATTTTTTTGCTGATCTGAGTTCTTAGTAATTACACTTAATAGGTCCCAGAGGGATTCCTAGGTAACCTGCACTGTAGTTTCCATGGCAGAGAAACAAAGCCAGGGCTTGGGGATAATGAATAATAATGGATTGTTAATACTTTAATGAATAATGCGGGATGTTATTTGTAACTCATCTACTCTTCATATCCTTGGTGACAAACCCAGGTGGTGCACCGCTGCTAAAAAACAAGGGAAACAATGCAGTCTAAATGATAGCGTTTCGATTCTGCAGTAACGAGAGCAAGAATTGTCCCCACTATTGACGGAGCAGGAGGAACACGAACGCAGCAATTGAAACCCTTATTAACTAAGTGTTGGCAAAATGATCATCGCTATTGCGTACCGGGGGGGTCCGTTTTGTTTTGGTTTGTGGGTCCGTGACACCAATGCCCGAGTTTTTTTGGGAAGCTGGATTTCAAAGTCCTACCAGCTGATTCCCCACTCTGCTAAGACCCCCAACATCTCCTGGCACTACCCATGCCCAGCCCTGTTATACCAGCTCAGTGGGAGCTGGTGTTCAGGGTTTAGCAGAGTCCAGAGTGCAGCTAGCTCCAGACCCTGGGGTACTGTTGCAGCTCATGGGTGTTAACTAACCTAGAGGGAGTTCGGGATCAAGAATAAATCTCCCGCAGGGCACGCTGGCAGGTGCGTTATCTTCCTCCAGGGCTGAACGGGGATTACTGATACTCGGTTTCCTGCAGTTCCAGGTGTGAGAAAGGGCACGAGGTTGAAGCACAAACAGCTTTCAAATCAGAAACCTGGAGTTGAGAAACTTTGAAAAGTTCAGCCACGCTCAGAGTTGGAGCTAGAGCCAAAGCCTCAGAGATCACAAAGCTTTTTATCAGATTAGCTATCACATTATCAGGACTTGTGCCCCACTCTAGGGCATCTTGGTCTCCTTCTGATGAGCGGTGCCGGTTGAGGATGGTCTTTCTCAGAGTTAGGTCCAGTCCGAGAGAGAGAACGGGCGAGCAGATCTGGGGGCCGTGGGCACTTCAAACATGATGAGCCCCCCAGAAGACAGCCAGGGCATTTCTGGAGGTCCTTGATTGCAGGGACATGATCCCACATCCGTGCAAGCAAAGAGGAGACTTATTCACATGTCTCTAATGATCAGACATGAATGGGAGGCTTTGTGCATACAAACAGACTGGCTAATAAGGCAGCATTTCCAGAATCCCACTCTATGAAGCAAAGTCCTTGCTCATTCACCGTGCCCGCTCAGCCCTGCGTCTGCGTGTGCACGGAAACCTGGTTGCTGCACACGCAGCAGTAATCCCACATGCCATTGCTGGACATTTCTTGCACAAGTTGGGTCTGTTTCCCTCGACTTATTTCTTCCACTGACTTCCTTGGCCTTGTGGGCCTGAGTTAAGGGAACTGGGGACAAATCCAGGCGTCACCCTTTAGCCATCGTTCGGGCACAGCTCCATTCAATCTTTTTGCTTCCTCCCGAACCCTTTTTGCTTCCTCCCACCAGGAGAAAGCTTTCATGACCAGAGAGGTAAATGCTGCAGCCATGTCCCATCCAGTCCAAGACCGTGCCCAGAGTTGAGGAAACAGCCCAGATTGACCCACGTGCCCCCCCACCTCCCTGGGTAGCACTGTCTGGCAGGCAAGTGCATTGGTTAGTGCTGCTAGATGGAGCAGGTGATCCAGAGAAGTGACAGAAGCCCCATTACTTGAGACATTCAAGTTGAGAGTAGGCCAAATGCTAGAAAATACGACGTACGGTGCAGTCATATGGATAGATGGGACCTAATGCAACTCTGTGACGCCCTGCCAGGAGAAACAGTGGGAGCTGTTATGATGTTAATACTGGGGGGGAAGTTGCAACCCAATCATCATTGGAAAGGAAGGTAAAACACTCAGCGCAAAGGCCCAGGGGAGCCGCGCCTGGCAGCAGCAGGGTGGGCTCCGCTTCGGCGAGGGGCTCCTGGGGGGGTGGGACACAGCAACGCATGCAACCCAGGCGAGAGTGGATACCGGGAAAGTCTCTGAAATCCTTCCATTTGGTTGGTTTCCTTTGACCCCATCACTAAGCAACAGCATATGCCTTTCCAGCGAGCTCCAGCTTCCTCCTGCCACCCCCAAAATGTGAACTGAATCAGCTCCGGCGGAGCAGCAACCCCAGTCTAGCAAGGAGCTTTCCAGATAGGTCTGTGGCATGGCACGGAAACCTGCTTAATGAGGGCGACCAGCCCTGCCGTACTCCACGCGGCACGGGCAGACAGGCTGGATGGCAAGGGGAGGAGGGAGAGGCAGGGACCCAGTCGTGCCATTTCGGGAGATAAACAAACCTGCATCATTAAAACGGCTCTGAACGGGGGCAGGTCAGTGCCTGTGGCTTCCCTACGGCACATCGCTGTGCTACCTCTCCGCAGTCGCTAATCAGGGTTGCTACCTCCCCCACCCTGCACCTCCCGTTCCCTTCTGCACACTCCAGCTTGCCCTGGCACAGCCGGGCAGCCCCACACCGCCGTCCGACACGGAGTCGTCCCATTCAACGGGGAGCCTGGGGGCCCCGCATCGGCTCCGCCATGGGGCACGTGGCATATTTCCCCTAAAGTTGAATGCAGTGAGTGGGAATGCCAGAGGGAGCTTTCTAAAATGTGCATCTGAAAGCACGTATCCAGCCCACGTGGAAGCCTGGTGTGCAGGAGATCACACGATCAGGAAACCTCCCGTCTCAGGAGTGTCCTGTTTGGTCTTGGCAAAGCTTTTTATATTCTGGGGCCCTTTACTTTTCCTTGGCAGCAGAAAGCAGACATGACAGTGCTCTGCATTTTGCAATGTCTGGCATGGAAAAGGAAAGGCCAAATCCTTGTTCTCTCAGTCACTTGAACTTTGCAAGGTCAACGCCTTCATCCTCCATGTCCCAAGAAACCAAGGGAGGCTGGGGGAAAAGAATTGAGCCTTGCTGACATACCGTTGGCGTCTCACTGTAAACAGGCCATGCCAATACTTACTTGCTGGTCTTAGGTCTGCCCATGCGAGTGAGTACCAAGTGACTGCTAAGATCATTCATAAGAGAGCAATAATGCATCAGGTTTGTCCACAGACAGGGCTCTTGCTGTTAAGAGCTGTATCTGGGCTTGGGTGCATGGTGCTGCTAGGTGTTGCCTCTATAGCTGCATTTGAACTTAGGTGCACAATGCTGCTAGGTGAACCCATCATCTTGTCTGTATAGCTGTATCTGGGCTTGGGTGCATGGTGCTGCTATAGCTCTGTTTGTATTTGGGTGCACGGGGCTGCTGGGTGAACCCATCCTGCTGGTTTTAGAGCTGTATCTGGGCTTGGGTGCACGGGGCTGCTGGGTGAACCCATCCTGCTGGTTTTATAGCTGTGTCTGGGTTTGGGTGCACGGGGCTGCTGGGTGAACCCATCCTGCTGGTTTTATAGCTGTGTCTGGGCTTGGGTGCACGGGGCTGCTGGGTGAACCCATCCTGTTGCTTGTATAGCTGTAATCTGGGCTTGGGTGCACAGGGCTGCTGGGTGAACCCATCCTGTTGCTTGTATAGCTGTATCTGGGCTTGGGTGCACGAGGCAGCTGGGTGAACCCATCCTGTTGGTTTTATAGCTGTGTCTGGGCTTGGGTGCACGAGGCAGCTGGGTGAACCCATCCGTGTTGGTTTTATAGCTGTGTCTGGGCTTGGGTGCACGGGGCTGCTGGGTGAACCCATCCTGTTGGTTTTTATAGCTGTATCTGGGCTTGGGTGCACGGGGCTGCTGGGTGAACCCATCCTGTTGCTTGTATAGCTGTGTCTGGGCTTGGGTGCACGAGGCAGCTGGGTGAACCCATCCTGCTGGTTTTATAGCTGTGTCTGGGCTTGGGTGCACGAGGCAGCTGGGTGAACCCATCGTGTTGGTTTTATAGCTGTGTCTGGGCTTGGGTGCACGGGGCTGCTGGGTGAACCCATCCTGTTGCTTTTATAGCTGTATCTGGGCTTGGGTGCACGGGGCTGCTGGGTGAACCCATCCTGTTGCTTGTATAGCTGTGTCTGGGCTTGGGTGCACGAGGCAGCTGGGTGAACCCATCCTGCTGGTTTTATAGCTGTGTCTGGGCTTGGGTGCACGGGGCTGCTGGGTGAACCCATCCTGCTGGTTTTATAGCTGTGTCTGGGCTTGGGTGCACGGGGCTGCTGGGTGAACCCATCCTGTTGCTTGTATAGCTGTGTCTGGGCTTGGGTGCACGAGGCAGCTGGGTGAACCCATCCTGCTGGTTTTTATAGCTGTGTCTGGGCTTGGATCTGGGCTTGGGTGCACGGGGCTGCTGGGTGAACCCATCCTGTTGCTTGTATAGCTGTGTCTGGGCTTGGGTGCACAGGGCTGCTGGGTGAACCCATCCTGTTGCTTGTATAGCTGTGTCTGGGCTTGGGTGCACGAGGCGGCTGGGTGAACCCATCCTGCTGGTTTTATAGCTGTATCTGGGCTTGGGTGCACGGGGCTGCTGGGTGAACCCATCCTGTTGCCTCTATGAAGGAGAATAAGTGAGAGGTGGGCTCATCAGATGGTTCAGGATTAGAGAGCCGCCTTGACAGCGAACTGGGTAGGAAGACAGACTGGTAGGAACCCAAGCTGGGGAGTCAGGAGGCAGGGAATCCCTTCACCTACTCTTCATCTCCGTGCGCGGGCAAAATGGGGTGATCCTTGCCCCCCCCAGAAAAGGGGTAGAAACGTTCCCTAATGCTCCGCGAGCTGCACAGGTGGAGGGGGAGCGGCATCCATCCCCGCTCGGCCCGGCAGGCTCATTCCCGGTGAGGCTGGAGCCCAGGACATTGGTGGCTGGTAGCCGGGCTTCACGCCTGGGCGCCCCACGCCTCTCCCCGCCACCGCGGTACCGGTGCAGCGCGGCCAGCGGTGGCGAGCCCCGAGCGTGGCCGCGCGTCGTAACGCCTGTCCTTCTCTCTCTGTTCCAGGGCTCCGCTCCCATCCTGGTAGTCATGGTGATCTTACTCAATATTGGAGTCGCCATTTTGTTTATTAACTTTTTCATCTAACTCGAGACTGTCTCGTTTGCAAAAATAACAGTGACACGTATGGGGGGGGGGGACAAGCCAAACCAGAACAACAACAACAACAACAAATACCAATCAAAAAGGGAAGGCGCAGAACTCAAACTGTCCGACGACTATTTCCGAGTCTTCTCGCAGAAGAACAACAAAAGATTGAGTCTCACTCACAGTTTGCCTTTTTTCCTGGGTAATGTTTTTTGGATTTTAGCCAAAATTCTTTGCTTGTACAACACTATGCTGTGTGGCATGGCCGAATGCGATCAACTCTGACCCTCCCGACACCGGAAAGGATGAGAAGGGATCCCAGCAAAATCCCAATCCACGTGTTGGAGAAAAAAAAGGAAGGCGAACGGGGATAACCGAATTACCGAGCGGGGAGATGGCGGGCAGGTGGAGCAGACTTTTTTCCCGGGGGCCCAAACTGCAGCCCCCGAAGGGCTCCGAGCTGAGTCTTTTGGGGGGGGACACAACGGTTTGGTTATGAAGTAGACAGAGAGAACAAGAAAAGATATATCCCCTCTCGCCCCCGGCCCTCTCCAGACAACAGATGACCCACTCGCGGCTTTCTTCCCCTCTCTGCCCAGCCCGCGCAATGGTGGAAAGAGGAGCAAGGGAGGTCTTGGGGGGGAGCGGGATGGGTCCCCCAGCCCCATAGGGCAGAGGCGTGTAGTCTGGAAACCAGTCATGAAGCAGTGACCAGTTTGCTCAATGGGGTTGGGGGAGGGAACCCACCCCCCTCCTTTCCTCAGTCTCTTTTCCCAGCGGCTCCCTCCTCCATCCACACCAACGATGCCCAAAGCCAACTCTTCCTCGGTACAAATCCACCCCCCACCCCCCCGAGTTAATCCCGTGGCAGCTTATGATGCCTCCCCAACACACACACGTGCACACGTCAGAAGTGGCAATACTCAAACGGAGCGGTCCAGCATCCCATCCCGACCCGCAGCCACGCGCACACGCGCCCAGAGACCGCGAGGAAGCCGTGCGGCGAGGGCCGCGGGTCGGACCGGGAGGAAGGCGCCTGGGCAGGGGAGGCAGGAGGGTGGCGGGCGTGCCTCTGACATCTTGCTGTGGACCATTTCAGACATCGTGCTTGGGCTCTGAGCATGTTGCGTTTTGCACTGTGTATGCAGGATGTATATCCCAGCTTCCGACATGTCCCTGTGAAAAAAAAGAAACCCTTCACTGGCACTGGCAGCCTCTAAGGATGTATTCTTTTCTATCTGTCACTGGATTCGTTTGTTTATAACATCTTTGTAATATGCCTGCCTGGATTTCTTCTTCTTTTTTGTTTCCTCTTCTTTTCTAATCCCTCTCCCTTCCCCGATGATATGCGTATTCATTAAAGATGCAGCATCCCTGTTCTGAGTTGTTCTAATCCCAACGATAAGAGTGTGGTTTAGCTCAATTGCTTGGAAATCGCTGAAATCCTCTCGCATCTCAAAACCAGCGGTACCGGTTCTTCTCCTCCCCCCTGCGCCCCGACACTATGACCCCGTGCAGGCCACCCCCGTCCGATATATCAGCTTTGCTCGACGATCCTCCCTCCACACGATACGACTCAAAATAGTCAGCTGCCCGTCTCCGACACTGTCTCAGGACCCCGTTCTGCCCTCGGTCACATCCCCGCGCCGCAGCGGGTATCTGGGTGCAGAACGCAGCCCGGGCACCGTCCGTCCTCTAGGTTTTATCTGTGGGAAATCCTCCTCAGCATTTCACACACAGAGCTGTTGGGTACAACCCTGACTTGTGGACTCAGCTTTGCTTTGCTTCTGTTTTAGCTGTCTCTCTGCTACCTTTTCAGCAGATTTCTTTATTACACTGCACTGGATTGCTATATTTTTAACCAGAAATAAACTCAACATTAGAGCATGTGCCAGTTAAATTCAGTTCTTTTCCTTCCATGGTCGCTCTCATTCCCCCGGCGGCTTTTCTTTTCTTTTCGGTCGGAGGGGGTGCAGGGGCAGGGGGTGGAAGGGGTGGAGAGCACCCAGGTGTTTTCGTTCTCCGCTCTCTGCTTTTGTACACCCCGTTTTTGGTTTTTGTTTCCTAGTCATCTCCTTCTCTCTTTTTTTTTCAAAATGGAACGGTTGCCGCAGACCTGAAGTGAACCAAATAATGATATATTGTCATGGCAGCCCTAGGAAATCATACATGCTGCGATATGTGTTTTGTAATTCTGTTTGCAACTCTTTGTAACGATTCTAGAGAACTTTTTTTGTACGTTCCCGTAAGTGCATGACACAAAGGTACCTACAGAAGCAGGTTACATAGTTACATGCAAACACAATACAATATTTAGATATGTATAAAACAGCACAAAATGCATATCATTATCAAATAAAAGTACTAGTGGTTTCATGACTAGCCTTTTCACCCTGGTGACCGACTAGTTATTACGGCTTTTCTCGCAGGCCCCAGCGAATTTGGACACAAACCCCAAATTCAGCCTTGCCTTTCAGCTCTTTCTCCCCTTAGTTTCTACCGGTCTAAAAGTTCAGGTGAGCCACGCCTCTAAGCCTGAAAGATATCTGAAGGCTAATATGAATTGATTTCCAAGCAATTGGATTTAAAATAATGATTCCTTGATTAATCATGGGGAGTCGAGCCATTTATCTTAGCTCTGTGCTTTCACACCTGCCCAGAGCCAAAAATACTCTTGTTGTGTAGCCTAAAGAGAGAAGCAGGTCGACGTTCCCGTTTCCAGCTCGCAAGTGCCGTGTTTGTGGCTACCCGACTAATGCACCCAGCGCCATAGCGGCAGGACACCACATCCGCGTAGTCTCTCTGCAGGCCGTGCTGCATACGTCTGTCCGTGCATAGGCACGCAAATGCGCGCAAGCTGCTGGAGTCGCTGGATCGTGCTCGTTTCCTAGGATGGTCTGTCCAGCTCTTTAAAAATAAAAGGCTTGCCAGGCTATTCGGGAAGGATCTCAACCTGAACCATAGGTGGGCCCAGTAAAAAGGCTGCACCTCAAGCGGCGCAGAGACGCAGCCCAACCTCAGCGGACTCCGGAAGTGCTACCTACCCTCAGCCCCCGTTGCTGCAGCGGTGGACCACTGCAAAGCCTCCCTCTCCACCCAGGCATGAGAAAGGAGGGTCCCAGGCTGGATTGCAGGACAGAAAGGATGAAAGAAATACGCACTTTCGGCCTGGGCCTTGGAGGTTTTCAGGTGCCTAATTCCCCTACTGCAAGCATAGGAATTAGGTGCCTGGTCTGGTTCTCAGCGCTGCCAAGGTACTGTGAAGCCCAGGCTGCGATAGGGAGATACAATCCTGCACTGATTGTGAAGGGGTTCGTTGTGTCCTGGGAGCAATCACAAGAGTGCGGGGAGCTGGAGGAGGGGGTGCAGGGCGGCTGCACCCGGTGACTAAAACTGGAGGCCGGAGGAAGGGGATGAAGCGCCCCCAAGTCTGACAGCCTGGCGGCTTGGGTTTGAATCATAGAAAATCATAGAAAATTAGGGTTGAAAGGGAGGTCATCTAGTCCAACCCCCGTGACTCTGGTTCCCTGGGAGAAGGGGTTGAGAGGCTCCGGACGTGGTACTGAGTCCTGTTAGGGCTGGGGACCAAGCCAGCTTCTCACGCAGGCCCTGGAAGAGTGATGGGGATCAGGTTTAGTCTGTTGGCTCTGCACTGAATGGGCTGGGAGCCATCGCTGAAGACATTGCAGTGTGCAAGGCTAGTGTGTGTGAGTGCTACGGTTGTGCACCTGAGAGTGCTTCTCTCCCCTCTCCTTCATGAAATTGTTTCAGGTGACCTGAGGGCTTCTGCCATTGCTCCTGGCCCATCAGGACTGATCTAAATGGTGGCACAGGTGTCGGCCATCCTGGCACGCAGCGTCTGGCTAATTGCCCACACCAGCTCCCAGTATGGCTAATTGCATTGCACAGTTACCCTATTCCCCCCCAGGGCCTGCCTGGATCTCTCAGGTGGTGTCAAAAGGGCAAGTGCTCAGAGCATGCATAGGAACAAGGGTGTCCTTGGGAGAGAGCCTGTATCCCCCCTTAGCGCTTAAAGCTCACTCCAGTCTATGAAGAGGAGGATGGGACAGGGACGGGCGGCTCGAGGTAGAAAGATGCCTCCAGACCAGGCTGCTACTGAATGCTGTGGGCGTGTTCGCGGTCCAGGGTATCAGCTGTACTGCAAAAAGCAAGTGCCAATGCTTTGATGCCAGGCCAGGGTCTTTGTGCCCTGCTAAAGGGACATTACTGGCCCAGCAGCCGATGGGGTGGAGTTGCAGGCCAGCAGGAGGGGAGCCCTATGCCCTGAGGATACCTGCTCCCTTCCCGATGCCCCTGATCCCACGGTCCCTCTTCCCCGAAGTCCCACCTGCACTCACTTTCCCCAGGGTAATGCATGGGTCAGTGCTGAACGTGCCGTGGTCAGGTAGCGCCTTGCAACAAGCTGCTGCAGGAGCAAGGGGATGTACAGCTCGGAGACTCGCAAGGAGGTCCGGTTTCTTGCCGCGTTGAGGGGACGCTGCATGGAGGTGGCCGGGATGGAACAAGAGGAGCAGATTGCTTCTCCTAGGAACGGGCGCGCAGAGATGGCAACCGGTGCTGCTCGTGCAGCACGCGGACAAGGCGGCACCAAGTCATCACCCTTCGGCCAGGCTGCAAAAGCAGGAGCACAAAATGCCTGCAGCATGTGCGAGGCCCTGGGTGGGAAAGGACACAAGGAGCAGGTGGCGGGGTGGCACCAGGGACTGAAAAGAGGCAGGTGGTACGTAGCAGGTTAAATGCTTTAGGGACCCAGAGACCAAAGGCACAGCTCCAGAAAGCACCGTCACGCTTGGGAAGTGCAGTGCAGGTCGTCACTCCCTGACCCAATTGCACACCCGGCTGGGTGCGACGGGGCTGGGCAGCTGAGCCAGATGTGGTGTTGAAGCTGCAGGGGATGGAAGTGTTTGTGTATCACACCCCCCCCAGCTTCACCTACATATACCTCGTGCCTGCATTGCGTAGCCAAGTGTTAGACACACTCTGGTTAGATGCACGCTCTGGATGTCTAACCGATGCGTCTCCCCTGGGTCAGGAGCCGGCTCCAGGACCCTGAGCCCCGTTCCAGATGTGCGAACCTCTCCTCCGCTCGCTTAGCTGCACCGGGAATAGCGCGTGCTGTTTGTTACTCGGTGCGTTTCCCCCGGCCCCCGTGCCGAAGCCTCACCCACGGGCCTGGCTTTCTGGTCTCGTGGACAGGCGATGCCCTGAGAACCAGGCTTTTCACATTCCTGAAGCCGCTTCCAACGCGGCAGGAGGCCGTTGTCATTAGAGTTTCATTTAAGTAATACTTGGGGCTGCTCAGCCTTTTTTAGGGGCTGGTCCCTCCGTTCAGCCCGGGGCGACAGGCTTGGGCTCGTGCGCGCAAGCACCGACTCCTGCGGCTCTTTTAAGGCTAGTGCGAGTCTCTGGTTTGTCTCCCTGCCTAAACTGAGCATCTCAATGGCGGCTATGGGGGAGTCTGGCTGTGCTTCCAGTAGCAAGGCTTCGGCTTATGAACTAGCACAGAAGCAGCAAGATAACTTCACAGGCTTCCCCATGAGCCTTTCAAATACAATGGGCCTCAGCTCTGCAGGACTCTGGTGCTTGTTCAGCGAGTCCCAGCAAGCCCTCCTTTTCCAGATCGGTTATATCCACCTGGGACTGAGCTACTTAAATTCTCAGCCAACAAACACATAAGCCTGAAGGCCGATCCGTTCCACTTCCCCGCCCCCATCCGATGCTTACATAGCTCAGCCCGGATGCACGAAAGCTGCATTTCGGATCCAGCCTTTAAGGGGAAAACACAGCCCGCCGTTGCATGTTCTGGCTGATCCATCGTCTACGCTGCCTCAAGCCAACCGTGTTATCAGGGGCACGCTGCAGCGCCCCGGGAGGTGCTCCCCCTTCGCTGAAGTGCGGCTAAGGGGCTTTCTCCTTCATTTCCTCCCCTTCCAATCAAAGAAGAAATCAAAGTCCCTGGGCAAAAAGAGGAGATGCATGAAACTGGGGGGAAAAAGGAGATGCATGAAACTGGGCCAAAACAGCAGCTCCCCATGCTGTTGAGAAGGCTGCGGGTAGGGGGGAGACCCAGCCAAAGACAGGATTTTTAGTTGCTACTTTTGGGCTATAAGATCAGCGACAGGGTGAAGGCGCAACGTCTCCCGGCCTAGACGGGGGGCTGGACCGCGCGCCGGTGAGACCAGGTGCTGGGAGCCACACCAGGCGCGAGCTGCAGGTTGCTTCCCCAGCTAGCCATAAATCCCCTGTGCTTCCCCCGCTCCTCTACTGCTTTGCATGCAAGGCGCTTCCTTGTCAGATACACCGCGCTCTCGACAGCTCAACAGCGCAAGCAGCTTGCTCCATGCAACCTCGGCTATTTCACCAGCATCAAGCTCTGATTAGCTTCCCGGGGCCCGGCACTGCTCGAGAGGGAGCCGATGCCCCGAGGACATGGCTGCCCAGGCCCTGCACCCCGGGATGCTGCCGCAGCAAGGCGCGAGCTGGCCCCTCTGGGTGTCGAAGTGTCGCCGGCGTTGGCTGCCGCAGACAGGCACGCTCCATCTGCCGTCCCCCGGGGCTACGGCAGGGCTGCGACAGGAGGCAGGCGGCACCCTGAGCTGGGAGCCTGTGTTGGAGCAGGCAGACAATCGACCGCACTCGGTTCCCACCGAGCTTTGCACATCTCCCCGCGCATGGGCCAGCACATAGGGAATCGGACTCGGGCCCTCCAGGACCAAATGCACAAGCTACCGCAGCCCAAGCACTGGCACGGCGGGGTCCTGGGGCAGGCAGGAGCACCAGCTTGCAGTTGCTTTTTTTTTTTGTGCATGTATGTACCTACAAACATGTGTTATGGCCACAAGCAGGTTCCCAGAGCCGGACCCGGCGCAAACCACGGGGCTCAGATTCTGACCCCCGCCGTAAGAGAGAGGGGGTCGCTTTCCTCCCGAGTTCAACAAGGGACAGCTCAGCGCATGTGGGTGAGCAGCAAGTGGTCAAGGTGATGACAGCCCAGCCCATGGGGTCCCATCCCCCCCCGAGCCCCAGCATTTGTTGGCAGTAGCAACACGAAGCGATCCTGCATTGCAGCCCCCAGCACGTCCAGTGCCCTTTCACCTATAGTGACCTCCCCTCTCCCCCACCAGCCAGGCAGGGGGGTCTTCTGGAGCTCCTGGTGCATCCCTGTTTGGCTTGGCCTCACATGGGAGGGGAGCCGTGGGGCCAGGCTCGAATCCAGCCCTGCATGGCAGCCACTAGCAAACATCTCATTTTTGGCTCGAGGTCCTCGGTTGGAGTCTGTCCCCAGCCTCCGACGCTGCCCACAGCTGCCCCCCCCCAGGGTTTGCATCTACTCCTCACCCCCTCTCCTTGCCCTGCTTCCCCATCCTCCCAGGCAGGTCGGCCTGAGTGCACCCCCCCTTGCACCCTCGGCTGCCCCTCTGGCAGGAGCACTAACGAGGCCCACCTGTGTCCTGCTGCTCCTACAGCTCTGACCCTAAGGCTCTCCCAGCAAGAAATGCAGGAGGCAAGACAGGAGACCGAGGGGGAACGGAGAGAGGGGTGCGCGTGCTTCCTGAACAGCCTTCAACCACGCCACCGCAGGGCTGTGTGACATTAGCCTTCCCTATCCTCAATCCCAGTGCGAGACCTGAGCTCCTAGGGCAGATCCTATCTCAATCTTTGCACCGAAACAGCGGCGTCCAGCTGGTTTGGCTGATGCATAGGTTGGGAAGGTGTAAGCGCAGAACATGGCTGGTAGGCTGCACGTGGGCCGGGCACGCGCACAGCTACATGCACGTGGTTATGGTGGATGCAGAAGTCAAATGGACAGGGCAGTTCCCTGTTTTAGCCCCAACAGCTGGCTGCGGGGAAGCAAAAGCCCCCCTTACCAAGAGGTTTGACCCTCTGTCCCTGGCTTCCCAGCCCCGTGCTTTAACCAACGTAGCACAGGTTGGGTGCTAGGCTGCCCCCTCCCCTGTTCCTGCGGAGCAGGCCTTGGGGGGCTCGAGAGAAGGGAGGAGGCAAGGCCAGGATGAGCATAAGCTGGAGGGTTGCGTGGCTCAGGGAGCTGGGTGCTGCTTGGGAAAGGGCAGGCCTTGGTTTCTAGCTTGAATCCTCCCTTCCTCAAGCAACAACAAAAAAAATCCCCCATCCACCCTATCCCTTTCCCCAGCAACTTAAACAGAAGGGCAGTGGCCCGGCTTCAAACGGAGCAGGACGACGCAGCACTGGGGGTCGTGGGCTATGCTGGGAAGTGTCAAAGCTCTCCTGAGCAAAGCAGGCCCAGACCCCAAGGTGGGTGTCCTAACCACAGAAGGACATGGGTTTGGCCTCACTTTTTCTGGGACTTAAGCATGCCTGCCTGGTCAGCGCGCAGCCCACAGCACCCTGAGTGTGCGCAGGCACGCTGATGCATCCACAGGGCCGGGGCACTGGGATTGCAAGCCACGTGTCAGTGCCAAAATGCTGGAATACAACCGTGTAGGGACACAAAGGGTCACAGACCCCATTCTTAGACTTGAGCATCCCAAAGTTGCCCCGAGTTCGGAGCACCCAGGCCCATATCCATACAGACGCGGGAGGAGTCAGAACTAGAGAGGAGTGAACGTCACGGGGTCTCCCGGTGAACTGCTTGTACCTCAGCCCTCAACGGCTTCACAGGCACGAGGCGAGCAGGGATGTTCGGGTGGGTTCGAAGGGAGCTCCAGAATTGCCTTTGAAAAACAAAAGCAAAAGAGGAAGAAAGCCAAGCGGGGAGCGCTGCCTGAGGGACAGAAACCCACCGTGACTTAACTGAAGAACTTTATTATAAAAGCACTCCAGACCTAGCCCTCGGGCCACAGAGGAGCCCCTCGGGCCTAGGAAATTCTCACGTGTCCCTCGGCTCCAACAAAAATTCCCACGTTGCGTCTTCAAGCCTCAGTAGCACGAGGTCCTGAACACACTGATCACGATGCCCAGAAATATATCGATAGCAATGAGATGAGCACAGAGGCATTTGCCTGGAGCAGCAGGAACAAGAGTGCTCCTGGATGTCGCCGTGTTTACTGGCCTCGCCGCTGTCCCCGGGGCGCCTCCGCACTCACGCTGCCCACTTGCCGGAGTGAGCGCGTCTAGACCAAGCCCTCATAGAAAGCCTTGGCCATTGCATGTGCCACCTTCAATACTTTCTTCTCCTTTGCCTCAGGGCCCATGTTGCTGCGGGCGAGTTTAATCCAGTACTGCTCTGTCCTGGGCAAATAGTCTGTGTACTTCTCATCTGGCTGGACAGGTGGGTGCTGCTCTTCTTCTGTCATGGGACAGGAGGGAGACACAATGGGAGAGAGGGGTCAGGGCTAAAACAAGATGCTCCCCCAGATGTTGGGAAGGTCAAGAGCAGGCTGCTGCTAACAGCTTGTCGCATGATGGGGAGACGGTTTCTCCCCGAGGACATGGCGCAAGTTGGAAAGAGCTGGTGGAAAGCTTGGCCCACTCCCTTACTTTGGGATGACAAGAAAAGGTAGAGGTGTGCGTACGCCATGCCCTACTCAGCAGCATAATCCTGACCTGAAGCCTGCCCTCCCTGGGACCTGAGGTCCTCACTCCAGGCCCAAGCACACCCAGGCCGATGTGCCCCGGTGCCCAGCTCCCTGCCTCCCCCTAGGATAGCAAAAATGTGGTGCCCTGGAAAGGGCAAGCGGGTTTCTGGCCCCTAATGCTACCTCCCTCTGTGGCAGAGCAAGTCACTTGACCCCTCTGCCTTTGATCCCCAACCCATAAACTCTTCTGTTCTGGGAGGTTGTTTGTGCAAGTGACCACGCTGAAACCTTCAGGCCAGGCAGCTGAAACAGCAGGTGCAGCCCACCACTGGCCCAGACATCCCCCTCGCTCCTCTCCAGGACACTGTTACCTTCATCATCTTCGCTCTCTTCATCGGAGCCCTCCTCCTCCTCCTCCTCTCCTCCCTCGGCCCCTTCCACGTCACCCCCTTCTTCATCCGACTCAGATTCTTCCAGCCACTCCTGAGTTTCTTTAATAGGAAAAAGAGAGAGAGAAGAAATGCATCCAGTCACCCCCGAACTGCCAGGAGGAGAAAGTGGCAGCATCAGGCAGATAACCTGCCTCCATTCTGCAAGGATCACAAGGGTGTCCAGGGGTGTTTTTAGGGGAACAGCAGAAAGGGGCCCACGGACAACCCGGGTTCTGGCTACACTGGAAAAGGCATGTTGGCTTTTAACACCGAATCAGGGTGCCCACAGATTTGTGACTTGTAAATGCCACCTCCATGCAAGGCTTACTGGGAGGGGTAGCTGTGACCCCTTCTGGAGCAGGTGTCTGCAGGATGACACGAGCATCTGGGGTAGGCCAAGCTGCTCGAAAGCACAGGAGAGCGCCAGCCCCGCACCATAGCTTACTTGGATCCATCTCCACCAGCACCTTCCATTCTTCCATCTTGTGGAGGTCGATGCTGTAGAGGTCACTGAGGGTGAACTGGCGGTCTCCCACCTCAAACATCCCCCCATACACATAGAGAAGCCCGTGCTTCACTGCCAGCATGGCATTGGACCGGGGGCACGGTTCCACTTGCTGGCCAGAGGCTTCATCACCGGCACCCTCCTCTTCCTCTTCTTCCTCCTCCTCTTCCGACTCAAACCTCTCCAGCTCTGCTCCGGCAGCAGGGACCATCTGCTTGATCGTCATCACAGTCCCATCCTCTGCAACCACCTCTTTGACTATCTCCATGGGCCCCTGCGGGGACTGGCCCTCAGACTCTCCTCCTCCAGCCACCTCCGCTGCCTCTGCCTTCCTCCCACGCCTGCGTTTCTTCCTCTCAGACTTTGGTCCCTGTTGACAATAAGTGCATTAGGAAAGCAGCTGGAGGAGGCTACGCCGCAATGTGAATCCGTGCAGCATCGACGTGCAGCTCAGCTAATGCAGCACGAAGCATGGAAAACAATACACCTAAATGCAATTTGGGGATTCAATTAAAGTTTGTGGGCACTGTAAATCTCGAAAGATAAGCATGTGCTCCGGCACAGCACAGCATAGGCCGCTCCACTAGCTATAAAATGAATGACAAGGAAACCAAAAGGAAATTTGTGGTGTACTATTGTTGGCTCTATTACTATGTCAACTGGTGGTGGTAGGGGTGTGTGTGTGGGGGGGAAGGGAAGCAGTTGCCTC
This sequence comes from Crocodylus siamensis, assembly GCF_052110815.1. Taxonomy (NCBI): domain Eukaryota; kingdom Metazoa; phylum Chordata; order Crocodylia; family Crocodylidae; genus Crocodylus; species Crocodylus siamensis. Next base: position 3,491,883 of record NC_143403.1, on the reverse strand, counting down.
GTGCACACATACACACTCAGTAGTTTGTGGCGGGAGCAAGAGAAAATAGCCCACCATTTTGCGAAATCAGAACACAATTACTGGGTGCTAAATTACAATGCATTAGCGGGAAGCACTCCAGGTCCTCAGAGCGCTGTACCAAAGGGCTGGAAATCACTTGCCAGGAACTCAGAAGCAAACCTGACGGTGCAGCTTTGCCTGTCGTTATGTGACCGACTTCTCCTCTCTGAGAGCAGAGTGAGGAGGCCCAGGGTGGGGGAGAGGGAGCTCAGTCTGGGCCAGCCTGCACCACCTGCACCTGATGAAGAGCTCAAGTCACGCTGCGTTTCTGAAGGGATAACGTCTTGTCTCCTCCATCTGGCAGCTGAAAGCTTCGTCTTCCTGGGATAAAAGGGGGGTTCTCCCAGCCAGCCAGCTATTGCTATGTCAGATCCTGATGGAGACAAGACACTGTCCTTTTTATTTCAGTGTAGCCAGACCAAGCTAGCGAGGTCCAGTGGCAGAACAGCAGAGTCTCACTATGGAGCCAAAGGCATGAGTTCAAGCCCTCCTCCAAGCAGCTGCCCCCAGCTCTAAGTGGGGCACTTGGTCATTCGGGCCGAGGAATCAAATATGACTAGATGCAATGCTGGACATGCCACTCCCTTGTATGCTATTAGCTAGAGACTGGCCTGCCCTAACCACACCAGCCCTAAAGGTTCATTCGAAGGCTCAGGAGCAGCTTTGACCTTGAGTCAAGCCCAGGACAGGTGCATAAGCCTGACCTGGCCTAGTTACATCCAGGTAAAAGCATCAGTGCCTTGTCTCCACCAGGATTTTGCACAGTGATTGAGCTCGATGTGTACCACACCTCGACAGATTTCAAATCCAAATCAATCAGAGAAGAGGACGAGAAGGCTGAGGGGAGATTTGCTAACAGTCTTCAAATACCTGAAGGGTGATTATAGAAAGGATGGAGATAGGCTTTTCTCTGTGGCTGCAGGGAGTAGGACTAGCAGCAACAGCCTCAAGCTGCAGCAGGGGAAATTTAGGTTGGAGATGAGGAGGGACTTTCTGAGGAGGAAGATGGTTGAGCATTGCAACGGGCTGTCCACAGAAGTTGTGAAAATTTCGTGCCTGGAAACTTTCAAAAGCAAGTTAAAGAGACACTTGGCTGGGACGGCTGAGTCAGGGACAACCGTGCCTTGAGCAGGGGGCTGGGCTAGATGACCCTTCCAGCTTTACCTTCCTATGAGTCAGTGGGCTCAGAGAAATGGGGAAGGGGAGGGGTGACAACACATCTTTTTTTCAAGACCTTTAACTGTCCAGGAAACCAGCGATTCTTCCCCATATCATAGAAATACACATCGTTGAAGAAGTCTCCTTCGATGCTCTCCTCCTCTTCCTCGTCATGGACACCTCCGAACAGGAGGGACCGGTTATTGGGGCCGACTGCCACCGAGAAGCCCGACCTGGGTGTGGGTTTCACTCCGGAAGGGTTAAGTCGATTCCAAACCCACTTGTCTAGGAGAGGACACAGAGAAGGCAGACAAGCACGTCAGCTCACGAAGGGGGTAGGTTTCCCACTGACCCATTTGGGCTGCTTTACAGATTTCACAGCATGCCGCCTGCAACTCCGTTAAATAATGTGAGGCAGGGCAGTTTGCATTCCCCGGTTTAATCGCCCAGCTAAGGCATGTGTTCGCTTGCTAGTCTTTACCCTGAGGAAGTGACTGTGTGTTCAAACAGAAGAAGCCACATACGCTCATTTTGCAATACCAGCAAAGCCATCTTTGAGGCATGCTATTGTGGACCAGGGGTGGGAGATGGACATCCTGGAAGGGACCAGTGTGCATTTAGGGAACAGAGGAGTTCAGAGACTTGTTCAGGGCACAGCAGCTACCTGGAAAGACTAGAGGTCCTTATTCATGGGCCCACAGTACCACAAGCATTGCTCATGCAATATGAGACAATTGGGACTTTTCCTTCTCTAAAGGAGGGTCTTCTAGCAGCATCTTACCTAGCCCATGTGCCTGGTAGCTTTACAGCTTGCCAATATTACAGTAAAGAACACAAAGCTCCCACACCAACATAAGCTAAGGATATGTTTTCAGGACTGTGCATGTCCATATCCACCATCTAACTGGTGTCCTCTACCTAAAATTGCACTTCCAACCATGCTATTTGCACCAGCAATTTTGGTGTGCGTAGGCACACACGCAATTCTGGCCACCCTACACAACACCTATCTACCTGTACACCGCCTCCAGGCTGCTTGCATCTTCTAACTAGTCGAGGGGAACCTAAATATCTGCTCGGCTACACTATAAAATGAGAGAGGCCACTAGAGCTAAGCTCTGGAGCGTGTACAAATATATTTAACCTAAAGCACTGAAGCTGAACCTTTTGAGGTTTAGAGAAGCTGGCAAAAACGTTAGCATCTCCTCCCCCCCGAGAGCAGAGTGGAATGAATCTCAAGGGAAGCAAGCGGCACATCTCCCATCTCTCGGGACATTTAAAGCCAGGCAGAACAAAAGCGCTGTACAAATATATTGCGAGGAACTACCCAGGGCTGGGGAATCAAACCCAGTCCGTTTTCGTCTTGGTCTTCTTGGACGCTATTGCTACCAAACAACTTGTCAGAAACTGGAACTGGAATTACAGCTGGGAAAGACCCGTTTGAACCCTCTTGTCCTGGGGAAGGGGTCCAACTGGTCCGCTTGGCACGGGGGCAGATTCACCGGTGTGCATTGGTGGATTGCTCCTACCGTGACTGAGGGAGAGAGAAGCACTGTGCATCCCGCAGGTATCCCAACCAGCTCTGCTCGCACTTGCCTGATCCTTCCGCCTTCAGCAGGAACATGTCCGTGTGCAGGGTGCCCCTGTCAACGTCTTTCTTCACTCTCTGTGGAGAAGAGAGGGGTGAGCACGCAACGGGAAAGGTGTTGTGATGGACCAGAGTACTGGGACCTCATTTTCCATGGCTTTTAGCTTAGCCAAGTCCACGGTGCTTCACAACCACCTTGCACAGCTGTGACGGACAACCCAGGGGCGAAACAGAGCCGGTATGTGCGACTCCAACCTCCAACCACCTCCCGCGGTGAGTCTGTTTCCTCCGTCCCCAGGGCAGAGCTGCCAGGTGAGGTTGAGACACCTCGAAGGAAGGCATCTGCCAGTGCCAGTGATAAGCGTGGCATGTCGAGCAGGAAGGAAAGTGGAGCTGGGGGACCTGAGCTCTACTCCCTGCTCTGCCACAGCTAAAACTGGGGGGGAAAAAATCACTTACTTTTCGTGCCCCAGTTTCCTCATCTGTGAAAATGGGTAGGAGATGCATTGAATTCATTAGTGGACACCCTAACCTTTGGGATTCAAGTCACCACAAGCTCAGGGAATTATTCTTGTGTAGCTCAAAGCATCCAATTTTCACTCTCCCCTCCCCAGCGCCATTCATATACAGCCCCCCTCACCATGCAAGATCAGCCTTTTCCATGCTGCACCTGGAGGATGCCTGGTGCTCCAGGTGCTCAAAACCAAGAGGAGCCTGGAGCATCAGCTTTCCTCGATAGCCTTTTCCACACTTTTTCGGTATTTCTATCTTTTCTGGACAGAATAAGACCGGGAGGGGGCCAGGTCCTGCTCAACCCAATGGCAAAACTCCCCTGAACTATATGGGAGCAGGATCAAGCTTCAGCCGATGTAATGAAATGCATGGTTTTAAATGCCGCTCTTCTCCGCCACCCCCGTTGTCTTTCCCGGCGAGTTCCTGTACTCCAGTGCTCCTGGCAACACACATTGTCTGAAGGCAGCAGCAATGCCGTAGGAGGTCCCCTAATAATGTCGTTATCCACCTCTCCTTCCCTCAGCTGCCATCCTGCATGCACTCAGCCCCGCTCCCAGCAGCAGCCCTGGTATTCAGCACACTGTGCATAGCACAGACCTCTTGCAAACAGGCCCCAGTGAGAAGCAAGCTCCCGCTGGGATCATCCCATCCGAAGTTCAGGAGCACTCAAGGCCTGCGTGTCGGGCTGGGCTCATGTCGGAGATATCCCCAACAGGAGCCAGCTCTGCTCCGGATTATGCTATGCACAGACACCCAGCGAAACGCCTCCCCTGCAGCGACACAAGTACAATACTGATGCATTTAGTATATGGCAGGCTGTGGCGCTGGAGGACGTAGGGATGAACTACCAGCAAAGCAGAAGTGGGAGAGGAGAGGGAGGTGGCACTTTCAGCTGAGCTCTCTCCTCAGGCCCCTACCTGAATTGCTGCACAATACCAAGCCAGCTCCCAGGATCTCCCAGACAGATACGGCATCTTTGCACGCACACCGCTGCTTACACAACTCGCCACATCTTGTTGTTCACTGCAGGGACTCCTGCCAGCAAAGCGTTTCCCTTCCCCGGGATGAACCCTGTTGGCTACAGGACCCTCTATGGCCCAGCAAACAGCCCCATGGCCATGCTCCATCTTCAGGACCTGAGCCACCCAAGGGAAAAGCGCCAGGATCCTGGCTGCAGAAAATACATGTGAATGTCCAGTGTCTTCTGAGCAAAAAAAAGAATAGCTGCTCCTTAGGCTACCACTGGCCTTCATAGGAGGAAAGAAACCCAAGCAATATCGTTTCCGACTTCATACCTATTTTTACAGTACCTCAGTGGTGCGGGTCTCAGGTGTTTATACACGTGCTCCAGGGTGGGGGTGCTTTAATTAAAGCAGCTCTAATTAAAGCACCCAGAGGGTCTTGTGTATCAGCATCAACAGGCAGCGGGGGCCTTTAACTAAGCTCATTGAACGAGCTTTACTTGAATCATTTTGAAGTGTGGAGACGCTGATACACAAGACACCGGACTCTGCTGGAGCGCAGTAATTACTGTGCTCCAGCAGACTCTATTAATTAGTCGAGTCTGCACCGATGCACTGTAATTACAGCGTATCGGAGCAGCCTGGCTGCTTGTGTAGAGGCGCCCAGGGAGCCAGAGCCTCTTTAAACACTTCCTGGTGAAAGGGCTACCAGCAAAAAAGATGCTCTCTTGCAAATCCCAATTAAGCTAACCCAGGGAAGTGATGCTCAGCATTGCATCGACAGTCTGTTTTCTCTATAATCCAAGTTGAATTTGGGCTACTTTTTTCTTTTCTCTCTCTCTTTTTTTTTTTTTTTTTTACATATAGAGACCATAAGAGAGAGACAGCAAGAGTGCAGGAGAAAAAGGAACAGAAGAGTGCATGTGTAGGGGGCACATAAGGATGAGGGGCGTAGATCTGCTCGCAGCACAGCTGTCTGAGTCAACCCAACGGCCTGTGCGTGTCGTGGCGGGACTCGGAGTGCCGCCTGCTCCGGCAGCAGGGGGGCCGTCAGGATTAACCGCATTATTTTCCATCCGAAAGCCATGTGGCTCCCTGTAGTAAACACACCGTGTACAAAACAGGATAATGCTTCCTGGACTGAAACCGCTGATGAGGTGGAGTGGGAGCTCCAATGGTCTGCTTTCAAAGGGATGCAACCTTCACGTACACACAAGATGCACAGATGCTATGCAGGGATGAAAAAAGGGAACACACACAAAAGGGAAAAAACACAAAACCCCCACTGCTACTCAGGAGAACCATCCTGTTCCCCTGCTGCTTGATAATACTGTGCACCTTGGCCATAACATGCTGGTTCACATATTGAAAAGGGCATCTAACCTCACTCTATTTTCCTCCTGGGCTGTTACATAATACAGAGGTCCACCTCCTTTCCCAAGCACAAAACATTTCTGAATAGCTGCATTCTTGTCTTTGCACAAACCAATAAATACCTACACACTGCACGCTCCAGCTGCTTTGGAAAAAGCATCGGCTGAGCCCTCCCTTAAACACCAGTCTAGGGCAAGCAATCCTTACCGCCACTCCTTTGAAAGTCACGGGGAAACTGAGGCATAAGGAGGGTAAGTGACTTGATTACTGAAAGGAGTCAGCATTTAAGGCTGGGGTTAGCCTCCAAGGTTTCTGCTTAACCTCTGACTGCAGGGGCAAAATCAGAGACCGCTGTTGAAAATGCAGACTCCAGAGTAGGCAAGAACTGCTCTCTTCTCCAATTCATAGGAAACGAGGGCTGGAGGGGACCTCAGGATGTCCAGTCCCTTGCAAGCACATCCACGAGCCAGGGTCCAGCCGAACCTGCTTTTAAAACCGGAGCCTCGGAAAGCCATCACTTCGAACGCGCGGCCCTGCGCTCGGGGTGCGCTCGGTTCGTGCCACGGGGCCCGGCTCGCAGGCGCGGTGGAGCAGCATCAGCTCCCTGACGTCTCCCAGCTGCGCTTGGCGCTCGCGCCGGCCCCGGCGCTCGGGTTGCCTAGCAATCGCAAGCTCTCGGTGCAAAGATGCAGCGGCTGCAGGTCTCTCTCTACCATAAAAGAAAGGGAGCATCTCAAAACGAGGAGCAGTGGGAGAAGAGCGAATCCAAGGCATCTGATGGGATTTTCGTGTCGAAGCAGGCACGGCCGATTAAGATCCCACTGAGCTACTTCTCAGGGCGGGAGGAGCGCAGCAGCCGCACAAGTAGCCCCTGCTATTTTCAGGATGCACGAACATACAAGAGACAACACTTGACAGCATTCGCTTGGCCATAGGGATGCTGGCAAACCCGACCTGAGTTTTTAAATACTGGGGGCCTTCAGCCCAGGGCTTCTGCTCGCATCGATAACGAGCTCCCAGAACCGTCGACATTCATTTGAACTTAGCAAGTCTTCTCTCTGCCTTTTCCTCGGGTATCACCAGGGACCTACTTAAACCAGTGACACAAAGGGCTTTTCACGGCCCGTGCACAGTGCAGAGCCGATTTCACAGGCGTTTTGCCCCGGCGGCCCCATCCCGTGCTGCCGACTGGCCAAGAGGCAAAAACCGCATAATTAAATAGCAGATTCCACAGAAACCTCTCATCAATCACTGTATTATTATACACCTAAGTATTAAATTTAAATCTAAATCTTTATATTCTGGAAAGCTTTTTATTTTTTTCCTTCTATTTGGGCCGATTCCCCGGGAAATCACAACCGACGCCATTTTTCACGGCAACCTCGAAAATCGCGAAACTGCGATTGCAGGAGGCCCCTCCTTATTGCGACAGCTGAGAAGCAACATGCAATACGCTGCAGGGCAGCATGACCTGCATCTGGCACCGAACCTGCTGCAACCGCCGTGACCTACTCCGTGGGAACGGGGCCCAGGCGAACGAAGCCCCGAAACAGCTCTGAACTTGGCCCTACATCTATTTAAAGGAAAGCTTTTGAGAGGTTCTTGTGCATCTGTCTCTGGCCATGTTATATGCAGGCTGCATGACCTTGTTCTCTCCAGCTTTTCTCCTAGCAGCCTGTACGGCTGTGCTTGTCTGCAGCCGAGGCAGGGACGGTCTTACTCTTCGTTTTTCCGGCTGTGACCAGCTGCTGGTTCTCCATCAAACTTGAGCTGCTTTATTTTCCCAGACCCTGCCCCAGTGTCCCCAGGGGCCTGCGCTGCACAATGCACAGCTGATTACCTTTGAGCTCAAGACTCAGCTCCACGATCAGCTGCTTGCAGAGCTCTAAGCACACGCTCACGGAAACGGGGATGCAACGTTACACCCCATGGGCCCAAGAAACGACGAATCTCAGTGAATGAAGTGATTGTGACAACACCCAACAGCGTCACCTTGGCAGCTGGAGGCCGTACAAATTGACTGTCCAGCGCACGGCAGTTTGCAGGCAGGATGCAATACGGTTTTAGAATTGCCCACCCAGCATGCAACCTGCTTGGGCTGCTGAAAGCCTCCGGTACCACCTCAGCGCAGAGTGGGAATGTGCCAGCAAATCAATCGCTCCCTGGTCCCTGCTCCCGTCTGCATTCGTATACAGAAAGTGTATGTACAGCATTCACGAACAGGCCATGGCGTGTGATGGGAGCCCTGAATGGAGCGGCCAGACAGCTCACGCCGGCTGTACAAAACAGCTGGGGACAGAGTTTTAACTCAAGAGCGATGCATCAGTTCCTCTTCTATCTCTGGTTCAGAGCCGTGCACAGGCACTGCAGCAGGGGCTGCATTTCAGACACCGTTTCCCCGTCACTCCAAATTTTCCAAGTGACGACGAGAAAAGTGGCTCCAAAGCAATGCGCTGTAGCTCAGCCTGGTACAGCAGAAGGTGTAAAATGTAAAAAAAAAAAAACAAAAAACCCCCCACTCCTGATGCTCTCAGCCTTTGCTGTCCAGAGGCTGCAGCATACCGCACAACCCCAGCTGCCTTCGGGAGCAGGGGGATGCACATCTGGCAGGCAGGCTGTGTGGCTCTCTGACCTTGGGAGCAAGGAGGGTGGAGGGCAAGGGGCAGGACAAAGCCCGTTCAGGTGGAAAATCCTTCCCAGCGCTGTTGCTGTTTAAACAAACGTGCAGGCGAGAAGCTGCAGTGCCGAGCGCGGGCTGTGAGGAGGCACAAATGTTTCTAAATATATAGACGGAATATTTGCTCCCCCCTGTGCTCCCCGCACCTCCCTCTTCTTTGCTCATTTGTACAGATCGGAAGGAACAGTGCATCCACCTCCCCCGGTGCTGCGCGGCTGGAAGCGATGCCTTTCTGCTGAGACATAAAACCCAGACCCTGCTGCTCCTGTCTGCATTATAAACACTGGAAGCACTGGCAGAAGCCTTTTGCTCAGCGCTGCTAATGGACTATTCACTTCCTCCCTCCCAGCACGGAGACAGGCACACTTGGTCAATGAGGACATATGGTCTAAAGGGCTACCCAGTATAAATTACTTTGATTAACAAAGCGAGCAGCAGTGCAAAGGAAGCCTGGAGTGCATCAAAGGCCCCCTTCGGTGCATCAGCTTTGCTAAGCAGCTCTGTTCCCTTAACCCCTTCTGCACCCCGAGAAAAGCCCTGCATCCTGGCAGCTGCTGCCTCACTGCCAGAGGCTATGCATTACTCCTGTCTATGCAGCCTCTGTGCTGCACCCAAGAGTGCCACCAGGAAGCAGGCTCCAGCCACGCACCCCCACTCTACATACACATCTCCTGGACACGAAGCAGCTGCGTTAGGGGCTGGGTGCATGTTCGGTGCCTCTCTCAGGCATGCTCCCTGGCACGTGCTATGGGCTGCACTAGTGCAGCAGCAGTGCTTTGTTTCCAGACTGCGAGGCATGCACATCTGGAGCATGGGGGTGGGGGAGCTTCACGTTAGCCTCCAGATATGTCCTTAGCAGCCACGGGGCCAAGTAGGAACACCCTCCTCCACTCCACCCTGTGTCCTGCTCTTCCTTTTCCTGCCACCATGCTAGTCACCAGAGGCACCTATCGGACTGAGATATGCCCAGTTCTGGCATGGCAAACTCCCACAGGCTTGATGTTGCCGAGGTGGGAAAAGACCATTGACCGTGCTCCGGTCAGGTGTCCGACACGCACCGTGATGCCCTCACCAGAAGCTTTACCTCATGAGCAAAGGGAGCAGTGATCTGCAAGCCCCAGCTAACAGGACCCGCAGCTCCTCATGTGGGTCATCCGCTCCTTGGGCGACCACATTTGGCATTTCTCTTGGACATCGTGAAATGGAAACGCGAGAGTCCCATGCTCCGCACGCCTGCGCGGCATTCCCGCACCTGGGAAACCGGCTTCAGAAAAGCCGTCATTCATTTCAGGGAAGAAACAAAGGATCTACCCTCTCGACCTAGACGTAATCCCTTTGCACTGGTACTTCACCTCCTGGGCTGGCCCCAGGCGCTTCAGAGATGGACAACACCCTGCGTGCGGCTGTTACAGGATAACCTGCCCATGGGGCTGACGTAGCTTCTTCACAACTCAAGGCTGTTAGTGGCCGACTTATGCCCCAAAATTTTGTCTCTGCTCTTATTTTTATATCTGAGATACTTCTCTGGCCCTATTTCTGTTATATTCAAGCACCTATCACACTTGAATTTATTCCTCCTATCTCCTCTCCCACACAGCACCCCTGCAATTTAGACCAGAGATATTCTCCCCATTTTACAGAGGAGGAGCAGAGGCACAGGTTACACAACTTAACCAAGGACATACCATTAATCTGTAGCAGAGCTGGGCACTGAAACCACCTCTCGGAGGCAAGAGACTGAACATAAGTCACCCAAACTGAACATAAGTCACCCAAACAGCAATCCCAAACTGGGGCCGTAACCACTCAGCCCTCCTCACCAGTAGCCAAATGTACAGAACCACATAACTGAGAAGCAGCCCAAAAACAGCCCCAGGCCCCAGCTGTACTTGGAATAACTGAATTTGCTGCTTCCGATCTTTTTCTCAGAACTTTCCTTCTTCTTACATGGCAATGATTCTGTTTAGGAAGCAGGCAAAAAAAAAAAAGACATGGCCCTAGTTCAGTGCCTGTCATCTCACCTGTTTGGAGTAGCCACCATAAATGACTACATTGCCTTCTGGAGTGGTAGACATTTGGCAGCCAGACCTCGGGGCAGGGCCGAGGCCGGAGGGAGACAGCTTGCTCCACGTGAACGTGTCCAGGTTGAAAGCATACACATCGTTGTAGTAGATGTAGTCTCTAGGCAGGGCAAAGGAGCACACAGCGAGCTGTTACAGGAGCCTACTGGTTAGCACAGGATAAAATGTCACCTAAAGCAGACCACAGGGAAGTTCGGAAGAGGTTGCTTGTTCTGCCTGTCATAGGTGGATCTTTTGCTACAGCACAAGGTTGCGGTGGCAGAGCCACGAAACACACCAGACACAGCCGTGCTGCAACAGGCAACCAAAACTTCACCCAGACTCTCTGCTCTGCCTCAGCCCGTACTACAAAACCAGTCGTGCCGACTCCAGACAGCAAGCTGTCCCACCTGCTTACCACCTGAAAGCAAGGGGCAACAGAAGGTCTCACGTGCAAAGACTAAAGAGCTTACTCGTTAATTTATCTAATTGATACGGGAAGGACCCGAGGTGACCGCGGTCCATTTGTATCCTCCAGGGAGCGACGCTCCTGTACCCACACCAGGTAGCTCAGGTCAAGCAAAGAGTGAAGATGCGACAGAGCAGAGCTCAGCGCGGGTGAACCACCCGCGTACAGACTCGGCAGCTCAACAACTGCAGCCGGTGCCAGGCTCCAAGCTGCCCTGGCCCTTGCTAATACAGCAGCGCAAGTGAGCTATGATGTTTATCCTACACTGCAGTCCCAGCAGCGCCTGAAGCAGTGGCGCACCCGACTGCGGCCTGTAATCTCCTACTTGGAGGGATGCTGGATGCAGGGCTTGTTAAAGAAGCAGGCACAGCTTAACGAGATCAGGGGCCTGAGGAATGCCACTCACTCTCCTCATCCCTGCGTACCTTTACCTCCAAACCATGCGTCTTTCTTAAAGATAGGGCCCAGCTTAACCACAAGGCATGAGGCTGGATGCAGGAGTTACTAGGTGTATTTCTACGGCCTGTGTCACAACGAACCCCACCCCAGTGGCCCTTTACAGCCTTACGATCTACGAATCTTGTTGCAACCAACCTGGCACTCTCGTGAAATCCTCCAAAGACGATTAATTGCCTCTTGCAGGCAACCATGCGATGTCCGCTCCTCCCCGAGGGGCCGCCGGCTGCCCTGCAAAGCAAACCATCACACTGATCAGCAAGGTTTCCTCGCACCACGGTTTCAGGGTTCATTTTTACTAAAGGCGCTGCCTGCTCAGGCAGCTGCACGCGTCCCGCTTCTCTTTTAAGGGCAGGGAGATCGCAGGGAGCCCCGCCACCTCCCTGCAAATGGCATTTCTCTTGCAAAATACCATGTGTGTTCCTCTTGCACCGTTCGGCGTTTGCACAATAGGTACTTCGCAGCAATGGTTTCATTTCTAAGGGTAAGTCATCTAGTTTCTAGGCTGCCCAAGATCTTGAAGGCTTCTCGGCTATGACTCATGACAGCTAATTTTCCGAGAGTTTAATGAATAGCTCCCACCCACGGCAGAGAAAAAGAGCAAAGACGGGGTAGCCTAATATTCGGAGCACAGCCCTGGGAGCCAGGAACTCCCAAATTCGACTCCTGGATCCAAAGCCTCCTCCTCTCTGAGGTCTCGGGCAAGTCACTCATCCTCGTTGCTTCTGTTTACCCATCTTTCCTAAAAGGTATAATACTCAACTCACAAAAATAGATGGGCTCCGTAATTAGTGTTTGCAAATTGCTTTGAATTCCTCCAGTTAAAGGCACCGTAGCCATGCAAAGCATTACTGGGATATTAGACATGAAATAAGCAGGTGGATATAGCGATAGCTGTTCTATTCTTTCCAAGCCTTCATGACCTTTCAGTTAATTTGCAGCTTCCATTTCCAGGAATGAGCCACGAATCCCCATCTGTCAATCCCAAAAAAGCTGCCGCCAAAGCCAGCCAGCGGAAAGCAACATTTTCTGAATAGCGGTAACGATAGACATCCCTCCACGGTCGCCCACAGAAAGGTATCTGCGTGCAAGAGCCGTGGAGGAGATCGGCTAAAACCAATGCTCCCAAACACCAGCGAATCCAGGTCCTGACCAAACTTTGCTCTAAGCACTACGTCACAGGAAAGCCTCAGTTATTTCCCACACTCGGGCTTTTCCTCCCTGCAAACACCTTGAGCCCTAATAATACCCCCGCGCTATAAACAGGCACACGACGAGAACCACCGAACTCAACAGGACTCCCCAGGCAGGTAAAATTAACGCCTGCTTGCACACACATACACACTTTGCAAGATAAGGCCCTGGATGAATTAAAAACTGTAACCCACTTACCAAAAGTTAGAGCAATACCAAGTAACAAAAGAAAGAAGTGCTGCTTCACTTTAACCAGCATAACACAGCCACACGAAAATCTGGGTAGATTTCCAGTGATAGAATAAATGAGCCCCCAGGTCCCATGAAAACAATAACTTCATTCCAGTCTTAATAAAAGCACACACATGCACACACACACGCGTGTGGCAGCGATTGGTGAGAAATGACTTAAGATGGATCTCAGGCACTTCTATTCTAGCAGGAAGCATACTTTTCTAGGCATATGTTTATTTTTAAAAAAAAACCCAGCCTCCATAATAGCACTTTTTGAGACAGGCAGGATTAATTTGATCGTGCTGTGGAATCATGATTTTTTTCTGGCTAATAAAAATGTCCACCGTGTTGCCTTGGAGTATGGTGCCTTTTTGTTATTATTATTAAAGGGTAGGGATCAGAGCAGTGTTTACACTAAAATAAAGTGTCATGCCTCATTTGCCTCGAAGGCAACACTGGTCCCGGAGATATTCTCTGCTTCTACACTCAATGTTTCCGCTGAAGCCAAACATCATATATAAAACGCTTATTCTTGGATTTTGATGCCGTCTGCTAATAAACACACTTGTGCAAACATGCAATCAACTCAATCTTCTCCAAGAAAATACTGTCCAATTTGGGAACCGAAGTTGGATTCCAGGGCCCTGATGAGAGCCCAGTCGAGTCAGAAGTTGGTTTGGATCCAGTCCTTCTCCCCACTCCCAAAAAGCAGAAATACGAGCTGGAAACTGGGCTGAAACATGGTTACTAGAGATGGAAAGCATGGTCCCGCAAGGTGCCGTCTGGGGTCTCAGCTCCCTCAGGGTTGAGCATCTTCCAGGGAAGAGCCCTCGGGAGCGAGCAGAACAGAAAGCAGCAGCTTCCCGCAATGCTTCTGTACCAAGCATCCGGGGCCCCCGGCTCCACCAAAGCAGCACCAGAGGGAGCAAAGAGGTGAGCCCCCCTCTTTGATTTAAATGGTGAAGGGAGCCTCCAAAACTAGACCCCGACCAAGAGAAAAGCACACTGCACAGAGCTTTTCAAATGCATTTCTGCTCTTGGGAATCAAGGTATCGCCCGGTGCAAACGTCATCCCGATGCTCTGCAAGACACAGCATCATCCGAGGAAAAGGCAAAGGTTCGAGCCCCCTGGTCTAAAGCACGAGGCATCTATGCAAACTGAAAATTTCATCTACCTTTTATTTAAGGTCGGGTTTAAATCCTTTGAATGAGCATTGACCTCCTACAGCAGTGGTTCTCAAGCTTTTTTTTTTTTTTTTTTTTAAATTTGAGGACCCTCTCCATAACTTCTGTGAATTAAGCAGCCTGAAGAGGGGCCAGGGAAGAAGAGGAACAGCAGAAAGGGAAGAGCCTGCACTGATCTTCTCAAGCTCATTTCACTTATGTCCTCTCTCCTAGCAGCACCCTTGCAAGGCCGTCACGGCACCCCGATACCAGGCACCCTGGCTAGAAGCCCGCGTTGTGACTACCGATGCACGCACCTTCTGCTGGGTGCTGGTGCCCAAGCAGTTGACTGCTTTGTCGGAGAGGGGCATAACTGCCTGCATCAAGACAGAGGAGCTCTGAATGTAGACACACATCGTTCTGCTGGCAACGCTGCGTAACGCAGACCAGGCCTTATTAGAGGGAGACATTTTACCCACCGTCTCCTGCAATCCTGCTCAGAAAATGAGCTGCGCCAGTGCCTCCCGGCATCTGGGCTATGCCAGCACCAAGCACCCTGGTAGTGGGAATTCACAGTAAAGACAAACCTTACAGGGAAGACAAAGCCATTGTAAAAACTAAAATGAATCCAGCCCCTCAACTCACGAATTCATGACTTACCAACTGGCGGAGAATCTCATCGATCCATCTGAGGTGGGGGGACTGGGGAAAGCCTGACAATGCTTTCGTTGTGATGAAAATATTGATAACTTGGTGTTTCTTTAGCGCCTCCAGTCATTCGGAAAGCGTGACACCAAAACGCACCCCAAGCCACAGCGACTTGCTCTGCGAACAGTGCGAAGCAATAGCATCCATAATGCCATCTTGAAATATTTAAGAGCACCACTATTCACAGAGCTCCTTGGAAAGCTGTTGTGATGCTTGTTAGAGCTCAGATGCTGCAGCAAAAGGGGTCAAGGGAGACCATCGATTAGATAGAAAAAACACGTAGCAACGGTATCTGCTACGCTCTCAAGCAAGATCCCAGGGATCGGGGTTGACTGTTGGGTTTTGGGGGTCGAATGGGAGCTGTCTGCCTACAGGGGAAGCAAAGAGATGCAAACAGAGGGAAATACAATTGTGCTGTAAAGCGAGTGACTAATTTATAGGGCAGGGCTGCCACTGTAGCACAAGCCAGCCATCGCAGGGCAGTGTCACAGCTCTGATGGCATTTTCCAACAGGCTCGACCATCCGGACTTCAGCCCGCCGCACGCACGCGAATCACAAACAAAACTTTCACGAGAATGAAGTGTGTCACGGCGCGCCAGCACCGGCTGCCGCCGCTTTGACCTGTGCAAGGAGACAACCCCAGGATGGGAACCGTGCGGTCCGCTTACCCACCGGGCTTTGCGTGAGGGGAGAGGGCTCTGCACTTTCTCGCTTCAAATTGTTAAATCAGCAGACGAACACTGCATCTGGAGGAATCGCCGAGCGGCGTGACCTGTCGGGCCTGATGGCATAGCTTAGCCATTTACATCTCGGACCAACGAGAGCGATTCTCTTTCCTTAGGACCTTAGGGGAGGATAAGGTCTCCCTGCACTAGGCTCTTGCATGCACAAATAGCAAGAGAGAATCCTTCCTCTCTTCCCAGCCTTCTCTTCCCTTTCTGTTTTAAGAGCCACCAACAGCATGGGTGGAAAAAGCTGCTCTCACTAGGAACAGCCTTCCCCCAATATCACTACCGAGTCCCACATAACCAAATCAGCAGTGCTGTCCTGGCAGAAGGCACACTCTAATTCTTGCCTCCCATATGGCGTGATCTGCTGCTGCAGGGGATGGTTTGCCTGCTACAATTTTTCATCTCCATGCATTTATTCACAGCAATACAGGACCTGGGTAAAGCTGCTGCTACACCTGCCAACTGAAGCCTCATAACAGAAGGGCATAGTGCAACCTGACTCCAACGTGTCTGCAGCGTGCCCGGCGACTTCAAAATACCACACTCATTCATATTTCCAACTCATGGCTCCAGTTACTCTGAAAACAAACTTACCCAGTCAAAGGCTCCAAAATGGATGATCTCTAGCAAAAGGAATGGATTTTGCTTTTGTATCCATGTTTTCGATAATCCCTGCTGGTTTAATAGCAGGGTGACTAGATGTCCTGGATTTGCTAGGCTGTCTCAGCATCCCGATTGCTGGAGAAAATTTAAGCAAAAGTCCGGGACTGGCAAGAGCTGGGGCTGGGAGCACTACGCAGACTCTGCCTGCCCCAAGCTGACTCTCGGCTCCAGCCCCACCCCAGCACCCGGCCGCGCGCCACCGGGCTGGACCTGCCGCATCACTGCCCCCACACAGACAGCCCAGCTCTGCCTGCCCAGGGATGCGGGTACGAGGCCAGGGCTGGCTGCACCCACTCAGCCCAGAGGATGTGCCTGCAGGTACTGGGATTGATCTGCAAGATGGACAGAGCCCACGCGTGCCCCAGCCTGGCCCAACCCTCAGTGAGAAAACCACCGAGCTCCCAACAGCTGATCTGCCTCCACCCACTGCCATACACTGCCCCGGCACCCACTCCACCCCGCCCTGGTTCCCCTAAAATACATATGGTCATCCTACTTAAGAACATAGGTCCCGATCTGACGACCACTTACGCACGTGCATAAGCAAGCCTATAATTTTATGAAGACATGAGAAGTGATTCTTCCACCGTCTTCATCACCGGTGAAGCCTCACCTGGCGTATCGTGTCCGGTTTTGGACACCACGCTTCAAGATGCAGATCGAGTCGAGTCAACGGCAACAAAAATGAGTTGACATCTAGGAAACACGACGCATAAATCTTCGAATACATCAAGTTGCTGCTAAAACTATTCTCCGTGTCCACAGGGGACAACACAGGGAGTAGGGATCTGAATCTGGAACAAGGGAAATTTACTTGGGATATTTGGCAGGAATCAATTTTTATCAGTAAATGGTGATTCCACCTTGCGCGCATAGACCCGCAAAAATACATTTCCATTATTAATAATCAAAATTTATAGAAAGGGGGATGTCTATTTATTTATAGAAATAAATATATAGAAATTATAGAACAGAGAATATGTAAAATGTATAGAAATGATGGCTGATGGAGCGTGTGATGACAGGGGGAGCAGTCCTACAGAACCGCAGTTTGGACTGCAACTCCCAGAAACCCCAAGGGACTGGGAACAAAGGAAGAAGTGACAAAGTGGATGCAAGAGCTATCGGCAAGCAGAGCAGGGACTGACGGCAGCTCTGCCACTCAGCGGGTGGCAGTCCTAATGTAGCTACATTTGTCACAGCGGGTGGTTAAACTGCACTATAATAATAGGTATTTTTGTCTCATTTCAATAATGGGTTGCAAAAGAAAATCTATAGAGAAATACTGCAGTGAATACCATGGCTGTCATTAATAAATTGTCTGCCCCCCACATCTCTAATTCCAGGCACTGCTGAAGATTTAAAAATTGCTAAAAATCAAACTAAATGCTTAAAAATAAACGTGGATACTATCTGTCGGACTTATTAAATAAAAATCTAATTCTGCCAAGCCTAGATATTAGGAAGAACGGTCTAAGCCTGAGGGAGAGTTAGCGTTGGGACAGATGATCTGAAGAGGCTGTGGAGCGCATCGCTGGAGCAGCTTAGACAAGCACTTGCCTGGGATGGATTAAATGGGTCTCAAGGTCCTTCTCAGCCCTGTGCTTCTGTGATTGTGTAGCTTTACTTACACGAGCATTTCCACAGATGTCAATGGAAATGCACCAATAAGTTATGCATGCACACATACAACTGGTGCCCTAGAAAGCAGGTAAAACCAGGGAAACGAAGTGCCACATGTTCAACACCCTGGCAGGAAAGAAAGAAAAAAAAAACACCAAAAAAAAAAAAAAAAAAAAAAATCGAACGCTGCAGATCGGATCTGCTTTGTCCTTTCTCTCCCCCTTCCCCTGCAGACTGTAATCAAGATGCCACAGGAAAAAGCACAGAGGCAGCAGAAACTTGATTTTCACACTCAGTCAGGTTAGCATTAAAACAAAGACGGTCTCCTCCCAGCCTCCTCCGCGCAATCTCTTATTAACACAGATATTGGCTCTCTTCCCAAGGAGGAGGCGGAGATGCACTTTGTTTTTTTATTTTAACAGCAGGACCAGAGCACATGGGCTTTCATGAAATGCCGACCAGGCTGAGAGGGAGTGGGGGGGACCAAAAAGAGAGAGCATTGCAAGCTGCAGGGTCCCAGGCTCCCAGCGGGAATGTGAAACGCAACAGGAACAGCACTGGCTCACCAATGAAATGTTTACGTGTCTAGTTTTAAATGCATGCCATTTGCATGGCAGCAAAATGCCCATGCAACCCAGGGACTTGCGGCAGTACGTCACCTTGATAATATACCAGCGGCGAGAGTCAGCCATGGAGCAGGCTGTCATGCCCTCCCCGCTGAAAGGGGTCCCGAGAGCTTGTTCCTGCCCAAAGATAACCTCATAGTTGATATTTCAGTGCTGTGCCACCGGGCAAAGTACTACGTACCCCAACTCCTGCCCACTTCAGCCAATTTGTATGAATGATACTAAACATCCCATCCTACCCTATTTGCTGATTGTATCTCACCACTAGAAGCCTAAAGCCCAGATCTCTTTCCACTGTAAAAAGCATATGGCCATCTAATATATATTCCACCAACCACCTCCGGTACCAAGTCAAAATGGTCAAGTACCTACAGACAGATGTCCAATCCTGGAAAAGGCAGGTTAGTGCAGATCATGGGCATGCAACACCTGGCAGGCATGTTCTTCTAATGAAACACAAACACTGACTTTCATAGATGTCATAGACATTAGGGCTGGAAGGGGTCTCGCAAGACCAACGGGTCCAGCCCCCCGCCCAAGGGGCAGGAAGTAAGGTGGGTCAAAGCATCCCAGCAAGATAAGCATCCAAATCGACTTTGTCTCAGTGGGTGCAGAAGCACATGCCTGTGAGGGTCAGGCACTCTCAGGGGGTCCCGCCAGCTGCCCAGGGTGTTGTCCAGCCAGGGTCAGCAAAGACAGGACTGGCTGTAGGAACTCAGGGCTGCAACCACCAGTTTCTTCTCGATGGAACAGGATCGCAACACAGCACTCGTTTGGAAGAGAAACTCCCAAATCCCCCATGCAGAAATGGATGTGCACAGACTCTGCAAACCAGCAGGGCTAGATCAGCTTGTGGGGAACCACAACCACCCCCTGAAGAAGTCGGTTCAGAGCTTTCACCTTCCAAAGAGCCCTCGTTCTGCATGGGTTGGCTCAGCACCAAGTCCCAGCACATTCACTGAGCTCACCAAAAGCGAATCACACTTCCCCTTCACATTATTAGATCAACCCTCTGAGGTCCAGGATTAATTCAGATCAGATTGGCATCTTGGTGCTGCGCTTCCGTGCTACCGGTCTGGATTACATAACTCTCCTGGGCTGCTGGAAAGGACAGGGATTCAGACAGTCAGAAGCCTGACGCGTCCCTTTTCATCAGAACTGGCCGCCACTATATGCCTACTGCACCTGGGTTTTTAAGTAAAACACAGACGGTCCAAAGTCACTCCTGTTGAGCTAGCATGGCTAAGGCGGGCTGGGTCCTGCAGCCGATGGCACGCAAGGGCTGGCATCACATCTGGCTGCTTCTGACACCCCAGCCCAAGTGACCACACAGCCATTTACAGGTAGGTCAACTGAGGTCTCTGGATCAGTCATGAAGCATCTTTTCTGCTTGACAATATGCCTGGAGGCATCTAAGCACGACACTAACATACAGAATAAAGTCTCCTACCTCTTCTTGCAGGGCAGCCTTAATACCCCTCCAGCTGACAGATGGGAAGCCAAGATGGAGAATTAAGGCTTGTCTCCACTGCAACAGCTTGATGGGGCTTGTACCCTCAAGGTCACCTAGCCTAGCTGCCCCCTAGGACTCAAGTAGACAGCACCAGAAGATGAGGAATTGCTGCAGCTCAAGCTGATGTATCCCCCCATTGCTCTCTTGGGGTTAGGAGCACTCCAACTTCAACCCATGTGCCTGAGGGACAAAGCTAGCTCAAGCTTAAAACACCTCTTAACAGGACCCAAACTGGGACGTGTGAAAAGAGATGAGTAAAGGATGAAATTCATCTCATTATTCTTGCTAACAATACAGTGAAAACCAATTCCCAAGCGACTGGCCCTGGGTTAGAAAAGGCTTCTGTGGCAGTCAGGAGCTGGACGCAGATCTCCTGCGTCTTCAGCCAGTGTTTCACCCATAGACCCATCCTCTGGTGGATGCAGAGACTGGCACCCAAAGGGCAGGGAGGTACTACTGTGCAAAAGACTTCTGCTGTCACGCTGCGGATCGAAGGCAGCCTAAGCTGCCTACATCCAGAGCTTCGCTCTGCAGTCTCATGTTTAAGCTGGTCTTTCAAATAAGAAGCAGAGAGGGGACTCCCAAAATTGCTTACAGCACAGTTACATGACTATGCAAGGCAGCTTGATTCTCCTAGGACAGTACCGTGCCTCCATGGTGAATGGCTCCACTACAAGTGAACTCAAAACAGAGGCAAAGTCCCTCCAGGGGCCTGGACAGATGGAAAAACAGAAGAGAGGTCCATTAAAGTAGAGGGAGGATGCTCTTTGCAGCCAGAGGGGAGACTAAACCAGAGGGAACAGTGCTGGTGCTGACAGGCCACGGCAAAGCACAGGCTGGAGGGTGCTGCAGAACTTTTTTTGCTAACAAAGGGCTTTGGTCTTGCTGCCCTTATTTTCTCTTTATTTCTGGAGGCAGGCCCCAGGGGAGCCAGGGCATAGCCACCTTTTGTAGCACGAGCACCAGGAGAAATAATCAGCAGAGCCCCAAAGAAAGCTAGGCAGCAAGCTGGGAAATCAGGCAGCCACACCAGGGACCGAACTGGGCCCCGACCAGCTGAAGTCAACACAGGTCGCCGCAGAACATCTCACTTACTTGATTTGCTCCCAAGTTTTGGTGGCCAAATGCAGGACCCAGAGATCCTTGTAATGGTAAAACTGCTCCCCGTCGGGAGAAGCAAACTCTCCTCCGAACACCCAGAGCTGCCCGCCAGCCTGGGGCACCACCGCCGCCTGCCAGGAGACAGAGAAAGGACATGGTAACAAACCCTTTGAAAAGCCAAGGACTCGGGGACTTGGAGAGCCATGCGCACAGCTGCCACTGAAATACGACACAGCAGACAAGTGGCAGCGACCGCTGCTGCATTGCTTGGCAACAGCAGCTCTCTGGGGCTCGAAGAAAGGGAAAACCAGAGTGTAAAGTTGCTTATTGTCTCCCGGCACTTTTCTAGTGCACTCTACTCTGTAGCAATGGAGCACCTGCCCCCGGCCTCTCCTTCTGTTGGCTTCGAATCCAGCACCACGGATCAAAGGAAAACCCTTGGGATTTGTCCTTCGAAGGAAAAGAAGCATCTAAAATCTCTCCCACCAGCAAGAGGGGAAGCTCCCTATAACGCCCATAGACTGGTCACAGCCAATCTCCCACCCCTTACCCGCTGGTGCCCACGTAACCCAGAGTGGCACAAAAGCAGGGGGGCATTTGATAGCAGAGCACAGAAAAAGGACAGGCAAGCTAACGAGCAAATCCTTCTTGGGAGGGAACTTAAAAGCATGGCATAACTGCCCCTTCTGCTTCCTGTACTGGTGGATGACGGTCAGCTCCCAATCCTCCTTGCCATCAGGACCCCTTAATTTAAACTGCCGAGGAAGGAGGAACACCGATCTGCGGACCATTTACAGCGACCTCAAGGACCACTGGTCGAGGACGTGAATGTAATAATAGCCACCAGTAGAAACGGCCACGCCTGAGCCTTCCCCAAGTAAGCCAGCAGCCGTACGGATACCACCTGGGCCTGCACGAACAAAGCCATCAGCCTAGCAGCTGCCAAAGCAGAACAGCACTGCATCTCAGGTAGGCTTGACCAGGCACAGAGGTAAATACCAGAAGCAAGAGATAGTAGAGAAGGGCCCTGAGAGGATTAAATAAAAACAGGAGGTGCTCACCATGATGGGAAGAGAAGAGACAGCCTCCAAGGAGTAAGTTTGCCTGAAGTGTTTGGAAAAGAGAAAAAGGAAAGAGAGAACAAGGAACACAGTGATGGGAAAATCACTGTTCCCAAGCTGGCAGGGGCTTCAAGAATTGGGCATATCAGTGAAAAACTCCTCTGTATGTGTACTGCCAGTGCTTCCATCACCATGCCTGGACCAGATCCACAAACAAGAGAACACGCTCTCTCCCCGAAAAGACCCTTCCCCCTCCCCACCCTGCAAAAAACCAGCAAACATCAGAGAAGCAGATTTTTAATATCAGACCAGCGTAATTGCATTAGCATGAGCCTTGCTTATGCATTCATAGAGCAAATGCACAGGCAAACCATGCCTTTGCAGGCCAATGTGGTAATGTATGGTGAGACACTCAACCGGCTACAGGCCTGCGCAATTAGCTGATTTCCAGGGGGATGTGGTATTTGCGAACCTAAATTAGGACTATGCGGAGGTCTGCACATAACGGTGTGCTCCACTTTGAAGATCAAGCTCCAGACTAATTATGATACCCAAGATCCTCCGTGAGCAGGCACTCGTCAGCACCCGCTTCACAGCCCCTCTGACCTCAGCCCTATCGGCGGCCAAGGTGGAAGGGCAGAAAGCAATACCAGCGGGAGAGTCTGTGTTGACGCCGAGAGCTGACAAATGAGGCTGCAAATAGGCACAGATGAATCTACACGCACGCTACTGCTTACTCTAACTCCCAGCTAATGAGGAACGTGCATTTAAAAAAAAGTCACAGAGAAGACAACACACTAGTCAGTTAATGGGGCTGAAATGTCTCCCATGTAAGGGTAATTAATTATCAAACAGAAAATCCGCTGCTGCAGCAAAACTCTAACAGAAAATGAAACGAGAAGTTGTCTGTTGCAATTCCCTCCTTCGCAGCCCATCTGCAAAATCAGGATTTAGTTGTTCGGGCACCACCTGCTGGGCACCCTGGCTTCACGCAGGCAGCGGGCGCAAGCAAAAATAACTCCACAAAACCAAGACCTCCCGACTCCTGGCTAACTAATGCGTTTGTTCTATTTTACCATATTCCCTCTCTATTTAAAAAGCATGCACTTAAGCTAATTTTCTGCTGGTTATTTATTGGTCTATCAGGACAGCAGCTAAGTATTAAATATATTGGATGCCTCTCTTGCTGGGGTCCTGTGACCCCAGCTGACTTCCTGCCCTTTGGGCAGGGGGCTGGGCTCGATGATCTCCCGAGGTCCCTTCCAGCCCTGATGTCTATGAAATCTATGAAATCTATATTATTGCTGTGGTAGCGTGGGAGTTTTTATTTATCATTTGTATGATCAAAGCACCTAAGGGTCCCAGGCATGGTCCTCTGTATTAGTGGCTGAACAAAAACTGGCCAAAAAGCTAACTAAGAATAAGACCTACACACACACACACATATGTGTATATGTTTGTGTGTGTATACACACACACACGTATGTTTGTGTGTGTATACATATACACACACACACACACACACACACGTGTATATGTTTGTGTGTATACATACACACACACACACACTTTATTTATAATATATATATTGGTCTTATTCTTAGTTAGCTTTTGGCCAGCCTTTGGTCTTATTCTTGGGACAGTATTTTTTATTCTTAGTTTGTTAGCATATAGATATAGATATATATGCAAACAAACTAAGAATAAGATCAAAATTTTATGAAGTACACATACATATACACCACCCATATAAAACAATACCTTAATTTAGGTCCTAGCCTTTGTGGAAACAGGTGTGCTTTGCCTGTCTGTGTCTGTTTAACAAGTCAGGCACTCAATATTAAATGCAGCTGGAATATGTCATTTTAAATAGTTCAATAAATTACCTATAGATTTCAGACCAGAGTGAGTATTTTGTTAGCAGTTTTTCTTGGGAGCTTGTAATGTTTCATAGTGGTATATGGATACATTTTGCCTTGAACTGTATTCTGCCTGCCCATTGCAATGACTTTGGGAAGCATCTTGCAAATGGTTTCTCCAAGGTATAGTTGGGACTACTACTGTTTGTCTCTTGCCGCGGCTAAGGCTGCTTACACAAGTTGTTGGCATTACTTGCCGGCAGACCCTTGCATAAAGCCCACTGCAATTCATGGGTCACTCTGACAAGGCAAGCAGCGGGACTAGGGATCTAGGGAGCATCTCCACATTCGGCTGGGAGAAGCTGAAATCTCAGAGAAGAGACATTTACAGCATGGAGCTCTGACCTGGTCTAACAGGCTATACCAGGTATCTAGGTTATACTAGGTATAACCACAGATACAACCCCCTAGCCCTCAGCATCACCTGGCTCTCGCCTAGATGAACTGATTGCAGCCAGAGGAAACAGTGTCAGAGCTACATGACAAGGTGTTCCCAAACTGTCCCATATACAGAAGCCTTCCCGTTGCAGGAGGGACCAGGGCCGACCAAGCAGCACGGTGGCCTGTGCGAACTGCAGTTCAGTTCCAAGTGACCCCGTGGAGCAGAGAAAACTCCCGAACAGTGACCAGCTGTGCACGGCGATGTATGGGAAATTGCATCTCTCTTTGCTAAACAGTCTGTATGCCGAATGCTGCCTGCTTGCTTCCCTGCAGTACCCACGCTGGATGTCTGTGAAGACAGGTGCCCCGGAGCACACGCTCCATCTTAGGTATTTCTACAAAACTGATCTCCAAAGGAGCTGCAGCCACGAGGCTGAGGTTGTTACAGGGATGAACGCACTAATTCATATCCTTTTAGACAGCCCATCTTGGGACTCTCCCCTCTGGCCTGCTGACCAGGGTTGTGAAAAACCAATGTCCCTCACAAAGAGTCCATCCCAGGCTTTATGCTGGGTCCAGGGCAGGTTGGGACAGAGCTGCTGGGCATTTATGCAATGCTGTGTTGATTAAAACTTAAAGGTGGGAGTTATGGGGCCCCTGCTTTGAGTCTCAATGCTTGTTTAAGCAGCTACCCCTTACCTGGGTCAGAACTGCAGCTAAGTCAGAACAAGAAGTTTGACACAGAGAGCTGCATGCACTCACTGAGCAGAAAACACAAGCACTTTCTCTGGGTTTCTATTGCTACTGTCCATTAGCAGTTCCTTCTGCCATCCAATCCCCCAGCCCAGAGGGAATCCACACAGGGTTTGCAGCGGAAGCAGAGAGACATCTGAGCCCTGCTATCTAAAAGCCTTTATAGCCTGAAGAATTAGACCTGCTGAAAGTCTCTCCGAGATTTTCTGAATAAAGCACAATTGCATGAACCAATGACTCTTCTGACATTCATACTCAAAGGATGCAGATAGCAGGGACTGTGTTAATGCATCCTGGACCCACAAGAAAATGGCACTGAAGCAGCATGAAAGGATCCACGGTGGAGGATGAGCCGTACAACTTCTCAGTACAGCAGGCCCCAGGTTGATCACAGCATCAGCATCGCTGTGACAGGCACGCTGAGATGTCTCACACCTTTGGAAACAGAGCCCTGTTGTCAGGCCACCTGACACCAGAGTGACTCTGTAAGTGCTGTCCTGTTGACTGGAGGCCAAACACTTTACCTGATGAGCACAGCGCCGGGGAGGAGGACTGGGGACGTCAACTTTAGCCCAACTGTTCTTTCGGACGTTGTAAATATACAGCTCATTGTACAGGTACGTCTGTTAGAGGCAAAAGGAAAATCTGCATCACCCGACCTTGCCGCTGAACCCTACCCGAGAGCAGCGCGTTCAGTTCTCACCAAGCAGAGGCCTCTTTGGAAAGCCAGCTACATGGTCATTAAATTAAGGGTTTGTACACTTGCTCAGAGGAAGGAATGCAACAGTCCTTCTCCACTAGGTGGGAAAAAGATGGGGCCACAGCTTAGCATGGCTCTGATTGATGCTGGGCAGTCAGTGCTCCAGAGATTGCCCTGGCCTTCAGGCTTGTTATGTCCTGTGCAAATAAATGCCATTTCTATTCTCCATCTCCCTCCTGCTACCCCAGGCTGCAGTGAGCCCGCACCCCCTACCAGCAAGGGCAAGGGGCCCAGGAGGTGGGGATCCTGCCTCCGGATGTCAGTCTCTGGAGCAATCTACTGATGCCAAGGGGCGACCCAACCCTCATTCTCCAAGTGGTGGGTCACTGTATGTTTGAGAGGACAGAGGCCTGAGAAAAGGGATGTACAAACCTACAGCTGCCCATAAAAAGAGCCATCAGGAGTACAGTGGAAGCAGTTGCTCGACTCGGATGGACACAAACAACCAAGCAAATGACAGTGCAGAAGACCGCGTTCACTACCTGAGAGAGCGCAGGGCAGATTTCAGGCCCAAGCATGCAGAGGTGCTTCCAGCACTCCAGCTAATAACCACTACATGCAAAATTCCCGGGCAAAAGCTCTGGATAAATAATTGCTACATGCAAAATTCCCAGGCAGAAGCTGTTCAGCTAATAGGAGTTGCTCATTTTAAATGGTCAGGGAAATGCAACATACAATAGGAACCAAGGATGAGGGGCAACTACAGCCTGTATCGAGCCTACAGAAATTAGGAAGCCCTGAAATATTGATGCTTAGGCAGTCACTCTGACCCCTTAATAGACTGCAGCCCTCCAATCTCCTGCCGACAGCTCAGGCACGAGACGGTATTACTGTGAAATTAACGGTCTATTTTGTTCTCATTCTGGGAAAAATACATATTTTATGACTACTTCTTTGAAATCTTGCTCCAGACAGAGCCCATGCAAATTATAGCAAAGACAGAGAGGGGAGGTGGGGGAGA
The DNA here is from genome assembly GCF_052110815.1 of Crocodylus siamensis. Taxonomy (NCBI): domain Eukaryota; kingdom Metazoa; phylum Chordata; order Crocodylia; family Crocodylidae; genus Crocodylus; species Crocodylus siamensis. Next base: position 3,465,173 of record NC_143403.1, on the reverse strand, counting down.
AAATTGATAGATGGAAGTATACGTTACTTTTTGGCCATTGAAATATTCACCTCCAAAAAGGATCAATTCGTCTTTCTCAGGGTGAGCAGAGAAGGAGGCATTCAGCCTGCAAGAGAGGGGGAGACGGGGAGACGTCAGCATGCAAAGGAACCATTTGAAACACAGCTTGAAAGCTAAGTCTAGACACATAATTCAGCCAGTGCTAGCCCTTTCCCCTCCTAAGGAAAGTGTCTCTCCATCACCCACGCAGTTATCAGCACATGACACTTTTTTCTATTTCCAAGCTAAAAACTTCCTGAAGAAATTAACTTTTTGGAAACATCCAGAGAGATTAATTTGACACTTTTCCTATTTTAAGAGTGCACATTATACTGTCATTTAACACGGACTCTGACATGACTTTTTCAATTTTAATGCTGGCTTATTAGGAGCAAAGATTAACTTCACCATGGTACTTAACAATGGCCTGAACAGGGCTGTCTCATTTGAAGTTATCTGCAGAAATCTTCCACTGAACCCTGGCCCCAGTTGTAATAGGAGTTGAGACCATCCACCGCTGCCAACATCCAACAGGTAACCAGGCCCTTGGGACCTCATGTTAGCTGTTCCCCCCAGCATCCTTGGGACAAAGACAAAGAGAAACCTTCCCCTGTGTCCAGAGGGGAAAACTTACGCCCTTGAGAGGTCAAAGCATCTTTTAGGTGAGTCGTGGCAGTGCCAGGAATGCAGAACCGGGTGAGATCTGGGCACCAGTCCTGTGTCTGGCCATAATGCATCTCATAATGAGGGATTTTATCCAAATCACAAGGTTTCCCTTCATTTTTAAATGGCATCAACCCTTCCAAAACCTTCCAGATGAATCATCAACTTAGACAGGATTCAGTTTATTTGGTAGGTTGACGGGAAGATAAAAGGAGGTTTGAGTGCTGACTCTGCCACTCCATCCTATACACTTCAACGCTGCACAAGGGCACCAGGACCCGATACTACATGCTTTAGATCTTTAAATAAATGAATTGTCTGTCACCTGTTGGACAGCAACAGTCAAAACCATGCCATCTCTTACCTTGGAGAGGGCGGAGGGCAGGACGTTTCAATGATCTGGGTCTTTTTGGCATCTAATGTCTGGAACTCCGCTATCAGGGCTTCGAGATCCTCCTGGAAAGAACCAGCCAGTTTGACATGAGTTTCTTGATGAGTGTGGTCATCTGCAGACCGTATAAGATTACAGGAGCTACTATTTGGCTTTTCCCACATGTGGTTACAGTCATTTCAATCAGTGATGGGCACGCAGGCTCTATGTCGCACCCAGCATGAGAGGCAGGTCTCTGCTAGGAGCTTCTGATGATTTTCCAAGCCCAGGCAAGTTGCATGTATACTGGGACTGATTACGGCTGGGGGATTTTTCATTCATTCTTAACCCAACTTTCTCTTGTGCTATCTTTGTGATCACTGGGTAAGATACTTGAGTCCACAGGTTGAAAATTTCCCCGTCTGTAGTGGCACGGAGCAAGGAGATACTCTCTAAGGGCAAATTCAGATTGTTGGAAAATAGGAAAATATCAGTTTGACAAACACTGAGAGCAACAAAAATGTCTCCATGAGTTTTTCAATAGAAGCACTGACAACCAAGATGCGAAAAAATGCAAGACTCTTCCCTTCACTGAATTTTCTAGTTTTTCCATGCCCGCTAGTTTGCATGTCTCAAGTGACAAGGCGTCCGTACTAGTGACCATGGTAGTGACCACTCTATAGCCTGACAGACCAGTCAGGATATTTTCCCTAATGTTCAATTTTCATTTCATCCTGTTGCTTTCCTTTGCCCTGTGCCAGGCAGCATGCCACTCCAAGGTGCTGAGCACAGTAACCCATGCTTTATTTTAATCATGGGGATAGCATCGTTCTTTCAGTAGCACTGCTCACAAACATGACACGAAGCAAGGGTTGTCACTGAATCAGACGACAGTGCTCCACCGTTTGCAGGACCGATCCATTAATTCCTCCCCTTGTAGCGCTCCAACCCTGCAATATTTGCAGCTGGTTATGTCTTTATGCAATATTTGCAGCTAGTTATGTCATTTTCTTAGCTGCAGTTCAGCCGAGTCACACGTACATCTGGCATTGGGATAAGCTCTTCAGCAATTTAAACTGCATAAATAATATCTACCTCCCGTAATGTCTCTCTCACTCAGCCTCTTCTAGCCTAGTTCCTCTTGCTTGCGGCAATTCTTTGAATCCCTGCTCGTCTGTCAGTTCAAAGGGAACCTCTTAAAAAGCAAAAATCACAGACAATTGACCATTCAGAGGTATGTTAGAGCAGAAGCCCCTGGAAGTACAATCTGGTTTTTTAAACCAGACTGTGACGACTTCAAAAAGTTAGCAGACAGGCTGAGGAGCGACCCAACATCTGCAACTCGCTGCTCATCACTGGCCTGCCTTGCCCATGCAAAGGGCCCAGAAGATCAAGAGGGAGAACCGGGGTTTGTCAGTCAGTTCATATATATCAAGATGCAGATTGGGTTGGCAGGATTCATTCAAATTTCAGTCCTCCACATGCAAGAAAAGGAAGGAAACGGGCTAATTTCTTAGATTATTAGCCTTTTTAAACATTCTTTCTTTGCATACGCATCAGGATGCAGATTGGGTTGCCAGGATTCACTCAAATGTCAGTCCTCCACATGCAAGAAGAGGAAGGAAACTAGCTAACTTCTTAAATCAGATTATTAACCTGCCACCATCTTTTTAAATGTCCTTTCTTTGCAATGGTTGGGATGTCACCTGACAAGCTGAATGAGCTCCTCCATCCACAGTACCCACAGCTTCCTAGAAGACTCTTCAAAAAAAAGTTTGCCATCCACAAATTGCCTTAACCACAAGGCACCGGGTGGTACCTGGAGGCAGCGACCCTAGGGCAGGTCTGGTGGTGACGCACGCACCAGGCCCCTAATGTTCATGAGAAACTTTTCTCTAATTCACGGCCAGATAAAACCCAGGCTAAGTTACAAGCACGACAGCTCTGTTCCTAATTTTACTCCTGCAATACGGTTTGGGATGTTTTGCCTCTTCCTCCCCGGCTCAGAGAAGCCCCTGGGGAGAACAGCATGAAAAGCAACAAAAAAGGTCCGAGTCCCACCTGGATGGAGAGCACAGCCCCAAGATTCAGGCATCTCTTAAAAAACCCCGGGGAGGGGGGGTAGGCAAGGGAGGCTTTTAGGTGATGTGAACCAGGGGACAGCAGCCGTCCGGCACAGCGCGCGTGGGGGCTTGCACGCAACTTCAGCGCCACACGCGCTGCTTGGCAGAGGGGAAAGCACTTGCTTGGTCTCCTGCCTGCTCCCATCAGCAAACTGGGGAGCACGTGCATTTGCTCCCCGCTGGGGCATCCTCCCATTGCAATCCTCCCTGCTCTTTCTTTTTTCCCTACCAGTTAAAAAAAACACAATAGCATCCACATGTCCACCAACTTTCAGTCTGCTTTTATTGCACCCAGGGAGGTCTTTCCTTCCTCCCTGTGTCCAGGGGAGCTCATGCATTCACTGCCCTTTGCAGCCCCTTGGGCAGCTCAGGGAGCAACAGCTGCAACCCCTGCCCCGGCAGCCCCATTTACCTCCTCTTTCTTAGATCTCTTGGAGACCTTTTTCTCCATCTTAGCAGCTGTTTTCTCAGCCCCTTTCACCTTCTTCTCCTTCTTGCTTTTTTTCCCCATGCTTTCAGCTTGGGTTTTGCAGGGGGTTGCAAATCAGCAGACCCTCTGTGCAGTGCTGCCCCCTCCCCCAGCTCCTGGGGAGCTCACATGGCAATGCAAAGCAAGCTCACTTCCGAGGGGAAGAGGTCATTTCCTGCCTGGGTCTGCAACTAAAAGCAGGATCCCAGGCTGAGCCCTGCTCAGATACAGGGCTGTTGCCATCTACTGGGTGGCTGGCTTCAAACAGCAGCTTGCAGCATTTTTCCCCCCCTTTCCTTTCTCAGCTAAGAGAGAGTAGGCTTTATTTTATTTTATTATTATTATTTTTATTTATTTTTTACCTTTCCGGGAGCTCATTGTAGAAAGCGATGTTTAGGTTTTTGCAAAGATGCATGTGTTTCAGTGCAGCTAGTTTTGAAAATCAGGTTGAGTTTAAATGCAAGGGGGGTTTCCCTTTCGCTCTGTCCCACCTTCCAGCCTCTAACAACTATGAAACTAGAAAACAGAGTTGGGTTTTTTCCCCAGAAAACAAATTAATAGAATAATTATCTTTTTCCCTGATATCCAGGATCTGGAGCAGTCGGGGCTCGCAGTAGAGGCGATGTCTTGGCTACAACCTGGATCTCAAGGGCCTTTCAACATCTAATCTATTGCTCTGTGACAGCTTTTTTCTATGGGACCCATCATTTTTATAGCTAAAAACGGATAGAGTTCATAAGCTGAGTTTCTAGGCATGTAACCTGGAAACGGTGGAATATTTCCAATGTTTGGACTATCTGCCTGTATCTGAATCTCAGTGCTTGCCAGATGCAAAAAAGCCGAGAGAGAAATGATGCTAGAAAAAAATCTCAGAGGGCAGACAACACAGATCCTGCTAAGCACTTCTTGGTCTGGTCGTCTTGAAAAATATTGTGGTTATTATAAAGCTAGGATGGCGTTTAGGCCAGGAAAATGAACCCAAAAACTGAGGATATAACGAGGAGGGCAGGTCCTCAGCTGGACCAAATGATCAGCACTCCTGTGAAATCAGGGCTGGTTTGCACCAGCTGGGAAAATTGCTGGTTTTTTCTTTCTCTCAAAGAGAAAAAGCATAGGTGAAATCCTGGCCCTTGGCTTCATCTAAGGAAATTCTGCCACAGGCTTTAAGGATTTTAGCCTTATATTTTAGGGCAGTTTTAAACTAACCAAAACAAAATAAGGGCACAGGAAAAATAAAAAAGGAAAAGTATCTCAGAGTATTTAAACCCTGAAGAAGCTCCTCAGCACTCCCGGGAGCAATTGGCTTTTTTCAAACCTTTATTTCCCATCCTCAGTTTCTGTATTAATGTCATAGGCTGAGAGAGAAATTCCCAGGCTTTTTCGAACGAGCCGCTGCCAAGGACTTGCACGGACCAAAACTTTTGTGGTAGAAATGCTGGTCTCCCCCCACGTTGCAATGACACGCATCCAGACGCATCCGTGGCCTCGCAAAAGAAACGGATGCAAACCTTTGCTGGAGACACGGGACCGGCGGCTCGTGCATCGCCATGCTCGGAGCCCAGGACCCCCGCGGCTGTCCTTGCACACACAGACCCGCTCTCACAAACAGCAAATGCACTCCCACTCACATGGGCTCCACAGGCAAGCGCACGCACGGATGTGGTCACAAGCATTCACGCAAACATCCTTCCCCCAGATGGCAGACAGATGTGCGACGGTTGTGCAAATCTAACCCCCTATGCTATGCAGCTGACGGTTGGACGCGGGCAGACACGCGCATGCACACTCAGATGTCCCCCTTGTCAGAGGGGGTGCAGGTGGGGGTGCAGGTGGCACATCCCCCTCCAGATTTCTGCACCGAGCGCCAGGGCCTGGCAGCGTTGTGCCACCGTCACATAAAACCTTTTCTGATCTTCAGTGCAGTTATGCAAGGGGACAGCAAACACGTTCTTTGCCATTATTTGGTGGTTTTTTCTTCTGTTTTGCCCTGAGGCAGGGGTTGTGCCGTTGGATTTTTTGATTTTTTGGGGAACAGGGACAAACGTCCGACGGGAACCACGGCGGAGGTTGTGATTTGCCCCCGTGCGCAGATTGCGGTTTGTGATACGAAAGGCTCCGGTGGCCCATCCGGAGCAGACCCACACGGGGAGCTTATGCTTTCGCTGTGTTATTTTGGATGTTCATAGGATGGTTAATCCTGCTGCCTCGGCCAAGCAAAGCATAACACGCACGAAGGCTTCGTGTCCGGGTCGCGTTCAGTAACTGCACTGAAGAGCAGAAACGAGTCTCAAGCTCTTGTTCCCACTAGTCCTTTTTTGCACTTTCACACTTGACTTCTTTCCCCCTTGATAACGCTTCCTAAAGCCTGTCGCAAGGAAGGCAGGCATGACAGAGGTGTAGCAGGAGGCCTGGCTGACACCCCCCGACTGCATTGCTTTGCTAGAAAGAATAGCAGGAGTACCTTCTACTATCGAAATAGTGAAGAAAACCCAGAATCACTTTTAAAAACCAGCATAAAATGATCGTGGTGCAATCTTCGAGCAGTAACTATGCAGAGCAAGACAGCTGGGTCTGGAGCTGTCGTCCGAGCCCCGAGGAGTGCCCTGATAGTCTAGCAGGGCTAGAGAGGTTGCACGTGGTTTAGAGAGGGAGCAGCTTATTTCAGGACTGGAACAAGGGCTCATCTCTAATGATGATATTTGTATTGACACATGCTAGGAGAGCAAGAGGACATCTGGCTTTTCTTTCTGATGTGCCAGGCGCTGTGTCCCTCTGGGAGGAAAGGCAGGTTCTCCGTGACGGGGAGTCAGGAGACATCAGCTTTGTTCCCAAGCGCGCTACAGACTCGCCGTGCAGCTTTCCCAGAGCGCGCCTCGCTTTGTCTGTACGTCAGACGGCGGGGTCAGTCCTGGCCAGCCCTTCATTTGAGCTGGAGTCCGCAAGGTGCTCCCAAAAGACTTCAGCCACAGCTCTCTCCAGAATTGGGCTCTTGAGAGCGGTCATTTCAAAAAGCCCCTAAGGTCTGAGCACTGGAGGTCAATCGTACTCCTTGGGCGCTTTTGGAAAGTTCCTCACTCGGGCAAAATTTCTGCAGAAGTTTGCTTGTGCTAAGACTGCAGGATTTGTCTCTATGTTATATGCCTAGAGCCCAATGGGAATCAGGGCTCGGGGGCAGTGGTGATATCTTTTATGAGACCAACAAGATTTTTGCAAAAAAAAATCTTTCATTGCAAGCTTTCGGGCACAAACACCCTTCATCGGGCATTGGAGAAAAGATTGTAAAAGTTCTCCTGGGTAGAAACGAAAGTTCGTATTTCATAGGATTTTACAGAGGGGTCCATAGATGGACAACCCTCTGGGCAGCAGCTCTTAGCTGGTAGGGGTCTCAGCTCCCCGGTGAGGCTGTGATGATGCAAATTACTTTAGACCAAGGCAGGAGCTCAGGTTTCCGGTAGTCAAAGTTGTTTCCTGCTTGGGAAAATATGAAGATTTCATTTTTTAAAAATGGCCTAAAATTCAATATCATCCATGACCTGGATACCTGGAGTCCAATAGGGGCTTTCTGCTCTCTTGTACCTGCAGAGGCAGCTCAATTAGCTGGCCCACTGCAAACTCAGTAACAAGGGGTTGTTCTGTTCGGATTGACAGTCAGCAGTTAAAAACATCACACCCCGACATTACAGCTGCCCTTTCGTTTGCCTCCTATGTCCTTAACATGAAATTTAATTTTAATGGCTTTCAAGCAACAGAGAGAAAAAAGCATGACCCTCTTCACCAAAATGCATCTGTAATCCAGACAAGGACTCTAAAACAACCTCCACTTAGATCTCAACTAATTTGTCACCAGCGAGGCTTGCTGATCTTCTTTAATATCTCAGCAAAACTCCCTTGCCTCTCAATTGCATTGCTTCCTTAGGGCTTTTACAATCAAATCCGACTTGGAGCAGAGACGGAAATGCAAAGAACAGAATCAAACCAGGTGGTTTAAAACTCCACATTTGTGTTTATGAATGGTGTTGCAGCAGTGTTTGAACACTATAGCCAGACGTGCAGCACTAGGACGGCAGTCTGGACTGATATACCAGGATGTTTGGGGATAGGAGCGGGGGGATTCAATAAAGTAAAATCCCAGCCGACTTCCACCCAGGTGTAGATAAGGTAACGCAGCAGATCTCTTCCACCTCTATGGGAACCAGCTTTCAAACTAAGTTGCTTCTATTCAGGCAATTTTAGGTGCCTAAAGCAGGGATTTAAGCAACTAACTTTTGGCATCAAAGTCTGGAGATTTCTGCACATTATAACCTGCCCACCCATTCCCTGCACGATTAATTTCTAAATTAGTTTACTGATGATGGCAGGCGCGTGAAGCCGAAGCCTTTCTTCGTCTGCAGAACAGGTGCGGCGTGAGCAGCACCAACGCAGATTTCCCTGCGGTACTGCAGCCTGCCCCTCCCAACGTCTCACCATGCTGGACATAAAAAGACCACTTGCAAGCAAGCAAAAAAACTGTTCCACTGGCACAGTTTCTAGCATAGATGCTGGTGATTTAGGGCAGGAAAGCCTTAGGGGAAAGAAAAGATTGGGTAAAGATTTACCCAACTGAAAGCATCCCGGGTTTCCTGGCTTGCCAAGGACAGCAGAAGTCCTCCGGCCACTCCTGGTTTCCACAGCCTTTTAAAATCCAAAGCCATTTTTGCTGAAGATGCCTGACAAGGGGCCCAGATAACGCTAACTGGTTTTAATTGCCTTCAAAAGGCAAACACCTTCTCCTCTACCAAACGCGATGAAAGGCGGTGGGTTGGTTTGGTTGAGCCGTTAGACCCAGATGTCAGATGGGAAGGACTTTCTATCGCTGTGGATTGCACTGATATTTAAAACGTGACACCAAGGAGATAAGCATCTCTGCTCAGAAAGTCTGCTTCCTGGACATACACACACACACACACACGCTTTTGGAAGAAAAAGGATTTCTATCCTGTTCAGAGGCCCTGCGCAGTCGTCATTGAAGTTATTCATTATTCTAATCTCGAAGTCAACAACTGCTGATTTCATGGCAGAGTAACCAAATATATTCCTGTGCGTGTCGCTTGCTTCCCACGCAGGAAGAAAGTTTCCTGTTCTCTTTAAAAGTTTCTAATATAAGGTTTGCTACGGTGAATGCAATCGCCCTTTTGTCTCTGCTTGCTGTGAACATTTTTTTGACAGCTGCCCTGTTCATGCTGTTTCAGCGCTCCAGGCCCGGGGCTACTGAGCTTCTGGGGTATTTAGCAGTTCAGCTTTACAACCCCTTCTGATTAACAGCAAAAAAATACTCAGCAATCACACAGGCTTTCTGTCTATATGTCTTCGTGTTATAACATCTCGCACACCGCTGTCTGGGGCCCTTCTATGCCAGCTCCCAGAATGAGAGTAAGAAAACAGACATTGTAAAGAGACCTGCGTTATCTCTCATGCACGGACTATTACATGCTAAAGAAAAATACAGGATTTCCAAGCATGTTTCATAGGTCACTAGAAAAGACGCTCTGAATTCTTTATTAATTAGCTTAGTGAACTATGTATTAGCCCACCTCCACTTCTTTCAAAGCATTTCATCTTCCTTCTGTAATGTAGTAGGGTTTGGGGCATCACAACACAGGTGGGCTGATTTCAAATGAAAGTCACTCTCCTTTTAAAGAAAAAAAACCCTCTTAGATTGCTTTTGTTTTCTTTTGTCTTGATGCACGTTTTATTTAGAAATGCCGAACTGTGAATCAGAGGCACCTCTTTTCGAATATAATATAGGCAACATTTTCGAAGGTAAGAGTCTAAACTGAGACTCCCACACTCTTACATAGGTATCTAAATGCAGCTGACTTCCAGAAATCCCAATTTCTATTGATCTCATGGGTGCTCAGGACTTTTGAAAAGCTGCTCACTCGATCGAGACGCACAGATCGGGATGTGGGGGGTCAAGCTTTCGGACCCTGTGTTTGAAAAGCTTGGCCCAGTAGCCCAACATGCAGCAGTTGACTTGATTTTTTGCAAAAGTGCGGACTGCAGCATTTTATGATTGGAAAGGTCCAATTCTACTCGCACCTACACTCGTAAAACCAGGCTGAACTTGTTCCAGACAATTTAATACTCTGTAGGGCTCCATTCAGGTTCTAACACCTCGCTCATCACCATAATCGCGGCGTGCCTCCCATTAGGCAAGATGACTAATATCGCTCACATGCTTGTCCTATCTTCTCCCCGGGAGGAGTGTTTGAAGTGGAGTATTTTGCTTTGCAGTGTGTGTTTGTCATGCACACCTACACACACACACATCGTTGTATGTTTATAACACAGAAGGCGAGATCAAAGAAATGCACTTTGCACTCGGTGCAGAGTTTGTGCTGAGCCTTCGAGCTCCTCGGGAAATTCAGTCTTTCCATGCACCAGCCTCCAAGAAACCTGGCTCTTGCACCAACTCCCCTAACTGTACTTCTGCGGTGCCAAAAGAGCTGAGCTGTGAATGAATCACGCTCTGCTATCACAGCCTCAGCAAATCTTCTACGTACCATGGGCACGGAGCATGGAGCATCTTAAAGCAGGACCATGACCTTGAACTTGATTTGATGATCCCCAGGCACAGTGTAGGGAATAGAGGACAGGTCTGATGTGCTCATAGTAGCCTGCATTGCTGAGATGCGCGGCTATAGTCTTGTAGGAGTTTCCCAAGGGCTGAAGTCTTCATGTCTACATACATGGTAGTGTGAGGTGGCAGAGGGATGAATAACTTAAGGTTAGGTCACAGTTTGCCAGGATGAAATGGAGTCTCCTGAGGTTGCGGGAGGTCCGATCATTTTAAAAACTAGGTCCCAAATCTGTATGCGACTTCTTGTAACCAAAGTCAGGGTCCAGTTTGCAAAAAAGCCCTTACAGGGTTGTCTTTCTGCATTACTGACTTTGTCCGACATACCCCTTTAGAAAAGCTCGGGCCCCCGCAGAGGCTGATGGCGTGGGAGAAAACGAGAATGCTTCACAACCGGGGGGATGTGGAGATAGCTGCGTTCTTGCTGCCGGCTTCTTTGTGTCCGTTCACCTTGAAGTCAAGGACTGAGTTTGATGATGGTCTTCCCAAAGGGGCAGCCATAGAGACTGGCCCAGCGTGCAGCACTTAGACATGGATCTGAACTTCAGGGGGAACGATCATTTAGCTCCAGGCAGAGGTGCTGAGCACATGGGGGCCCGAGGGCCCTGGCCCGCCTCGGGAAGAGGGCTGTCACCTGAAATGCATAAAACTTTCCTCATGTCCATCATCTTAGGACCCCCCTGGCAAACATAAACATTAGCACCTATGGCTCCAGGGCCATGACAGATTCTAGGAGAGTACGTGGCATTCAGGGCTTGATCCAAAGTTTGAAGTTTGAAGGGTAGGGCCACTGGACCAAATTAATTCTTGATGTAACTAAGTTTATATCAGTGAAGTACAGACAAATTTGCCCAGTGTCTGCACTTGTATACTGAGTCCTAGGGAGTCTTGAGTGAACATATTAAATAGGACCTATGAGCAAAGACTTAGCAGATAGCATAGATATGCTACTGAACGTCTACTCGGATGTACTGACATTTCACAAGGTCCCTGTCTAGCAACATGCTGCATCTTTGATATACGGAGGATGCATTTGTCAGAGGCTCCACTTCCAAGGATCCAGAGTCTTGCTGGGAGACTAAAGGACTTTGGGCTCTGCCACGGAAACCAGCAGCAAAATGGTACCGTTTTTCTGATTCTTTCCCGTCAGGGAGGCTCTGCTAAAAAACCTGGTGGCAAAACTCAGCCTGGACTAGGTGTAACAAATAATAATTATACCAAAGATATCAAATAGTTTGTTATGCACAAAGGTCTTGGAGCTTTATTAGCAGTTTCCAATGCTGTTTGTGAGCTGGGGTTTAGAAAAAGGAAGTTTGCAAGCAGTTGGCTTCTCTCTTCCTCCGTTACCTCTGATTCCAGCTCATTCTGCTTTTCACTCCCTTCCTCCACATCAACCTTTGAAAAAATATTAATGCCAAGGTCATTTTAGAGGTCACTGGATGTCTGAGAAGGGGAAAGTCTCATTACTGTTTCAAAACCAGAAGTCATCAGCACCATGCTGGTTTGGGAGAAGTGTTGCAACAGTGGTATTCGACTGCAAATAGGCCAAGGATTTGGCGTGTCTTTCAAAATAAAAGCACGGGTCTGGCACTGGCTTCCCAATTTCCAAGAAGTTATTAAACAAAACCTGTTACTGACTGCATGGGGACGACTTCAAACTTCCTTTTGGGAAAGCAGCAAGCAATCCCCAAGTTTCCAAATTTTTCAAAGCCTTGTGGGAATGTCCCGACCACTGGCTGCAGTTGTATAACGCTTCCCTGCAGATCATTTTGGGAGACTCAGGGTACTTTAGCAAGCTGCACAGTTCTTTTGGTCCCAAACAAATACCTGTGATAGTCAAGCTGAGTTTCTGATCCGGTCTGCATCTCTACAACTGGCTGAGATAAAACTCTGCATTTTGGATTTTGAAAAATAAAGGGGGGGAAAAAAGCCCAGATCCTGATTTGGACTTCATGGCTTGGGCCCATCTCTAATTGATACACTGCATCCAAATCTACTTTGTCATTAAACAATAAGGGTTTAATAAAGAGGTGAACTAATTAAAAAACGAAAAGCAAAAAGAAAGAAACCCTAGTTTTGAAGCTGATTGAAGAGAGAGTGGTCTGAGACATGGATGTGAAAAACAAATCTGTGTTTACTCATAAGGGCACCACAGTCAAAGGCACCTATAAAGCCCCATCTGCACCAGCATTTTTCTCTGTTCCTCACACTTCTTGGCTGATGCAACCACAATTAGGATGGAGTGAGACACTGCAACCTGCAATGGCCATGATGTCCCACCAGGGGTCAGCTCGTCAGCAGAGAAGAGCTGCAAATGCAAACCCCATCAGCATCACTGGAGCCCCTGAAACATCCGCATGGCCCTTGCAATATGGTGCAACGAATGCGGAGGCATTGCATCATCTTGCAAAGGTCGGGCTTTCTCCCGGCAACCCCGCTCCTCCTTGGTAAAACACCAGGAAATAGATAACTAAGGCCTGGGGCCGACATGAATGAATCTGTGGTGAAACAGGATGAAGTGCTAAAGCAAATAAGAGTTTATTTGGCTTCTGAAACTCATTTTTAATTATTCCAGGTTCTCCCAACTTAATTCCTTCACAGTTAATGACTCCTCTGTGCAAAGCCATGGGAACGAGACCCCGGAGTGAGAAGGCTCCAGCAGGGGCCCGGGCGCTAATCCTGTGCTTTCTTCCTGCCCAAAAACAAGTCCAATCACATTCACAGTAACCGCAGAAGCCTATTATTCAGTTAACCACCTGAAGAGACTGTGTTCAACTGGCAATGTTTCCTCGTCTCCAGCGGGTGGAGGAATGTGGGATGAGTTTCATATCCTGAATGCAGGGATTTCACTCAAATCGAATGGGTGATGGATTCTTCTGGGCACAAACAGGGATGTGCATAAGCTTGCCCTCGGATATACCTACGTATCAGTGGTTCAAAATGCTTGCGGTTCTCCTAATGTATCAATAGCGCTAGCTCTTGTTTCTAGACCTCCAAGTACTTTAAAAAAGGGGGTGTTGTACCCATTTTACAGGGAAAGGAACGGAGTCATGGAAAAATGAATGACCTCTTTAATTCTACCCAGCAAGATGCTGGCAGTGTCGTTCCTAGAAAGAAATTCTGCTTCTGCTTTCCTAACCAGGAAAGGTTGTGCATAATGAACTTTCCTTTAAAGTGCTGAATATTTTGGCTGTTCGTGGTGAAAGAGGGTGTTCTGAAATGGGCAGCTTACGCACTTTTTGTTCTTAGATGTAACCCATGCACTATCTCCGCTGAAGCAATCTTCTTCGGGCTAGGGCTGGGCAGAACAAGATTTCAACATTTCAGGGAAAAACTGAATGTTGTTCTTGCCAAAATTTTAGTGTAGAACAGCCTATTTCTCTGCTCCAGGGGAAGCTGTAGACTAGCCTGACAGTAACATCCTTCTTATTCCCAATTCATTGACAGCTGCCCAGACATTTGTTGGGAATGCTTATTTTAGATTTGCTATAGGAATAATCAGTAGTCAGTATTGTTTCCTGTTGGTCCATAGAAAAAAGGTACAGCTTGGGCGAGCCACCCTACAATCAATCCTATTACGATGTTTCCTACATGTAGTTTTACACAGGTGAACCAGCCTTGGCACAAACTCTGATTTACTGCCTTTAAGTTATCGTTTCCTAAATTATAAACAATTTAGGATATAGACCGTCTCTTCGTACTTGATCTGCAAGCCACCCTATTAAAATAGTAATAATGACAATAAAACTAATCATATTTGGCTATACTAAGAATGACTAACCTCTGTTGCATGGGTGAATAGGAATGTACAAGGCTGAATTGCTCTGACTTTTCCTGGTGGGTCACAACGTGACAGATATCAGAGTAAGATTATCTACTTAATGTCTTACCTGCTTCAGTCAGAAAGGTTTGAGCAAGGTTTACCAGTCTAAACAATACATTACTGAGGGATTTAGTGTGTTGTAACACACGGGTTCAAGCCAGTTTTATTAGGCTCTGCAAGCAATAAGACGATTTCCTATATTTGCTTATCCCTTTACAGACCATCAAACTGTATCCCCAGTGAAATGGTTACTTCTGCAAGAATTCCAAAAAAACGTTGCAAAATAAAATATATAGTATAAATATAAATATATTATATATATATATAAAATATAAATATAAATATATATATATATATATAAATATAAATTCATTCTTACATGCCTTATTTGGCAGGCCTACATCATATCCCACACTTGGTGAAGAAAAACTTGAGTTTCTCTACAATATTAAAATCATTGAGATGGGAGCAGGAGAAATGTGCTTGCGTAATGATGCACAGCACTGGTTAGGAGGAAACGGAGCCCATCGTTATCCGATTCTTTGGTGTGACCCCTGGAAACAAGTGCTCTTGGGATGGTGATATCTCTGATTCTAGCTAAAGGACATTCCCCCTTAGTGGCTAGCAAAATGCCCAGCTGAAAAGTTTGTATTTCCTCCAGTAGGAGCCAGTGCACAGGCTTGGCCGTGGATTGCAATATTGGCCCCCTTCATCCTGTACGTAGATATCCTCATGATCCAACACATTATCACTAACATGAATCTCCATCCAATTGGTAGAACGCACCACTTTCCTTTCTGCTGCAGGGCATGTCTATCGAATGACACATAACAGATTGTTTTGTATTTGTTTCTGCCACTAGTTTTATCTTTATTATGGAAAAGATTTGTTTTAAGCTGCAACACTAACAGCTTAACCTCCATGGACAGATTTTCCATGACGTAAACCATATTTTCCTTTTCAGAAATGCCCATTATCTTGCCACCCCATCCGTTTTGGAGAACGAGAACACTGCAGTAAAGACATCGAGAGATCTTGATGATACTGTCACAGCCTTTCTCTAATTTCCCTTCTGGCTAATTATAACATCGGCCAATAGATCAGAATCAAGCATCATTTTATGATGAAGGCTGTGACATGAGTAGCAATCATGCGTGCCACAAAAATCATCCATTTAATTGGCAAAGCAGTTGGCAATTAAATTTCAGTCAGGAACAAATATTTGCTTTACTATCTGGCATTTGTGGTGTGACGGAGTAGATCGGGGTCAGGATGGGTGAATCAGGTTTCTATGGTGGTCATTGAAATTCAACCCAGCTTCTCAGTTTCTCATGAGATAAGCTGCTGCCTCGCAGTGAGGTTGTGAGGAAACACCTTGGCTGTCCCATGAAACGAGGATAACAAATGAATGGTGATCACCTAAGCTATAGGGTAATCCTGTTTAGCAGTTCTCATCCTGAAGACACTGTAAAAATCTTGGGCAAGCCGCAGACACGAGGCATCCTTAGGAGACACTGTATGCAAGTATCATTGGGCGCGTCTACACATTCATTCATGTGCTTTAGGTAATGCGCATTAAATCTAGTACTGCTGTCGTGAGGTACTAGAAAAATGCATGCTGGCCTATTTTAAGGTGCATTAGCTAAAGAGCATGGCTTTTCTGTGACACTAAAATAAACTAATGCACATTAAAGTGCATGTGTAGATGTGCCCTCTCTCCCTAATTTACCAGTGGGGAAACTGAGGCACAAAGGTTATATGACTTCCTCGTGGTCATAGAAGGTGCCGGGGTCAGAGCTGGGACTGAACACTTCCTGCCTCTCACTCGGGTCTCCAGGCTACGAATCCACAAGCACATTTCTCACAAGCACGGCTGCTACAGGCAGGGGCTCTTCCCAGCTCTTCCAGGCTGACAGCTAATCGAGACCAGAATCACAATCTGCTTCCTCCACCTCGCTACTGCTTGAGCACATCAGCTCAAAGGACAGTTACAAATTGACTTGGGCTCTCTCGCCCAAAAACAACCCTAGTGTAGCTGGGTCCAGGATAAGGCCAGATAGAAAGGGAGCAGGGGGGCGGGGGGAACAAGCAGATTTCCAAATGCAAGAATTATGGTGCACAATTAAGGTTGAGAGCACATTCAGGGTGTGTTCAGCTCAGTCAGAGGATGGTGAAAACCTTTTGCATTGCTGAGTGCTTCCTTCCCCACCTGCTGTCCAGTGAATAGGAAAGCCCTGAACACGGGAGGGCGAATGGACCAAGCAGCCCCTCCAAACACTGCACTGCTCTGTACAGTTGGCCTCTTGCTCTGGAAGCAGCAGGGCCACATTTGTGGGTGTTTCAGGTAGGCTAATTAGCTTTGCTGAGTGACAGCCCCATCCCTAACGAGTCTACCTGTGGCATTGCACAAATACAGCTATAGTGCTTTCAGTTTTGGAGGCAGACCTGGGTGGTGAAGTGGGAAGGGTTACTGCCTGGTGCCATCAGTTTGGGGCGGGGGGGACTTTTTGAGGGAATGTGGGAAGTAAAAGGAGATTTTTTTAGGTGGGGTGGGAAGTAAAAGGAGCAGGAGTAGTACAGGGAGATCCCAGTAGACACACTGGAAGCTACTGGACTCAGTGGGTATAGCGGCTGAAATGTAAGAGCTCATGTTGTCCAGGCTCGACCGGTCCCTTCTGCCCTTCAGTGCTACGGCTTGTTCCTCTCCCCACACACCAGCTCTCTGGGCTTACAGCTCCTGCACATAAAAGCCTCTTCCATGCAAAATGCCAGCTTTGTTTTTGCTGAGGGCTAATGTCACCTTAACCCTGGTGCTGGACACAACGTAAGAAAGCCAACAGGTGCTGGGGAGAGGAGGAGGAGGCAGCAGGGGTAAATGTGCCCATGCGATGAGCTGTGCCAAAGGTCACCTGCCGCTCGTATCTGCACTACAGCAGTAGCGGGTTCCTCCAAAACATGCAGAAGAAACCAGAACCGCTTTTGAGGAGAGCGAGCCCTCTCCAGGGAGATTGCAGTTCTGCTGTAGCCTTGGATTCACTTCCTATACAAAACCCCATTTCTCCCTGCCCTGTGGAGTCCGGATAATTTGGAAAGTGGTTTGGGGCATGTGCCCTGAGAACCAACCCCAGTCCACCTGCTCCTGCTGATTATGCACCACGGGTGCATAATCAATATCTATTATAAGGCTTAAAACTTAAAAAAAAAAAAGGCTAGGAGACTGGCTGTCTCAGTGGGAGCTGCAGTACTAGCAGCAGCTAACACAGCAGAGGTGTTGCTGTAGGTCGACTATGGCTCCTCTGCTGCAGCCACGAGTAACACAATATCTACTGTCCATAGTTTGTGTTTCAATCATAATCTGGAGTCCAGGACATTGGTGAACAATGAACTCGTTGCTGTTGTATTTTGTAGGATCCCAAAGACATTCGAATTCTCCTTCTCTGACATCAGGTGCAGTGTATCTCACACAGGGGTTTGGGGGCGAGGGATTGTTTTTGCCCAGACAGACCAAACTATGTACTTGGTGGGAACGCTATTCCCTTTTCAACCTTTTTCTGTTTTTAATAGATTAATGATTTAGCTCTGTCTTTCCTCAAGGTCTAATGCTGCATTAACTTGTCCATTCATCAACCTAGCATTATTTCCAACTTCTGTATCTTTTCATTCCTCATTTCGGCCTCAGCATCTCCTAGGTATCTGCTCTGGCTCTGAGTCACCCACATCTGAGGTTAAATGCTGCACATCAATCCAGCTTTCATCTCTCCAAATTGCCCCGTGGTGGCTGATGTGAAAGGCGTTCCCTTTCTCTCTGTTCGCCAATTCTGTCTTCAAACCCATTGCAGCATACCATCCATCTGGTTTATTGATTAAAGTTCTTTGAGCTGTCTGATGCAACAAGGTAGTCAAAGTGGTACTCCGGGGCAATTTGTATACTCCTCATTGCTCATGTTGTTGGGGCTTGGAACAAGACAACAGTGAATCATGAATGCGTCGCATGATTCACCCCGCCTCAACTTGCACC
Organism: Crocodylus siamensis; assembly: GCF_052110815.1. Classification (NCBI taxonomy): domain Eukaryota; kingdom Metazoa; phylum Chordata; order Crocodylia; family Crocodylidae; genus Crocodylus; species Crocodylus siamensis. The sequence goes on along the minus strand of NC_143403.1, from coordinate 3,447,052 downwards.
AAGGAAGGAGAGCTTAGCATCAAAATGTTGTACTTGTGCAAACAATGACACACGAGCCAGGCAATGCAGTGTTATGTAAGCGAATTCATTTGATTAAAGCAAGGACACCCAATTAAACCCTCCTCTGCTGCTGTTCTAAACAACTTAATGACTCACAGGGCCAGCATCTTTATACAGGCCTCAACTCCCATCCCCAGGCCATGAGCAAATCCTAACAAGCTGGCCATCACACCATTTTTTAACAGTTGCGGTAAATTGTTGATTGCTGTTCTGTAATGGAAAGACTGGACAGATCACATATACTTGACTGTGTATTATAAGTCCTGCACCTAATTAATATTCTCCGTGGTTCATGCAGTAAAGAGCTCTGTTTTGAGGGGCAGGAGACTACGGGTGGTCAGTGCTGTCACTATAAAGCAACAAAAGGCTCCGGCACGCAGCACAGTGACTGCCACAAAATGAGTCTTGCTCTTGTCTTCTGGAGCAACAGGGCCTTCATCCCCCACGCAGTATTTTGAGTTCATCTCTTATATGTAACTTAATATTGGAATAAAAGTTAACAGCTTATGGATTCTCCCTTGGAGAGCAGTAATCAGTGCATGTGGTCAGGAAACTCTGCACCAGGTTTTACAAAATACTTCACTTAAAGTCTTTTTCTAACAATTTGTGTGAAGTGTTTCATGTTTTAAAAAACTGAAAACAAAACCAGAGAAGGGGAAGGGATTTGGTGGGGTTTTTACCTTAAAACTAACAATTGTTGGTTTCCATTCCCCCCCCCCACTGAAACAACAGACAATTTTTGAAGGAAACTAACATTTTTCTCCAGATTTTTTTTATTTAAAAAAAACAAAAAACTGTTTCATTGAAAATTTTTCTCAGCTGAAAAATCTGACTAGCGCTGGTCATTTCTGCTGAGCACAAGAAATGCCCCATGACTTCATGATTATACCTTAAAATGATTATTCTTTTATGGATCTGGGATTTTTATTTGCAAGTGATTCATGACGAACCGTCTTCTAGCAAGAAGCCAGTCACAGACTTTCTCACTCTGCTGGTTGCTGGGGGTTTATAGTCTCACACTGGGTCAGAGGGATTATCCTGGGCTTTTAGGTTGATTTTTTACAGTAGCTGCATAACAGGACTTATAGGAGAGAGGAGGCTCTTTTCAGACAAGAAACCAGAGACTACTGAAAGAAAGAAATGTCGGTGACTACTAATCTAGGATATTTCTAAGCCACCCACTCCCATGGTGACTACGCTCTGGGATTTAGTCCTAGCAAATGCTATCATATGTACACGGGGACACTCCATTATCCACCCTCACTGGACAAAAACACGGCAGTGACCTGACTCAAAGCCATTTCAAGCAGAACTCAGGCTGTAAAGATTGACTAAATAAATATGTATTACACCGATTAGGGAAAACACTCTTTGCAGAGCATGTCACATGACGGGTGTTATAATGTTTACCAGCCGACATGGGACCTAGGAATGCTGCAGCAATAACATTGACGTTATAATTATGAGACGGGAGTGTATTTCCCAACAGAGGAGTTGCCATCTCTTTGCATTCTTTCATTTGGAGGATTTTGAATTAGCCCGTGAGATAGCTATAAAGATGCTGGCCTTTTCAGAGGTTTGTACAAATGCAGCCCTGTGGGTTAGGTAGACCTGGTTAGAGCAAGGGCTCCAGGCAGTTGTACTGTACAGCTGCGTCCCACTTCTCTCCCTCTCTTTTAATGTGTTGCATTAATAAAGTCTAACACGTTCGTGCAAATTGACTATGGCTCCTCTGCTGAAGCCACGAGTAACACAATATCTATTGTCTGTAGTTTGTGTTTTGATCACAATCTGGAGTCTAAGACATTGCGACCATTGTGTTCCCAATGATTGCGTGCTGGCAATGTATATATTTGTTGCCCAATAAATCACAGAAAGGCAAACAGGGCACACTCTTACAGCCTCCACAGCAGATTCTGATGAGCTTGAAAGAGCCAAAACAGTGTATTAAAACACCACGATGATCTTTCTTTGTAGATTAATGGCCTCTCTGATAGGCCCCAGCTTTTTCAAGTGCTACCCTTACTTTGCCAGCCCAGATTTCCTGTATGTGATCCTGTATGACTGAAAACAAGGTGCAAGTGAAGGTTACAGCAAAGACTGGGTTCCCTGGCCCGCTGATTCCCAAAGGACATGCTACAAGACAGGTGGAAATACACTGAGAAAACCAGCCGGATGGGGCTCTGGCCTAGGATGTCCCACACAAAGGGATCGGGCCCCAGCTGGGCTGGCCCCATGCAGTTCGATTGGGACCCAACTGGGCCAGCACTGCATGCAGGATAAGGCCCACAAACTGGATGCAGCCTATGATCTGGTGAGTGAATTGTGGCACCAATATTAAGCCAAAAAACTGTATCAAAAGTTTGGGAGATACTGCTCTACTTGGTGACCGATGTGATTTAGGAGGTGCGCAGAGGATCAGTGACTCTCAACCAAGGTGCTGTGGCACCCTGGGATACCCTGAGAGTCTTTCAAGGGTGCCACGAGTAGGTTGCAAACATAATTCACAAGGCAACACAGAGCTTTCAGCAAGGGATCCAGAGGGTTAAAATCAGTCGGACCTCTGGGGTCTTTCTAAACACTTTGCAACAGAAAACCTGTTCTATCGTATTTCCAGAGGCAAAAATCTAGCGAAAACCAAGAGAGAGCATTTTTTGGAGGATGACCTGAAGTCTCATGAGGGCCGGCTTGAATCTAACAAGGGGTGCCTCGAGTCTATGGAAGTTGGGAACCGTTCACCTAGATATTAGGGCAACACAATAGAAGAACCTGAATTGAACAGTTTAGAGAGCTCTCGCTCCGGATGACCTACTTCGGAAATGGCATTTTCTGCAGCAGCTCATTCCTGTTCCAGCTGGGCCTGAATTTTGCTACCTCTTTGATCCTCTATTATTTTACCCTGTGCCCCTTGTGATCCACTTCTCAGCTTTCTATCCCTTTCCCAAGCCCGTTTGGCTTTTATAGGTCAGCCACCTGCTGCACAGTTAGCTGAAGAGAGCAGCATAACAACACCCCAAAGCCTATGGGCACTGATCCCAAACTGGGCAGACAGGACGCTAGAGCCGGATCACTTCTAGCCCCCAGGCATGAAGCATCTAGTTTCTGTTGTACTTTGTTTTTACTGCCCTCGGACACAGAGCCTGTGGTAAGAGATTTGTCCGTAGCTATTTTCCAGGACAACTCAGCCCCCGAAACGGTGCCTGTTTGTGATTTAAATAGGGGTCACTCTAGTCCTGTAAAGCAATGGATCAGCTCTTTGGATTTAGCTGAGGCCCTGAAAGTGTTAAACTTGAAAATAAGTAAAATGAAGGTTAGAGAGACGCCAAACCTGCTCAATTCACACCTTTCCAAAAGCCCAGGACAGGGAATTAGAGATCTGAGCCCAGGCCCATCTCCAGACTTTATCAAAAAGATCACACATCGTAAGGAAACCCTGCCCTGGACACTTCTGTTTAGGACCAGCAAGCTGTGTTTGCACTCCTCAGAACAAAAGTAGAGTGATCTGAACAGGTAGAGACATGAGAGGAGAGAAGCCATCTGCAGGATTTAATCCCATCTCTACAACAGCGGAGATTTGAGAGCAGGGAGCCAAGGGTGGGTATAGTTTTAAAACTGCATTCATCAAAGGAACAGGTAGCTCCCGTTTCTAACCCAACACAATCCAAAACATAACCGTTTTATTCAGATGACTTTATGCAAGTATTAAGTATCAAAAAACTATGGCTTAGGGGGAGTGAAAGAGAAGCAGAACCTAAAATACGAGTTTTTAAAGGGGCCTATAATCTAAAACTGTTAAGTCTTTCAAAGAAAACATAGATGACCTGACCTCATACACGGCGCTAGACAAAGTAAAACAAAGGTAGGCTCCCTGAACCTAAGTTTCCTTCCCTGCAACATTTTGCTCCCCTTTGAGAATTTAGCAGCTGCTGCAGACAGCTTCTTAGCTTGGTTGAGACAGCAGGGCCAGTGGCAGCGCAGGTCATCACGAAGGGGATGGGAAAATGAATACGGCTCATTTAATCCTAGGTCCATCTGCAGCTGTACTTTTGAAAAGCCCAAAAGGGGAAAAATGGAGAGTCCCCATTTCTAGAGGTACACGTGTCAAGTCAATTGGAGATCGACATATTTAGGACCCACCAACAACGTACCAAAATTAGTGGCTGCTTTTGAAAATGTAGGCTTTTGAAAACCGTCTCGGATGGTTGGCAGCTCTTATTGTCACAATGGTGAGGGTCCCCACTGACTTCAGATTGGACCCTAGTTTTCCCATCTGTAAAATGGAATTAGTAATGCTGCCTTACTTTTGAGAGATGTCATGAAACCTTTTTTGGGGAGTTTTTTCCACTGAGCACAATAAGGTTTAAATCAAATTCTGAGGGCTTGTCTAGACAGAGAAGTTGACATCAAAAGATATTTGGAAATCATTTCCCCATATGGACACCATCATTCTGCATGAAGTTTGCCTTTTTCCAATTTAGCTCAGAGAGAGTAATTTCAGAATAATAGCTATAGTGCTTGAAATTCACGCTTACCTTATTGCAGAATAACTTACCTATATCGATAAGCCTTTATCTGGGTGGAAATGAGGATCTCTGACGTACAATTACACTGGTTTAAGTGAGAGGAGGTTCAGGTCCACTATTGATTATTATGCCTTCAAATCATGACAGACCTCATGCTGAAGGCCATGAAAGAGAGAGGACGTGGCCTCCACATCATATTAGTGCCTGGCCCCTTAGAAGAAAAAAATCAATAAGGTGAGAGCGCAAAAGGAAAGGGCATAATCATTGCACTTGTTGTCATGAAAGGAGATTTGCATCCTAACAAATCAGTTTGCTGCTGCTTTAGTCATGGATCGGGGCAGTTTGGGGTGAATTGTCCTATTATAGCAAATCCAAATGGATTTCACAATGCTTCTAATTTTCAGGAGCTTGCTGTCAACGCAGCATGTTGACTGAGCTGTGCGGCGGCCTTTTCCAACCAGCTAACGACAGCTATTACGGGGCAAATACCCACATCTCTCCAAATCTCACAACTGGCACTACCCCTCTTGCAGCTGGTCATGCATGCTGATCTTCCTTTTCCATCTTTGCCGTAGCCTGTCCTGCCAAGGCCTTTCTTTCACATGTGCATTTGCGAGCAGACTTTGCTGTAATAGGGAGCAGAGCTCTTCTACTCGCGGCTGCAAGTGTGACATCATCGCCTTCAACTTAGATAGTAGCTCAACTGTATAAAGGCTGCATGTCCTGGCTCCCACACAGTACATTGCTTTGGAGTCAGGCAGTTTGCAGCAGTTTCCCCATTTGCTCAGCACCTGGCCAAGCCATGCTGAACCCTCAGCATTGATTTATCTCTTTTTCCAAACGGACATCTTATTGCAGCATAGTTAAAGATGCCCCATCCGTGTTTCTTGTCACAACGACAAGCCTCCCAATAGCTTAAAATGCTCGTCCCTGTAGAACTCTTGGTTCCAAAATGATACCTTTTATTAGACCAACTGGAAAATGGCAAGAAAATTGTCCTTTTCTGAAAGCTTTCGTGATCAAAGTCCCTTCTTCAGGTTCAGGGAAAAGCGTAGATGGTACAAGATGGGGAAAAGCCCCCATAGGTAGGAAATAAACTTCATTTTTGCACAGAGGGAGCTGAAGATGGAAGTCTGTCTCATGAGTGTCTTGGCTACCAAGTACACCCCTGAAACATGGAAGATACCGTCCCTGATTTATTAGCTTGCACAAACCAAAGCCTAGGAGGAAGGTGTTATCAGCAGAGCTTCAGGGCAAGGACCACATACCGTGCCATCAGGCAGCAATTATGCAATTTGATCACGCTAGGTTAGTACACAGAGAAAACCTGGTCATAAATGCCCTCCGATGAACATTGACACCTGGAGTCTGGACTGCTAGACTGACTGAAGTCTGCCGTGAAACAGACCAGAAACTTAGTCCAGGTTTGACTCCATTTCCCAATATATAAGCTTCTGGGGGTTTTATAGGCATTTTGTTTCTTATTTTGCCATGGCATGTAGAGTAAAGAGCACTTTCAGTTTTATTAACTTATTAAAAGCAATACTGTAGGCTATTTAGAGACAACCGCCTCTCGTTACTTAAGACATTCGCAGTATATGTGAATTCTTTTCAGAAGACTCATCAAGCCGAACTTAATTTAGCGTGATTAATGTTTTTTTTTTAATCGTGCAATGGATCTAGTGCAAAGCACGGTCAAATCCAAATATATAAAAGCAACTTCTGCAATTTCACAGGTGAAGTTCAAAATTGCAAGAGCCCTCGTTCCTCTCCGCATACCTCCTCAGACTTCCTCTCCTTGAGGAGTGCACCCGAGCCCCTGGATCTCCTTTTCTTATCTGGAGGTTTTAGTAGAGTCGTTGATTTGTTTTTTGAACATGGTCTATCTGGGTTCTTTAAGACGGTGTTTCTGTTCGTCTTCGCAACCCTGTTGGAAAGGACATGACGACTGTCACCCTTTTTGCAGAGAGGGGCTCAGGAGTTTGTCCAGGCTCACATGGGAAGTCCATAGCAAAATACAGACTGAAATCAAGTGTGCCTGAGTCCTAGGCTGGTGTCTTCCCATTAGACTGCCCTGCCTCTTTGCTAGGGGCAGAGGTGCAAGGACCATGAATTGGTAACACCTGTCCTGTAGTGTAGTGTAACACCACTACCCACCCACGGGATCCCCATAATCTTCCACCTTAATCATGCAATATTGGGTTTTTTGTATGCATGGGGCCTTTAATCCCACCTGTGCTTCCACATCTGAGCTGCTCTCCCTCTGGTCCCTCCTCAGCTGAGGCAAATGATAGTGGCCAGCTGGGGTGACTACTTGCTAGGAAGGGCAATATAATTCATATGGAGGAGCACAGAGACCCAGGTGGGGGCCATTGCCCCGATTGCCTGCTTTGAGGTGCACATGGACAGTCCCACTCCACTGCCATCTGCCCGGGGAAAATAAGGAGGGATGTGTAGGGTCTCAGTGTCCAGGCACCCAGCCTCCCTCTGCTCTGCACGAGGAGCGCTCGGTGCCTCACACCCAGACGGCGCAGGGTGCTGCCTACGTTGGCTAGCAGCAGATGCCAAGGAGAAGGATGTGGAGTGGCATTTCAAAGTCTAGCAAATGCTATTGGTTAAAACTTAGATCCTTTGGGGATTTGAACCGCTTCTAATGCCAGGCAGAGGTGCTAAAGATCAAAAGTTTGAGCTCAGTCACCTCAAGGAGCAAAGCCTGAAATATGTTTGTGAATCTAGCTTTCTGGTGCCCTTTTTTTAGCCACTTCAGCATTTCCCAACCCCAAAAGGAGGGAGGAGAAGCAGCTGGAGGCCACTTTTCCAGTTCTACCTCTTCTGCTGCCTCTGGCTGGATTCCCAAATTAGTTTACCTGTCAGAAGTGGTCTTCTCTATCCCTGCCTAGTCCCCATTAAAGGAAGTGGGAAGCAAAGCTGATTTAGTAATACCAGTCACTGAGCCAACAATATGGCTCAGAAAAATGTTAGACAAGGTCTTGGGCACCAAATGGGAACAGCTGTCAGGCACGGGTCTGGGAAAGCAGCAGATACAGTGAGGGTGGCCATCTGAGAGGACAGTCCACTCGTCCTCTACTGATAGGAAACCCGGCGCCGTTATGTCCTCTATTTGTCTCTCAAAGCCAAGTAGAGGGTTTTGTATCAATAGAGGACAACCGGATTGTCTTCTGTGATGGCCACCCTAGATACAGCCCAGGATGAATAGGGAATAAAACAACTCCATCGTGCAAATAAAAATAAAGAAAATTATTTGGAAATTGGGATCCAACATACAAATAAAAATAGTCACTTCTACGTGGAAATTGGGAGCCCTAATGAAGGCCCAGCTCTTCAGTGGGAGGCATGGAGAAGGAGACAGCCCTGCTTGGGTCATTTGGGTGCCTGCTAACTCCGAACATCTCACAAGAAATGTCGTTACAAACCCCACCAAAAAACACAGCCTGGAGACATCAGTTTTCCTCAGAAAAAGCTTTCCAGCAGGGAGGGCCAATTAAACCGCGTGCAATGCCTTCCTTTAGGGTCAAGGCTGGGAACCTGGGAGGCATTTCCTTGCCACTAGGGATTAACAGGGCTGCTCCGGCTCCAGGCAGCGAACCGGCTGAGATACCAAACATAGGAGTTGCAAGGAACATAGATAGCATGATGATTTCTATTGCAATAGCCTCACAGGCTTCAACCAAATAAGGGGCTTATTGTGCTAAGGAATTAAAAATATTCAGAAGGAGCTCAGCCTCTGAAGATACAGATACGCGCTTTCCAATGTAAATCTTGAACGCAGTCTCAACCCATTGCGTTGCGTCCTGTGCTCTGTGGCAAAGGAGAGCTGCTGTGCTTCCTCTGCTTTGAGGCAGACCTTCAAATATGTGAAAGCTGCTATCATGTTCTCCTTTACTCTCATTTTCTGGAGGCTAGATATATCTAGGTCTCCCAAACTTGCCTTGTATGGCTTGTATTCCAACCCTTTTATTATTCCAAGTCATTAAGGCAAATGTTAAACAACACACTGGACGGCTTGAAAACTTCTGGGCCGTTCTGACCCTGGTCAATTTAAACCGAGTCTTTGCTTGTAATTGCTTCATTGGTTGAATAACCGGATGATAATGCAGTGAGGTGCCTAACGGAAAAGTTGATGTACAGTAACTATTTTAAGGAGCATCCCTTCCAGCAACTTTCAATGGGCCTTGTGCTCCTAGGACTTGGGCACTTTGAAATCTCAGCTCCAGCATATGACAAATGCATGGGCAGGCATAGATATCTAGCACCTTAGAAGGGACAAATGAAAACCTGCAAGTTATCTTAGGAAAGACAGAACTGCAGGCTCCGATTAGTTTACATGGCTGAAGACTATTAAGGCTTCAAAAGGGATGCAGCCAATTTCTTAAGCAAGAGTGGACTGCAACAAGGCTCTTAGTGCAAAACAGGAGCTGTTTTCTTTTAAATGAGTCTTATACTCCCACTTAGTTTCCCAGATTTCCTAATAACTTATGCAATGCATCCCCTCACATTGTTTCTAGTGCTCACGCTCACCAGCTAGCCTCATAATAGCAACATGGCCATCCATTCAAATGCCTGCAGGGCAAATAACAACTATAACAATGCTTGGAATAACTGATGGGTAATTGCATTGTGTGGAGTTGACTTTTGACTGATCCAAATCCAGGAAAAAGTTCCTGCAGTGCGTATTTGAACAAGACTTCAAGGCAACAATTCCTTTTTTTTTTTTTTATTCAAGCAAGATCAAAAAGTGAATCCAATTTACTTCAGGAACCATTTACTGATGGAATGCGGTTCATTAGGAAGCAAGGCTCCTTGCAAAGTAGTCTGCTACTAAAAAGTAGTTAAAAATGATGAAAGAACAGATAAACTTCTCTCCCCACTTTTCTAGTCTCAGAAACTTCACAAGGGGAAGCTGGTTCATCCGCCCAGGCTGCATGACTTTGGATTTTGTTGGGCAATTTAAAAGCAGGAAGGTTTCAGAGGAACACGGACACTGCATTGTCCTATCGTGTGGTTCCTTGCAGATCTCAACATGAGATGGGAAAACAAAGCGCTGAGAGGGGGACTGATTTCCCTAAGGGCATTCAGCAAACTGGCAGCAGAAGGAGGCGCACAGCCCTGGTCTCCCAAATCCTAGCTCGGTACTATTATGCGGCATTGCATCCCACCAAGGCTCTGCCTGTATCAGTTCCTTCCAGTGCAGAAGGGACTCGGTGTACCGCTTTTCTATATATCACCACTTTCAAAATCACCATTTTCAAAATGTCTGTATTACATGATAGCTGGAAAAATGTGCATGGAAATCATCCATCTGTAGCCTGTTTACTGCAAAAGTATTGAAATATGTTCTTCTAAATGTGTCTGCTTCCACTATGGGAAGTATAATGTCAATAGATTTGCCTATAGTAAAGAGACCACGGTGTTGATCTATTCTTAATTGGCAAGCCAGCCCAGAGACACACACACCTTGAGCTATTTCTTTTGCCTTTACTTTGATAGATTGCCTTTTCTCTCCCACTTAATTATTCAGTTATATACTATCTTTATGTGAGAAGGACCACTTTGGCTTAAACAGTAGGATAACTAGCTGGGCTATGATCCAGCTCTCCAAACTAGCACTATCATTCATAGTTCTTGCCTATGGCAGATGAAGAGGAAGAGTAGTTTGAAGGTGATGTGCAGAAGGAAAAATAACCTTGTGCTCTGTACTCTGGCATTTATTGCTTTTTTCCTATTCACTTGTTTTCCCGAATGAACGTTTAGGTCTGGTCAACCCTGAGATGAAGTCTGGGTTATGTGCAGATGCCCAATTTTGAGAAGGGATTTCTCTAGAACAACCTAAAACCATGGGTTTTGTTTTTGCTTAAACCTAGTCACCATCAATGCCTAACGAACATCTGATTACAAAGTTGTTTTTGCTAAAGAGCTCTGAATCCCACTCCTTTGATCAAGAGCTAACAACTCACATCATTGGAGACTGCCGAGAAACTCTCAGGGAAGGCTGGATGGTGAAGCACACCTTTCCACCCTGCTGGTTTTAAGCTCTGGACAGGAACCAGCCTTCTTTCATGTCTCTCTCACACTGCAGATGGGTGGACTGAGGAGATGAACTACTTTTTTACACGTTGTTCAGTCTAGTTTTAAGTGCAACTGCCATTGCTTCCTTTGAGATTATTCCACAGCCCGATGCATCTTGCTGCCAGAAGCTTGTCAGCCTCGCTGATCCCTTTATTACATTTCACAAGGCCCATATTTCATTATCCCCTTTTTAATGTATTTAACTGAAAAGATCCCTTAACTGATTCCATTCATTATTGGGAATTGTTCTCCTTTGTCCTGCTGTAGTAAATTCCCTTCTCTCATTATTGTTCACACCCAGCAAATATTTGGAGGTAGCTGCCATGCCTTGCTTTATTGGTCTCTTAGCCTAATGATGTGTTTTTTGCATTTTTGGTCTTATGTAACTTCAAACAACTGCTTTTATTGCTTTACTTGGAGCTTCTCTCCTGTTTGCAGGAGCATTTATATTTCAAGGAGAGTCTGTCTGACCAGAAGCACCTATTGCATCTGCTTATACTACCCGGACACATGGCAAGTGTGTCGGTGCTGTCACTGGGTTCCTTTAGCATATTGTAATCTCCGGTTTGACGGCTGGGCCCTGGTCTCTTTCAGCATTACTGCTTCCCACGTTTCTCCAGCCCATGGACAACTCCAGTCCCAACTCTCACCGCAAAAAGCAAAGAACAGTAGTTGGGTTAGGATCCCCAAGTTCTAGTCCTAGCTCTAGTGCAAACATTAGCAATTTATTCAGTGTCAGACCATTTTTCAATTTCCTTAATCTCCCCATCCGTAAAATAGGGAAAAATAATATGTAGTTAACCAGGGTGTTTTTTAGACAATATAGATTCATAGATTATTATTATTAGGAGCTGGAAGGGACCTTGCAGATCATCGGGTCCAGCCTTATGTCCATGAAATGCTTTTAGATTCCCAGAATAGAGATGGGGATATCGAAGTGCAAGTTCCCATTGCTATTTTATAGTGTACACATATACACACCCACACCTGCTTACAAGAGGAACCCTTGAAAATGCAGTTTGTAGGCCCATGTATGCTGATGTCATGGGCTGGATGTTATACAAAAAGGACAAAGTAGACAACCCTTTGCAAAATAAAAGCTTTCAAGGCAAACACAAGCAATAGCAGTTATAATTGAGATTTCTTTGTTAAAAAAAAAAAAAAAGAAAAGAAAGAAAGCAACCCTCAAAACATTTAAAATGTAACAGATTTCCTAAAGTATAGACAATAAAAGAATTTAGAAATGATAGAGAAAAATAATACATTGCATCAGACACATCATTTTACAAGGCAATTTGATTAAGTCACTACTGGCGCATCAAAACAGCACGCTAGATCAGTCTTGGAATAGCAGTTGACAGGAATGCAAACATTGTGAATAGACAGCACTTACTGTAGAAATATTAAGACTAAAGATATTTACCCCTTAAAATAAATAGAAAGTCATCTAAAGCAACATTTAAATTAGTAAAATATTTTTTGTTTTAAAAAAGCACTCAGATATAACAAAATCTAAATTAGATCTAGATTTTCTTCTCTGTGTTAAGATAATAAAAAAAAAAAATCTGTTAACTTTAGAAGAAAGTTGTCTCTGAAAACTCAGATTTATTCACAAGATGTGAATTTCACCCAGGTTTTTTTTTCTTTTCAGTGGACTAGCCTGAGGTGTGGTCACTGCTTATAACCACATATTTCAAGGTTTAAAATGGGACGTAGGCCTCATGCTGTCCTCCTCAACAAACAAGGGTGACCTTCTCCATGTAGGTGACACTCAGCCCCGGGCAGGAGACCCATTCAAATGTTCCAGCATTGCTCGGGCCCTTAACGAAGGGGCTAGCTGCCAGTCCTTTGTGCTGGAGTGCCTGTCACCTATAGGAAATTATTTAGCAATAGGTATAAAGTCTCTTTAAGCCTTTCTAAAATTAATTCAATATTTAAAAAAATATTTTTATTAACATTAGAACTGGAGGAAGTGACATCTGTTCGTGTTCTCGGAACGATAGGGCTAAACGGAGCGCTATTTCACGAACCCGAGGGGCTATTTCCAGTTTCTATTTCCAGCTCTCTTGACTTTAGCAGCATTGGGAGCTCTAATAGATGCACCTTTTTAAGCAGCAATTCCTCATTTTTCTAGCCTTGCAATTCCAGGTCCACTGCAAACCTGACTTTTCCAACTGAATTTCTATCAGCCTTGTGACCCCCCCCTCCCCCCGGTTCGGACACTCCTGAGCACAGCCATCATCATCTATTTCTGTTCAAAGCAGGCCTAAGTGTCATCTTGCTTAGAGCCCCAGCAGCACATACTGACCCGCGTGCCGCCAATGCCACTTGTTCCAGTGCAAAGAAAAGCGAGACACTTCAAATGTGGGCAGAGTCAAGATGGGGCTGAACATGAACACCTATGATGGCCATAAAAAGCGTGCAAAAAATTGAGAGCTACTAAATATCTTTCATTCATTCTGTGTCCAGAATGTCAGCAGTGTTAACGAGCACAAGGCATTTAGTGGAGCACCCAATGGGCATGCATGCTCTGCAGCTCTCCCGGGGGAGGGAGACGCTGCGATCTGCTCGAGGGCACAGAGGATTGAAGTTGCGGGGCAGGGAATGGCACCTGGGCCTCTCGCGGGTTTCTCCACCGAACTTTTATCCCTGATGTCTTTTCCAATGGGCCCCCCCATGCAACTGCTATTGCTCTCATGCAGGCAAAATAAAATCCCCATTAGGACAAAGTCACCACTGCTGAGAGCAAATGCATAATTCCTCGGGGAATATCACCCACGTGAGCTCGGGGGTTTAATACCTTTGTGCTAAGGCTCCGTCGTTCCCACAGCAGGATGCCACTTCCTGCAGCCGGATAAAGCCGCTCTCCGGGCTTTCGGCGTGAAGACAAGGCTGCAATTCTCCGTGAAGGGCCGTGCTGATGTCAGAAGCTTCCCACGCTTCAGCATACCAACATCAGCCCAAGTCCCACAGGGAATGAAAGCCATCTCACGTCTGACCTACCCTCAGTTAAGCTCTACTATATGACTCAAATGTTACCATTGCTTCAATGCTGTTTGGTTGTTCTTTTCATTAAAATTCTGAATGGCATAATAGTCCTTTAGCCTTCCCTTTGATGTCACTGAAAGGAGTTACACAACCCTTTTCTGTAAGTGCTAGAGTGTCCCCCAATACAGTGAGGGCACTTTGTGAGTACTAATAGTTCAGGATCTTTACCACAAAACACTGCAGCATTTCTTTACGTAAGGGATGCTTTCACAGACAAAAGGGAAAAAGATCTCCCAGCCAAACCCATATCGGGATGCAAACCCCTGCCATACGAAGACCAGCGTAACCGTGCATTTCCGTGCGATCAGACCATCACCATCTCCTCTCAAATCCTGCCAGAGGCCAGGTCGTGTAATAACAAGTGGAGCATCTGCTTAATAACCGTAGCCTTCATTAACTCCAGGGCGTGGTTATGTCACCAGCCAGCATTTGGGTGAAATAGAAACCATCTGTGGAGTTGCAGCTATTCTCCCACCTCAGCCCATCAGGGCAAGCCAAGAACAACCGAGCAATGTAATTTGGGACAAATCAGATCATCTTTTAAATTTTCCTCACTAGCAACAGTGTTCCTCTAGATTCGCTTCTGCATTGGGTGCCACTAAATAGAAAAACCTGCTCCCCGGAAAACATGATCCGTGATGCAAAATGCTGCAAACACGACAGGGAACTCAGCAACTAATCAGGATGACTTCAAAATAAAAAAAAATAAACCCAACCAAAAACCCCACCACCCATTGTACTTCACTGCCCTACAGAATTGCCAGTGAACTCGCTTCAAGCCTCACATGATTTTGCCATAACAGTTTGTGGCAGAACGTAGTCGGGATGGAGAAGGTCGCCTTCTCCTCTCACTTCGGTGAGCTTTTCAGGTCCAAGAGAAAAGTCACTCTATAAAGCACGATGAACTATGCCCACCCAATCAAGAGCACTTATTTATTTTGACCCCTTGTGTATCGCTATGCATTTCCCAGCGTATTCAAGGAAAATTATTTTCTTCCCATGAATACTTAAAGAAATCCCTACTTGCATCAGAGAATATTGATGGTGCATTTAGTACAGTTACCAATGGGACTACTTAAATTCATGACCACTTATAAAAAAAACATATCTATACGCTATTGTACTTGACAGCCATGGTCCCGTCCGTGCTACGAATCCTGGAGAAAGCTGTCACCCTGGAAGTCACAACTGCAGGCTTCTAGATGGGTTTACAAACGATGGCGCTCATCAGGAGAAATGACTATATGGCAACATCAAAGAGCAGTCAGTATTTTACAAGGAACAGCGGTTTTATTTATACATGTGTGGGGGCGCAGGGAAGAGAAGATGAGCAGACCTTTGGCTCATCTCGAGCATAAATCAGGATGACTGATTGTGGAAAACACCCACTCGGTTCTGGGAAAGATGTTGGCACCGACCCACCTTCAGGAACTTGTGCCCCCACACCAATGACACATCTCACCTCGTGTTTCATCAGCAAAGCAGCAAAGACCTTTCACTTGGATATCACTCTCCTCACACCAAGCCTCAGTTTAACAGACTCAGCCTGGGGCTATATTAGCTCATGCTCGTGCCTTTGGCTGATAGTCATGAACCTTAGCATTGAGCAACAGATGCTACTCAGGGCCTCAATACCTGTAATAGCAAGTTCATCTCTTTGCAGACATTGCTTTAAGTTTTTCCCCCCCCTTCCCCAATGAAGCTCATTCAACTCCACCCTTCCACCCATTCCCTCCCCCCAAGAAATATATCTGGGCTGCTCGCCCCTGGGTGACAGGAACCGCCTGACATGCCCATCAGAGACAGTAAATCAGGACCCTGAAAGACAAGCTGCATTTTGAAGGTGCTACAGCTTACGAGATCTTCACCTGGGCTCACCAAATTCACCATCTGCATGGTCCTGTGGTGAGAAGTTTTATCCTATGACAGAATCATTGCCATGGAAACAAAGGTGATATCACAGCAGGGGGCTATGGTTTCATCACAGGACCAGACAGACAGATACAAGACGGACATCTTTAGCAGCTGGTAGAACTAATGAAGAGAAGTTATTAAGAAATGGCAAGCCAGGTCAATGTTTTAACTAAGATTATTTTTGTTGAGGTACTATTCAGTGTGCATTCCCATTTTTATATAGATTTTAAAGGCTAAACAAGAGACGATTAATTTTTTCCTCTATTCTTGACCCATGTAAACAAAACATCCCCCAAACTTTGTCTGGATCCACATCTGTTGGGACCAGCTATCCATTTAGTGTAGCTTGGAACGGGCGAGGGAGGAAAATCCCGTTTCCCCCTCCATGCCTCCTCCCATCCCAGCTATTTCTGCAGTAGTCTACACAACACTCAGAGCTAAAAACAGCCAGAAGCTATCAAGGAATTAAAACCAGGTCCCATATATGACTGGCCCTGAGAACATCAAAAAGAAAATGCAGCACTAGAGGAAGGCGTCCAACGGACCGAGGGGTCTCATACCCACAGGATAAGCACAGCCTGTTGATGGCAGGGCAAGCTTCTCCATGCTACCTAGCCAAAGCTGCTCAACCTGGACTTGGGAAGGATTCATACTTCGGAGGAAAGGCACAGGCCATGGGATTATCTGTGTACATGCCTGTCCACTAAAAATGGATCTAAGGACCACCACCTCGATGCACATAGGTCCTAAGACAGCCATGGGATGGCTACAACTTTGGGTATGCCTACACCATGCAAGGCAGCACTCTTCCTGCTCCACATTGTGTAGCATCAGTACACCGCCTGGTTCACCAGTGACCCAGGCTGGATGGAAAATAGGGTGCCCTGGAAGTGAGAGGTTAACATGAAAAAGGTGCCATCCACTCCACAAAACATTTTCTAAGAATAAAGCTTTTGGGTTTTCTTCTTAATGACAATGACAGAGCTGCACATTTTAACTTCTTGGTTTTACTACAACTATTGGCTATTTTCTCCCACCACAGCTGCCAGTGGTGTTCGCTGCTGTTTGGAATTGCTACCAACTCCCCCTGCTAAATTGCTTCACAAAAGGCCAGTGCATCCTCTGCCTGCTTATTGCTTCTCCTTCCAAAAATCCCCTGTGCTGGCAAAACAACTCAATATAAAACAGACAGCCACTAACTCTACAGGGTCGCTACTTCAAAGCATCTCGGTTTACAAAAAAAAAAAAAAAAGCCAACAAAACAATACTGCAGGGCAAAAGTTGAATTACCCTTTTTCCTAGTGTAGGGAGTGGCAGGACGAAAGCATAAAGGAGATTCCTGTAAGCAACGGCGTAGCTCTCTTTGTAAGGAAAATATGTTTTGGTTTCAAAGAGAACATCGCCACGAACACAGAGCGTTTGGATGATTGTACTTAAGTACGGAAACCCTGTAGTCTGCTAAGACAGACAGATTTTTGGCTAAGTAAGCGATATGTTTCCTAAGAGAATGACCCTGACTACATGCACACAGCAGGTTGCATTGCCCTCTATGGAGGCATGAGACTATGTTGAAGATGGACTGGAATGGAAGTGCCAGCTCCCTGGAGTCACCCAAAAAAGCATCCAGGTATTCACATGCAGATCCTAGTTGGGAACCAGCTAAGTGTCATTAGAAGGGATCCAACACCATCTGTGTTGAGTCTGGTGTTGCAGTGTTACAGGAAGGAGGAGCACTTTTCCAGCCTGCTGCTTCTACGAATGGTGAAGGAAAAGTAACATTCACCAGACGTACGACAAATGGGTAACAAGGGACTTCAGCCATGTGGAGACCCTTGTGTTTCCCTCTGCACCAGACCTACTCATTGCCATGTCCACCACATGGTCATCAAAAAGATCCAAAGTGAATATTGCCTTAATTTAAAAAACCCATCACATGATCCATACAGGGACACACAATCCTCGGCAGTGGCAGGGGGTGAGCTGTGAGCACCCGTTTTAAGCATTCCCTTTATGAATGGTTTCAGATCAAACATCAGTTACGATGAATGCTAAACAGGGACACTTGAAAGGACGGCACTGAGCCTGACTGCAGACAGACTTCAGAAAAATGCACCCTTCCCATGACTCAGGCTTCTGATCATTTTTCAGTAAGCCTTTGGGATTTCTCAGCTTTATTGCATGGAGCCCTATCTTCAGGACCCACCTTGTTTCCTAATACTAATTTTACAGGGGTAAATGACAGGAGTCCAAAATAAAATGTATCCACAGGCAACAATAGGACTAGTGCAACTACAAAAGTGGCCTAGAATACTGGCCCAATAATAGAGAGAGGGGTAAGATTAAAGGGCAGAAAACCAGGCAACTGAGCATGATCCAGCAATCTCAGCATTAGAATGAAAATCAATACACACGTGCACATACCCTGTCCTCTCCATGATGCTAATTCTGCTCTGCCTAGCCTTTTGCAAATTGCTGCCCAAAGGCCTTTTCTGGCAGACTCCAAAGTGTTCAAGAGAATATATTTTTGTGAGTGTGAGCGGATGCCAAAACAGCTAAAGCCCGTTGAATGATCTTTGCTTTGCAAACATCTCTATAAAGAGATGGTCCATAAAGAGCACCAGCACCTGGAGTCCTCAAGGAGGGGGGGGGAATGTATGCCCAGTGATTTACAGTTTAATTAATCACTAAAATGAATGTCTAAAAAATAAAATTTCCATCTGAGTTGGGGCAACAGAGAGATGGGGCAGGGACTCGGCTGAAATCAGTGCAGAACCTTGTTTAAAATCAGTGTCACACCTATTTTGGTTCATTTGGTTTGTCTGCTGGTGCCTAGGTCTTCCAAGAACGTCGCCTTGGCAGGCAGGTCAGCGCAGCTCGTTGCGGTTCAACAAGCCTGACTTGGAGGACTGTAGCTACGCAGCAGTGTGTAATCCCAGTCCCTTAGGAGGCAGACACATACGGTTGGCAACGTTAGGAATTGTTTCCATTACGTCAGCAGATGCACTCGCAGTATCTGTGACGAAGAAATTAAGCTGCTAATCTTAAATTATAAAAAAACAACAACCCCATAACCCCCAAAAATAAAGATACTAAATAACAGTGAACAGAACTGAAGTCGAGCCCTCAGTCTCACATGCACACGCACACAAACACACACACAAACACAGAATCTGATGAGATTCACTGTTAGTGAATGAGCTGCAGTCTCTGGAGGTGACCGGCAGAAACTCCTCGTCCTGGACTAAAATCGTACCAAGAACTCTTCTCCAACATGCTGCCTGGCCTGGGGGTGGTGATGGGGGAGAAGAAGAGGGGACAGAGCGAGTGGTGGGGCCTCAGGGACACAGCAGCTCTGCCAAGGTGCTCTAGGTTTCATCGAAGAAGCATCAGATGCCTTTTCTTTTGTGTCGTTCTCAAACAGCATTGTGCGTTTTCTCAAGCCGAGAGTCCGTGCTGGCCTTCTTTAAGACTGTTGTGGAACCACTTCCATCAGCTTCTGGCACAGGACTGTTGTGGAAACTGGAAGGGAGGAAACACAGACTGGTTTAGACCCAGGCACTAAATTGTGCGCGTTTCAGCTTGGAAACCTGGTCCCGCGTTTCATATTCTTCACCTCCAAAAGGCGCGTCTTGCCTCTGGAGGATTCTATCCAAATACTATAATATATAGCTTGACAACAAAACAAAGCTCAGTGCCTATACTAGTCTGTGCACATACACACCTTCTATCCACAACAGCTGGAGTATAGTAAACAGAGCAATGCCTCCAGTAACCAGACCAGGTGACATGTATTTTAACTTTTAACCTCATAGCGATGGCAATCATCAGGAAACTACCATGCATGTGTCATCCAGCACATATGGGCATAGCTCAGCCTTAGATTTCTGAACAGTTTGCAGCCAATACTGAGTCAGATAAAAATCACAGGAGCTGGCATACATGTTGTGAGCTGATATTTTTGCTTCCTCTTCTGAAAAAACGTGCTCCTACAGATGCATACATTTAGCTTAAAACGCAGCAGCGCTGGCCTTGTCACCAGTGTCTAGCGTAAGAGTGAATCTGGATGTACAGAGCACGTTTGTGTGCAACCTCGTCACATCAAACCAGGGTGCTGCGGGCACAATGGAGGGGAAGGGACTTAATCAGGAAGCATTTCATTGACAAACCTGCAAAGGGTGGTTTGTAAGCTGAGAGACTTTACTTGCGAGTTACCCTGACAATACTCTTTGTGTTTCAAAGGGATGTGGACCCCTTGCTACTACACTGAGTCTTTTCATTACCCGAGGCAGTCGCGTGTCAGATCAAATTAACGTGGATTTTAACACACACAGACTAGCAGGGCCAGAATCATTTTAGAAGGATGCAATCAAATTATCTACCACATATTAATACATATATTATATGTTTCTAATTAGACATTTGTAGGATTCTCATCCTGTGTCCGAGAATAATTTCGACTAGAAAGCCAGCAGTGGTGGCACATAGTTAATATGATAATTTGCAAAGCAGTCACTGTATAAATGACTTTTCCAGGAACTGAGCCTGATATTCAGAATTAAAAAAAAAAGAGCAAGCATATTAAAGTGTTGTGTGCTGTTAAAAGGTTCTATTCTTGCTCAAAAGGTTGGGCGTTTCAGCTTGTCTGCTTTTCCAGGTCAACCCCTTGTATCAGAGCTGGGAGACAGATGGTAGAGCTTAGTTACTTGGACAACACAGCTTGGATGTATAAACAGAGCTTTCTTCAATCAGTTGTTCACAAAGATTATACGGTGCCAAGCTCAGTGCTATCACAGCCCCTCAGAATATGCCATAGTGCATATTTTGCACAGATACCCTAAAAGCAACCCTCACAAGAGAAACCTTCCAGGATGCTTCACTTTTCCTTAAGCTGCTGCCATGCTATAATGGCAAGGAGGGCTTTGCTCCCACTGCCCGTGATGCTTATGACCCATCAGGACTCGTTGTGATCTCTGCCCAGTCAGAAATAGGCTGACTGCACCCAGATTTTTACAGTGTTACTTCATCTCTCTTCCTGCTTTGCTGGCATGCTGTTTTCCTAAGAAAGAGTTTGCACTTCAGCTCTTCCAAAGGATTTCTCTTTCCATACATTTCCTGTTTGCTGGGAGAAAAACCCTTTGTATTTGCTCCGTGATTTGCAATGACAAAGGGTGGCAGATCATTTTGGTCAGCTCGTCTACTGAGCACTCAGCTCGCTCCAACCCACGGCCAGTTGGATTGAGCAACACAAATCCACAAAAGCTAGTACCACAAAATCCTTTGCAATGCAAATTGTGGCCAGCGCCGCTTGCTTCTGCAGGTTCAATAGGAAATAAAATATCACAATGGTTGGAGCAAAAGCTGCAGTAGCATCCTATGTTCTCTGGCTGGATACTCACAGATGCCTTGAAGGATCCACTTGGGTTTGTTTTGCCACCAGACACCAAAGTAGTAAATAGGGAGCCCGCTGAGGATGATGACGAAACCAGTTGCACATTCCACCGGCGTCATCCAGAAGGAGACCACAATGAGGAACAAGCAAGCCAGGATGAAGAAAATGGGCAGTAACACATTAACCTGGGCAAAGAAACCACGAGAAAGGCAGGAAGTTAGTCAAAATTGGTAAGAAACAGAGAGGCCAGTTACTTGCCAGGGCAGTTTATCAAACCAGTTTTTGTGCTAGAAGGAGACCCCACGACAGCTCTTTGCTAAAGACACCGGACTGCCCACGACTTGGAGTGAGAGGCCTGTGAGGTTTCGATTTCTGTCAGGAAGTTTGGCATTTACCTGTTGCTCTTTATCAACCCTGGGGAGTTAAGGAAGGATCCTCCAATCTTAAAAACAGCTAAAAAGGACACAGGAGGACTAAGTGACTTCTCCCAATCCACACAGCAAGTCCTCAGCAGACCCAAGACTTCCAGGCTCTCATTTCCAGGTCATTCCAGGCCAGAGCATCAGATCCATCATCCCAAACATAGCACTGTCACCAGTGCAAACTTAGGCCATTGAGTCAGACTTTTTGGTACTCTTAAACTAGGGGATTCAACTACGTTGCCTTTACCAGGGACGGCACTTCTGACAGCGGTCTGGCTCTTTTGGAGAAGTGATGCCCTGGGAAGGCTGCAGTGTAGGTCCGTACTATTTTTTCCCTTCGGGCTGCATCACTTGTTGCTGGAGCATACTCTCTGGCTCATAATGGGGTGTACAAGTCTTTAAGGAGAGCTTGACATGGACTTGGCCTCCCACCAGAGTGTTTCCAGGGCAGCCAGGGACAAACAGAATAAAGCTCCCTTCGTTATTTCCTAAAATGAGTATATTTAAAGTGAATTCCTTACAGATGCAAAGTATTTGATTGAGAACCACAGAGACTGAAGTCCTCTACTAATAATACCCAGAGCCACTATGGCAGGGTGATATTTCTTATTCAAGGGCCTGCCAACCTCCAATGCTGAAGGTATGTCCGCAACCAAATCAGCCCTTGGGCTCCCTGCCAGTGAGGAAGCCAATTCACATTAGCAGAGAAGTTTTGGGCACAGACACCTGCCTAACAGGTATTTAACCAACAGCAGACAGTCATTTGGCAGAGGTCTCCTGTTCATTTGCATTTAAGCTTTGTCTACTACAGAGTTGCACCCAACTGACTTGTTCAGGTGGCAAAGAGCACCCTGTCCTCTCCTCCCTACACAGGTTCTCTCCCTCTTATTTTTTCATGTAAGAGAGCCTCTCCCCAGAAGCCTTTAATTCCCATCATTTTCTTCACCATTAGACTTGCATCCTGGAAAGCCGGGGCACAGAAGGAATAGCATGGTGTCTGCAAGGCTTCCCGCTCCACCATCCTCACCTTAATGGGCCTCTCCAGCTCTGGCTTTTTATAGCGGAGCCACATCATGCCGATGATTGCCAGAGCCACGCAGAGCCAGTTGAAGAAGCTAAAGAAGTTGATGACGGAGAAGATATCCTTGGAGAAGGCATACATCAGGGTCATAATACACTGCAACCAGAAACAAAAGCCATGAGCCAAAGGACAAGTGGGCAGAGAACAACACACACTGCCAAAGGGTAACTATCCACCCTCCAGAAACAGCAAAGGAAATGCAGGCGAGCTTAGTGGAGGTGCCCGAACTTTTACTAACCTACTCCATGGAATTATTTCAAAATGAAACCTGCTATCCAAGGACATGTTATGGTAACAAGAGACATATCCAGTGCGGCGAGAAGGGAGGGGAGGTGGCAAGGAAAGTGAATCCAAGGTGATGGAAGAGCCAGACGTGGAAGGGACAATGCACAATGATTGCACCCTACAGCTCTGCTAGAGGCACCTCTGTCCTCATCTAAGTCACTGCCTGCTGTTCCTGGCTAAGTCCTTTCCATACAGCTCAACCAAAGCATTTCAATCCTCACACTCAAGCCTATCCACGCCAGTCCCCTTGTACTTCTGTTACACTACTGTAAGTTATTTTGTGCGTCTTAAGCAGCAAGGGTCCTGGGAAGCAGTGATTCCGAAGAGAACCTGAAGTTCACAGTGGACAACCAGCTGCGCAAACTCCCAGTGTGATATCGTAGCCATAAGGGCCAACGCAATCCTTGGATGTATAAACAGAGGCATCTGGCTTAGGAGTAGAGAAGCAATATCACCCTTGTGCTTGGCACTGGTGTGACTACTACTAAAATAACGTGCCAAGTTCTGCTTCCATAATTCAAGGAGGTTGACAAATGGGAGAGTATTCAGAGAAGAACCAGACTGGAAAATATGCCTCACAGGATACATCCAAATTGCAATGGGGGATGTAATAGCTGCAAGCATATGCATGCTTGTTTTAGTTTAGCTAGCTCAGTAAAGACATGTCTGCCCTGATTTTAGCATGGGCTAATAGCCCAAGGAATTCCTGGAGTCCGAGCTCACCACTATTGATATGCAAGTCAGCGAGTTAAAGCTGCAAAGGGTTTGAGCATAAATGCTGCAGTCACACCTCCGATCACACAGCACAAATACTCACAGATTCCATCTATTTAGTTTAAACAAACAGAGACGAAGGTGGGACTCAATCACGGTCTGTAAGGACATGCACTAGGAACAGAAAACCTGATAGTAAAGGGTTCATCAATCTACCACCCAAAGGTACCAGGCAAAGGTAAGAACCAGTGGCTGGAATCTAGACATATTCACTCAGCCTAGGTAAGAAGCAACTTGACCCATGAAGGCAATCCATCTTGGGAACAATTCACCAAGGGATATATTGGATCCTTGGAATTAATTTGTTATGTGATCAGGTCTAAAAGCCCACACGACACTTACCGTAAAGATGAGAGAAGGCACTGGAGTGAGAAGCCTGGGATGGATCATGGACAGGATGGAGGGCAGGTGGCCCTCCCGGGATCCCACGAAGAACAGCCTGAAGGCAAAAAAGCAGTTACTCTTCCAGCCACCCCCAGAAGCTGTCTGGGATCACTCGTTCAAGCCAGGATTACAAACAGGACTTGACAGGCCTGGCTTTTGGGTCCTGGGCAAGACCTTAAAAAATAACCACTCTCGCTCGCCGGACCTTTCCCATTGTGTTCATCTATGGCTGCACTTCCAAGAGCAGCTCCAGACCAAGAGCAAGCACCGGGAAAGGAAACCCGCAAAAAACCTACCGTGAAGAAGTAAAGAGGGATCCGTTGACAGATCCAAAACACGACAAGCCAACGAAGACAGGTATGATCCAGGACATCATACCGAGGTGATAGTTTCCGAAGTCCTAGGAGGAAGCAACAAGAAAGCCATTCTGTCACCTCTGAGCACCTGCAGCTGTCAGCATGGTTTTAAAAATCAGGACTGTACCACTGACTAACTAGGCACAGTTTTCCATATTGCCTTTTCCAAAACTTCAAAGCACTTTGCACACTTGAGTTATGGCCAACAGAGTTTGCATTGCTCAGCATTCCCCCTGTGGGTGCGCATTCGAGCAGGGCCAAGCACACCATGCAACTTTTGAAGATCAACAAGATGCAAAATTCTAGAGCAGACAGAAACTGCAGGATTCCACCTGAGCAAATATGGTTCGAGTTGGCACCCCGATTTATGTAGGATCTTAGATGAATGGAAATCACAACCTGACTTGAGTCTAAACCACCGCTGGATGAATCCAGTTCCATGCCAGCATCGTTCTCTTGATTTATTTCCAAAGCAATGCAACCTGAGCTGGTGCCTGTACTATCCTCAGTACAAACTCAGAGAAGGGAGCCGCTTACTGAACCACAAACACCAATATATATCGGACTGAAGGGTTCCTCTCCAATTGGCCTGGTTGTCCTAAGCTAGTGAGATTACTCAAGGCTGCATTTTCTCCAGGATTTCTCTTGGCACTGTGATTTTAATTACTACAGTAGTACTTACTAGAAAAAAAATGGGAAGAATGAATAAAAAAAGAACTGAGCAAGAATAGCCTGATTTAATATGGGGGTAGCAACCTTTTCCCATGCTCAGTTAAGCTGTCGGCAGCACCTCCGAAAATTCATGAACAACAGTGCCATTTTATTAAACGCTTGCCTTTCCTTTCCTCTATGATGACTCCAACTCAGTACCTTTTGGGAAAACTCTGCCCACCCCCAAAACCTTTCTTTATTGCCTATCAAAAAATCATGTTTTTGCAAGCAGCCATGCTTACAGTGCTGAATGAATCAGGAGATGCAACTAGAGATTACAAGACTGGGTCAGCCAGTGTAGGAAAACAGATGGGTGCATTCTGGATATGCTTTATCTTACCACAGCCACGGCTTCTGATGTCAGCATTTGCTCTGTCGACAGTGTAGTGAAGTAAGCCAAGTTTGTCAATACGTAAACCAGGGTGACTACAGGCAGTGAAATGATGATGGCCAATGGCAGGTTTCTGAGAGGAAAGTGAAAATCATAATGATGGATTAGGATCCAGGGCTCCGTAGTTCAGAAAGAGACGTATTTCAAGGCACAGTGTGTGCTAGGGAAGGAAACTGCTCTTGCAAAGGTCAGCTTTTCTGAACAGATTTTAGACTAGCTTAAAAAGGTGCCACAAATTCTTCTGCTTTTCTTTGCCGAGCACCCAGCTTCCAATCTTGATTTTGCTCTCCATGGAGGAGTAGAAAACATCAAAATAAAACATGATTCCACCCGAATGGCAAGGAGGCAGAGCTAGGAGTGGCAGGAAATGGGACTTGGCGGGAAGAAGTTTGTGCAAAGGACACCGAGTGGCTGAGCAAGCAGTGCTCAGGTTTACTGAAAAAGCAATTCCTTCAAAGACCCAGGGCATGCCTCATGCCAGCTCGCCATGTTAAAACTTGCACAGTCTCCTGGTGTGAGAATAAGCACTTGTGTGCTGGTGGCCTTTTAGAAGGGAGACAGAAAGATTAGGGGTTTAGCTGGTAGTCAGCACATTAAGACCAAAGAGCTCACTGCAGCCCCTGGGAAATACACTTGGATGCAACCAGAATACAGCCACAAAGAGGCTTGTGTAGAGGCACATTTGCCCTTTCTGAGAAGTTAACTCAGTTTACACACAATAATTAAAAAGAAAACCCTTCCTAATGCAGCATATAATTGAGCTGTGCAGCTCAAAGCCACAGGAAGTCAAATGCTGTGACTGCACTTGGAAAAGGAGGGGATCGCTACAGCCGGCAAATACCTTTTCAACTATGCTCGCCAAGGAAAGGGTAATCAAATCTGATCTTGCAGGGGTCAAGCAGGTATTGGCCCCCTATGTAACTGAACCCACAGCCAGAATCTGGGTTTTGCCAAAAAATTTCCCATGTGGTATGGTCAGCCTCGTACAATCTTGGAATAAGCAAAACAGGGACAGAAAGGCCTGTTGCTTTGGTTGCGCAGGGGGTGGCTGTTTAGGTAAGAAATAAAATAGCAGCGCTGTGGGAGTCCCCCTGGATATTTTGTGGCATGTAGTTCACAAAACTGCAAGAAAACACCAAAAGGAATAGGAACACCTTTCCTCCACCCACCAGTAAATCACAGTGGGCAGATGCTGGACTGCCATGGTGAGGAACTGGGACTTTCCACTGTGGTCTACCACAGGGCTGCTGCACTGACTTGCATTTTTACTCCCTTTTTGTCCTCCTTCCACAAGCAAAAAAACAAATCTCATTATCTATCAGGCTTTGCCCATGGCCGAGATCTCATTTTTTTCTTCAAGTGAAATCTTGTTCCTGGGGATGGTTAGTAACATATTTTTGCTGCATGCAAAAGGCAGCTTCACACCAAGGTCGACCACAGGTAAGTTTTCATCCCTAACCAAGCAGTCGCCACGGGGCATGCATACCTGTAGGGGTTTATCATCTCCTCAGTGACAAAATTCAAGTAATTCCTGCAATTTAAAAAAAAAAGATGAGATTAATTCTGGTTGCAGCACATGATGACAATGAATCCAACAGCACCCCCCCCACACACACACACTCTGTGTACACGCGGGTGGAGATGCCTGTAGTAATCAAAGGGCTCTGGAGCACCTAAGGAGGGCATCCTGCATCTCAGTTCTACAGCAGAGGTTTGAGACCTGAAACAGGTGTTTCCCGTCAGTCCGGCATGCAGTGCAGCTGGCTTGCTTACAATGTGATGGATCTGTGCATGTCGGGACAGCTAGCAGCACTGCTACATTGACAGGACAACAACGACTGCAATAGCCCTCTGTTTGCACTGCATGCAAGAGCAACAAGACATGAATAAAGAAGCCACTAAAACAGGGGGTCTCAGCTGGGGTACCACAAGATTCAGGGGGGCTGTGATAGAAAAATGCATCTCTTGGTTTTCCTTGTACCCCCTCTCCACATAGCTTGGGCATTTCTCCAGGGAGCCCCTACATTTATTCCTTGTTTTAAATGCTCTAAAAAACAGTGCTTCCTTGTAGCTGCACCTACTGCTCCCCTGCAGGCTAAGACCCCAGTGTGACTGCCACCAGACAAAAGGATGTGATGGCACTGTCCTCTTGGGGATACAAACTCTTATCAGGAGCCAGAGACAAGGAATGGCGCTGCACTGTGACAACAAGAAATCAGCCTGCATCTTACCAGCCTCCATAGGCAAAGAGGCCGCTGTACAAAGCCAAAACGATGTTCCCCACATCTACTTTGGTGCCTTCGAAGGCGTGTTCAGGTTTCAGGCTGGACACGTTACCTAAAGAGGACAACAACAGAAAAAATAAACTTAAAAAAAGGGACAAAGATTGCAAGATGTAAGAGCTGGCCATACTGAATTGCACAGGCCTTCCCAGGCTGACATGGGCAAGCGTTGAAGGCACAGTCCCACGAAACCCTTGAGCTGAAGCTGTTGGAGAACACCTGTTGTGTCGGGGCCTGGGCGGTTGTGTTAGGGACAGCGTGTTCTGGTTTCCATAGGGTTGTTGCCTGCCGGCAAAGCAAGCTAGAGAGAGGATTCAGGCTCAAACCCCACTAAGATAAGTTAGCAGCTGACTGAAGCTGGATTTCTCCCTTCCCTACAGTGTTGGCTCCCCCGGTAGCAGAGAGTCTCTTGGCCACCTCTCCATGCACAGCCCTTTGGAGCCCTTCTCACACACCAGTGTTGTTCCAACACCATCTTTGCACCAACAAGTGTTTTTTCTTGATAAAAGCCACGGATTTCCTCCAGTTCCCCCAGCAATCCAATTGAGCAGAATGGTGGGAAGGGAAGTCACGTACTTTGGGGTCTGAGTATTAGAGGTTCCTGTTATTTGTCTGCTTTTGAAAGAAAAGGGAGACTTGATTGTACACTTGCTAAGATCTCTTCCAACAGAGCCACGGCGTTTATTTATATTGCTTTAAAGCTCTGCTGTTATTTTGTTTCGTGCCTTTTGATCTCGGGCCTGACTCCAGACCTGGGGTGAGGGAAGCCACAAGCCTTCAATGCAAGAAGTGCTCTCCTTTGTGAGGAAGGAAGGGGGGAGCCTTGCAAGATTTGGGAAGGCACGTTAGCATCTGACTCGACCCGTTGCCTCCCATGTGATTCTTCTTAGGGCACGGATCTGCACTAATCGCGCAGGCAACTGTATCACATGGCAATCAGCAGTGCTCGGGGTTGAACCCTCCAGACACCGCAGACCACATTCATCTCTGGGAAGAAAGGGTATTTCTGTAAAAAGTCTACCTTCTTTGGACTGCAAAATTGCAGCTCCCTTGCAGTGCCCAGCTGTTACCAGCACCACGGTTACAGAGGCAGGATAAAAGGAGGACCATGGGATGCGAACCAAAGTGACAGAGGGATTGCTGGGCTCAGCCACTTCTGTATCCAGCAAATGCTATCGCTGAGAAAGGAAGGCTTTTTTCTCTGGTGCAAGGGCTCTGCATTTTCTTCCCAGGGTGGGCTGTGCTCTAAGTCGGTGCCAGGACCAGCTGCCCAACTACATGCCCTCTAATGATGAGAAAACACATACTTCCCCTTCTGCCCGACCCCATGCTTGTCTCCTTCCCCTTACGTCTCTGCCCTGCTCCTACCTCTCTTTCATCTTCACTGACAATTTAGCCAATTATACCCTGGCATATGCATCGAGTGCTCCTTTGGTCTTGCCATGTGATGGCTGCACCACCTGAGCCTGCTCTTGCTAAGGTGTTTGGTCTAATCTCTTCCACCCCTGCAACATGTTATTCAGAGCTGGCAACACGGTCCTGGATACACAGCAGCAGAAAGCACAGCAGCTCCCCCTCCCCAACACCCTCGTGACAAAGAAACGGTGTTGAGGAGAACTCGGCAGCTCTCCAGCATTTCTTCTTGAGGATACCAGATTGCTAAGCACCGTCCCCCCAAACTTCACCCTGCTCTCTCCCAACTTGGACAAGTCACGGCTTGAATGTTGAGTTGTACAATCTTCACACTGCGCTGAAAACCTCCAGAGACAATAAATAAAGTGATGGGCAGTTCTTAATACATCTTGAAGTCATTCCCATATAGAGTCTATAGTAGAAAGAAGGTAGGATTTGTAATGGTGAGCATGACCATTGAGACAACACACCAAGAGATGTGGGGGCATCCTCCAGCTTTTGAAGGCTTTAAAATCAGCCAGAAACTATGGGTCTGGCAGGAATGACTGGGTGAAATGCTTTGGTCTGTGCTCTGTAGGTCAAACCAGTTCCTCTGAGTGCTATCTGAGGTTTTAGCTGTGTGCTGTCCTTATCCCAACTTGTTTTTCTGAGGAGCGCAACAAGTCAAATCACTTGGAAAGGGCTGAACGTTGGCTAAGGAGGCTAGAGTAATGTGGCTGTGTGCCCAATGTCTGCCTACTCAGGACCGCTGCCAGCCAAGCGAAGTCCTTCCTTGGGCAAGGCATGTATTTGCATGTGTTGCCTGCACACATAGCAACAAGATCGCTAAGCCCAGAGAGCATCAAATGATAACCTATTCGAAGGCTGGGGGGTTTTGTTTTGTTTTTTTTGTTTTTACACATCATACTCTTGCCCAGACCCTAGCTCATTTCCTATGGAGGGGCAGCTATACTTGTAACAGAGTCCTTAAGAAGAAAAATTTTCTTTCCATTTTAAAAAAAAAAAAAAAAACACTCTGTGAGTTTTGCTCTGCTTTTTCCACCTCTAACAGCTGCTGTTCCTGAGGACAAGCAGAGCTGCCCCTCTCACACCAACGGCCAGGGGACCAGGTATCTGCAGACCCCAGCCTGAAATCCATTCTCCCCAGTGCAGGAAACATCCCTGCCTGGGAACTGTGGGATGCTTTAGCTTGCGCGCAAGGGAGGGTCTGTTTAGCTCAAATCCAGATTCGGTGCCATGCTGTGTGGCACAAACACCTTGGCTTTGTATCAAGAGGCCTGGCTCTTTCAATCAAACCGAAGCAAGCCAAGCTGCAGGATGCACGCCACGGAAGCTGCACTGAAGCACGGAAAGGGAAGCAAAGCACAATGTTTCATTATTCTCAGGAGGGTGGATGAGGAGTGGTGGAGAGATAGGACGCTGTAAAACCACGCAGAGTGCGCAGACCTGCCAGAGCACGTACATCGCGCACGCTTTGAAACGCCAGTGCTGGAGCATTGCCACGTGCCACTAGCACAGGAGCTGCTACTTCAGCAGTGATGGAAATAAGAAGGAGGGGAAAGGCTCGTGTGGGGGTACTGCCATGCTGCAGGCAAGGCACATCTGTCCAGAGCTCTGAGCAGCAACATGCGTGGGGAGGGTCTTACTTTGGAAAGCTCTCTGCCTTCTCTCCTGTTTCCTGCACACAGGTCTTTGCAGGCCCTCTGCTTTCCTCACTCGTGCACCATGAAAGTAAATGCCATGCACACAGCTCCGCGGCCCCTATTTTCTACCCTCTCTTTTAGTCCCTCTGATCCCACACCCAGTTCAGGATAGGAGCCCCGTTCCTCCTCAGCATGCTGGAGAGGCTGCCAAGAGCAACACCGGGGCTCTCCGCTCCCTGCCCAAGGTGTGCAAACCTTTCCCTTGCGGTTCCGCGAGTCTCTAAAACAAAGACCGCCTGCATCAATTGGTGGGAAGCTCAGAAGCATGCAAAGAAAGGAACAGACTGCAACAGTGAAGGAGATGAGATCCCAAGACAGAAGCGGCCTTTGAGTCCATTAAAAGCTCTGCAAATTTCAAGCCACTCAATGTCTCTGTGCTTCTTTCTCCTCGGTTGTACAATGAGGATAGCTATAGAGGGTCTGTTAAAAGACCAGGGGACTTGGGAATCCTGAACAACATGCAAAGCTTCCTATTCCCTGTGGCTTTGCTTGCCTGGGGGACCCTACACCAGTGCAATGGCAGGAACACATAAGGAGGGCATCCTGCAACAGAGTAATCTCCTTCTTCCTACCCCACGGCAAAACCCTGTCCTACCCAATCTGCTGCAACAGCAGTAGACCTCAGGGGATGATGAAACCTCAGCAATGATGTGGCAGGCAACATATTATACATATGGCGGGTAATAACGATTGTCCTCTGACTAGCAGATCAGAGAGGTCCGAGTCATTTTTCCCACAAAGGCCAAGCCCAAGACTATATCCGCTCTGTGAACAACCTTCATTTATAAGGGCTTTTAAGATGAGATTCAGGAAATGTTGTCCCATACAGAGAGGCAACGCATCTTATAACTTTTTATCATAAGGGCTGCACACTAAAGCTATTGGATGTTTTGTAACTCATGAAATGGTCTAAATGTGCAGTTCTGACTGCCAGGGGAAACAGTGCCCACCCCCCATACAGCAGTGTCCCCGCTGAACATCACTGCAATGCACAGTGCACTCCATTTCCACACACGTGCCTATTCTCCTGCACATCAAATACCCTGTTAACAACGCTGGCTGCAAGGGCTGTTCTGTAGGCAACAATTTGGCTTTGCCCCTGAGCTCTGATGTAAATTGGTTGTTTAGCCGTACTTGGCTCCACAATTAACCAAATTAAGGTAACAAGCCCTGACATTAAGCCCTTTGGTGGCTCTGATCAGTTGCCAGGAGTCTGGTAATTTTACCGGCAACCTTCTGTCACCCGGGTTTTCCAACAGGAGGAACTTGTAGGAGTCCATGTACTGCATGTTGAGACCTTTTCTTTGAAAGCAGTCTTTTCTTCTCAGATCATGTCCATTCCAGCTGTAATAATGCAGATCTGCAATGACTAGAAGCAATTCATTGTCATCAAATATTTAGACTGTGGCTAATCAGTCATGAGATGGGGAATGCAACCATTTAAAGCAGAGGATCTCTTCAGTGTTCAAAGTAGGTTCAGGTCAGTAAGGAGATTGAGCAAAAAGGATGCAGTGTGTTGGACACAGGGAAAGCTCCAAGGGATCTCTGTTCAGTTCCGGCTCTGGCTCCAGAGGGACACAGCAGCAGTCCTAGTGATGGAGTCATTTAAGACAATGCAGAGGATGAAGCACTGGAGGATTTCTCACAGGGAAAGCCCAAGAGGACGGTTTAAACAGGAATTGAATTGCTGTCATCACTCTGATTCCCGAGTGGCGGGCTCATCGCACTTCTGCTGCACATCCAGCCTTGCATGCCATTCGAATGACTGCTGCAGGCAGAGCGACCTCATCTCTTTTCCTTAAGGCCCCGGGTAAACAAGCTTGCAAAACTCGACTCATGGTCAGAAAAACATGTGCCGGGGATTTCAGCAAGGGGCGGCCCTCTTTAGCTTTTGACTGCAAGTCAGGACTCCTGGGCAATGCTCGTGGCTCCTGCTGCTGATTCAGCCTCCCCCTGGGCAAGTTAGAGCTCCTCTCCGTGTCTCATTGTCTCCTCCTCCCCACCCCCCCGGGAGGAATAGGAAGCTTTGCATGTTGTTCATTAACTAATGTTCATAAAGAGCAATTATTT
The DNA here is from genome assembly GCF_052110815.1 of Crocodylus siamensis. Lineage (NCBI taxonomy): Eukaryota > Metazoa > Chordata > Crocodylia > Crocodylidae > Crocodylus > Crocodylus siamensis. Next base: position 3,414,159 of record NC_143403.1, on the reverse strand, counting down.
TTAGTCAAGACTGGAGCCATGAAGCGCATTCAGGCTGCCAGATTTCCTCCCCCTTCAGAGCATCATTCCCTCCATCAGCGAGCCTGAGGCATTCAGAGGAGGATGGAGCCTGGGAAAGGACTAGCTGTCTGCTCCACCTTTATGTTCCTAAACTAAGAAGGGCAGCACAACACGCCTGTGACCTCCCCTTCCAGCCAGCTCCTCAAGCCCTGACCTAGATATGAATCAGACCAGGACCAGCCAGAAACCCCCCGCCTCCGGAAATTAAATCTTCTGGACAGGGTCCTGACAAGGAGCCCCACCTGGGACTGCAGCCCGGATTTTGCCTTCTTCATCTCCTCTGCATTTTGCTGCTACCACAGGAGAACGTCCTTGTCCTGTGCAACCAGCTCTTGAGATTTGCAAGTCCTGAGCTAAGCGGTGCAGAAGCTGCTACTTAGAAATTTCAGATACAGAAGTGTCAGTACAGGGGGTTGGGATGAGGCCAGGCAGGCAGGCAGCTGGGTGCGTGTCTAATGCCTCCTCCAGCAATTAGAGAAAGCAAAGGGAATGGCCCAAAACGCAAGGAGTAGAGAGAGCCTCCATGCTGCAGAGATACGTTGCAATGCTCCCTCATGAGGGCAGACTAATGACAGGATGCTAACCCTGAAAAAAACAGTCCAGTTATTTGCCAGCCTAAGTGTATTTTATCCTGGCTTTGCTTAGTACAACAGGTTTAATCCACATCCATAGAAATCAGTGGCTGAAAATGGAGTCGGGGGCAGGAGGGAGAAGCAACCTGACCAGGCTCCTAGACAGACTGAACAAGAGCTATTTGAAGACCAGCCAGATTGTTTGTGCAACAGATCCAGCGACCCTTGGGAAAGGCAAAACCCTCTATCTTTTTCCAGGATTGCAACTGCCAGAGGCCAAAAGCCTTCCCATCTCAATAAAAAGCTATGAAGAAAAGACAGAACAAAGCTGTTGATTGCACTGATCCATTATTGGCATAGGCTGCTCTTGGAAACTATTTGTGGGGGAAGAGACAGAGAGAGAAAAACACAGTGATGGAAGCAAAAAGGAAAAAACTAGGCAAATACCTAAGTGTTTACTGCTATTTGGTTGAGAGCATCAGCACTACTAACATAACTGTGCTTTAAAAAAGAGTAGCTGAATGGCTGTTCAAAATCCAGCCTACATTAGCAGTGACCCTTTGGCCAGGCAAGATAACCCGGGGGATCCCAGTGCTCCACTTGGAGGCAGCCGCTAGGTGGTAGTGCATTTCAGAGACGAGCAAACGAGCATCCTTGTCTGACCCTGCTGCAAGAAACCACTTTCCAAATGCAGACAGGACAATGCTCTGGAAAGGCATGCAGCTGGTGGCATGAGGGTTTTGCCTAGCTAGGACTTGCAAACATGTCCCAGCCAGCTGACAGTGAAGACAGAGCATAGCATGTCCAACACAACCCATGACGGATCTCTTCCTGCAGCGACAAGCATGTCATATCATACCCATTAGCATGTTGAGACAGACTTCTAAAGTACATCGTGTAGCGTCAACACGCACAACTGAAAACACCCTTCCCATGGTAACATAAAATGGCCACATGAATGTGATCATGAGAAAAAGTGCAATGCTTCTGCTGTATTTTTGGGTAGGACTGTTGTGCCTGCCTGCAGGCCAAAGAGCCGCGACCTATGTGTCAGTAATGCTGACTTTTGTCACCAAGACTGTAATAACTAAGAGCTGTAAAAGAGCAGATGGCAAAAAGAAAATGACTGGGCAAGAAGTAATTACCATTCAATCCAAATTAGAGCACACAAGCTGTGCGATGCGCTAACCTGCCACGACCACCTGACCTCGGGCAATTGGCACGCACCTTCCCCAGTCATGCCTGCCTGACTGCAGGCAAAGCTTTAGTTAGAGAGCACCAAGCCCATAAAACACACCCTGTATAATTGCGCTACTGACTCTCCAGTCTGAAATGCCTGATTAAGTCTGCAGGATGCATCCTGAAGACCCTGGTTTGGAGCTGTGCTTTTCCAGACACCTCATCCAGTCTCCTGTTGATGCCATCACCCTTTTCTCATGTGTGCCATCAAGTAGTGGTTGGCTAAAAGGACCCTTTCCTTTCAAATGCGGTGCTGGTAGACGGTTCTGCTATGGCACCCCAGGAGAAAGCCTTGAACCCAAGACACGCAGTGGGAACAGCATGGGCAGCAGCAAGACGAGCATCCTGGTGCCCCCTGCCTTAGCCCTGATATGCAGGGACCTGCTCAGAAGACAGAGAGAGATAGAGATGGAGAGAGAGAGGGCTAGTTCCCATAGACTGGTTAGCACAAGGACACCAGCAAGGAAAGCAGAGGCGTGGAGCTGAGATGGAGTCTCTTGTAGGCTCCTGGGAAGCCAAACCCAGACCCCCAAACTTATTCCATGTGCCTACGGCTTTGCCATCATTAGACCTGCACTGGTGACCCGCACGTCCCAAATGCCATACCCCGGTGACAACCAAGTCCCTGCACACCTAACCACTACACTTAGGGAAAGACATTTTTGTATAAGTGGATCATTACCGGGGTGTCCAGAAATGACAAATGTATGTTTAAAATAATCAAAACCCTGGCCTAGAAAGCAGGCCTGTTCACTGTTTACCTTAAGGAGACCAGGCTTTAGAAGGATGGAGGGGCAGCAGACTGCTGGACTATCCTGATCGTTGCAATGATGCTGACGGCCTGCTGCTCTCTGAATGGCTGAGTACAATTATCTCTGATTATATTATATATACAATTATCACTGGTCAGTGATAACACCCGTCCTGGAGCCTAACGCACGGTCAGCATCTGCCTGCAGATCGTGCTTTGACATCCTTAAGGGAGCAACACATTTTGTTCGTGATCAGCCAGGATTTCCAAACTTCCCTGTGACTTCAACAAGATCTCTCCACTTCTCTTTAAGGAGACTCCAGAACAAACCTGTTTTCTCTGTTCTTTTCTCTTCTGCTATTAACAAGACTTTATTTGGGTCTCATTACAGATCTGGTTTGATGGGCTTTTTACCATGCGTTCGGCTACTCTTATCACTAGCAGAGTGGAAGGAGGAAGGAAAAGAAAGTTTTTCCTTCCCTTGAGGCTGGCTGTAATCATGGGATTCGTCACAAACAAGGCCATTTTTTTTTCCAGCCAAGGAATTAACAAAGTGAACCTCATTAAGATAGGCAGATCAAAAGGGAACTTTCTAGCAAAAAGCAAAAGGATTCAATTAAAATGAAGATGCACACACAGCACAGCCAAGAGGCTGCCTTGCAATGGGAGCAGACAGACTGCATTTCTCCTGTGCTTTTATGGGTCTGTTTTGTGTTGCTCTGCTTAACTTTTAAAGGACTGGTTCTTCTTCTCAGCTTTTATTTTTAAAAACAGTTCTACATAGGAGCAGAGAATTTGCTAAATGCATTAGCTCCTCCAAATACCCTTTTATATAGAACAATGAACTGCAGTCCATGAGGTGTAGGTCCCAATAGCGCCTGATTAATTGGCATGCATATCATTAAAAACAAGGTGTGGTATCTAGTCACAGCCCTCCATAGCAAATGCCTGCAGCTGAGCCTGCCTACTCTGTCCTTAATTCACCCTGCACTTGTTCGGTGTGAACACAGCAAAACGTTTTTTCCCCTTATGGGATATATGGTCACCTATTTCTTTGTCATTGGATTTTATTGCTTTTCTTCATGTAATGAAAACACTTGACGGGAGAGAAAAGACAGAGCCAAAAACCGAGTGGTCACTGCCAGCAAGGACGTGTTTCTCTGCAGTCTCGTTAGATTCAAAGTCTGAAGAAGAGGCGATGGTAAAATTATCTTCCGCCGTTTACTGACACGGTAAATGCAAAACAGCAGCAGATAAAACTAATCATAAAAAGTTCAATCAATTGCACTCAGATGCTAAATCAAATGTCCTGGGAACACATAAACGCTTCCACTTTCCCAGATCTGAGCCAGCCAAGTCGCTGCAAAAATACTTTCAACTTGGAGTGTATTGGTCCAACAGTCGATGCCAGCCAAAGACTGAATTAACTGGACTGGTAACATCAAGAGACTTCCTTTTGTTCGAAGAGTCTCGGGATTGGTTGAAAAGAAAACAAGGGCCCACAGAAAAGAAAAGAAAAGAAAAGAAATAACCAAGAGAATGAAACTCCACGGAGGTAAGACTTGCTGTCGCCCACATATTCAAAGATTAAATGGGCTTTCAGGAAAGTTCCCCGTTTTAAAGAGTCAGCACTTTTAAAAAGTAAGGTCTACTGATGTGTTATTAGCCAGTAAGAGATCCAGCAACCAAGCATCGTACCGCCGTGTGCAACATTTGTAAACTTCCACCACAGGTGAGAAAAGAAAAAAGATAGTTCCTTGGATGTATTGCTGCTGTGAGAGGCTCTCTCAAGGACTGCTAGCTTTGGGAAGGGGCAAAACTAAGAGCGGGAGATAAAGGCAGGCACAGGAAAGGAACAGGTGAATGTACAAGTACAAGACTGATCAATCAGGGAGACGGAGCAAGATTGATGAAAGACAGCACTAAGACAACAGGATTATTCTATCCAGAACTGTGCAAAATAGAAGTCCAAACCAAACCAAAAGCAATACAGGGCTTTAGATTCAGTGCCTGGGGCCCAACAGAAGAGTTGGTGAGCTCAGAAACAGTGACAAGACAGGCATGCCTGCTTTGATGCAATCCCCAGAGCCCTTGCCTTTTCACTTGGATTGCCGTCTTCTGAGACCACCCAGAGATCCCTGATCCGACTGAGGTCCCTCTCGAGAGACACTGTGTGAATACAAACAAAGACCCGGGCTCTAATGTTAAAGAATGATTGATTCCAATTTCACTGTGCTTCATACCCTCTCCTCAGCTGTCATATAGGCTAGCAAGGCCTGGCAGAAGCACAGCGTCTTCCAAACCAGAGGAGCAAGCGAAATGCCTTAGACATGCAACGTGCCACATGATTAACTTTGGCACATCTGGGATCTTGCAGGACCACCAAGAACTAGAAGCTCACATGACTCGAAAGTGTAATAGCTGTTGTATCACATGCCAACATGTGCTTGGAAAAACAGACAGTAACAAATATACTCCGATATTGGCAGGTCTCCTGTTTTCACCAGAGGATAAGCAGAGTGTGTATACATTGGTGAACTCCTGACCTGCACCATGCACAAGTGCACCTGAAGTGGGCACCAGGGTAAGTCAGTTAAGAGGAAGGCAAGAGTTTTAACCAAGAAGTCTTTGCTGGAAGAAAGACAGGAGACACCTCTCCTGCGCCAGGTGAATTGTTGTTGCGAGATGTGAGTGCATGCTGCAGTACAAAAATGAGCAGGCACAGAGAGGAAGAAGACAGCAGGTCATCAGTTAGGCTTTGAAAACGAGCATAAAGTGTATGCGACTGAAGAAGACAGGATGGCTTCTGTACGCACGTGGCCTACAGGGATAACCCCTTTGGGTACACGAGTCAGTAGATTTAATCTGGATTACACCTGGGGAGCAGCAGGCAGTACCTGACTCATGCTCAGCAAAGACTCGAAGGTCTTTGTCCCGGGAGTAAAGCTGCTTGGAAGATACATGGCAGAATTATTCATCAAATGATGAGAAAACAGTAAACGCTACATGCTGGCCGGGGCAAACGCTGCATTTGCTGCCCTCCACCTCCATGTATTGACAAAGTTCATCAAGAAGCTGCAGAGTTTGGGGCTGGGCGGTTTTGGGGGTTGTTGTTTTTCCTCTTGGTTCTCAAGGGGCGAAAAGTTCAGCAAAGCCAACAGGGACATGAGAACAGAGGTGGGAGGTATATGTTGCAACAAAGCCTTGAACTATGTTCCTCCAGCACTGTAGGCATTCAGCTGAAAGGAAAAAAATTCTGATAAAGCAAGGAATTCTGCAGAGACAGCAGTGTCTCCCGAAGGTCAGGCAGGAATGAAAAGGAAAAGGGGGGAAAAAAGAAGAGAAAAGAAACTGCCGCCCCCCCCCCCATAAATTAGGCAGAACAAAGGCAGGCAGGACCAGCTACAAATGTTACTTATTCCCATTTCACAATAAGTGCCTATATCACTGCAGAAAAGAACTTTATTTTTTTTTACAAAAACAGAGTTTCCAAATTCTCTTCTGCTTTTTTTTATCTATCCATCCTAAAAATAGCAAAAGCTTATTTAGGCAGGTTCGTTAGCCAAACAAATTTGGGGCCATATGCTTCCCTAGGCACAAATGATTTTCAGTGGAAAGGCTTATTATAGGAGGAAAAAGCAAGGGACATTTCCTCTGTTCTCCCAAACAGAAATCTGGTTAAAAAAGGAAAAAGGTGATTTAAGGGAGAAAATGTTGCGACTGCAGCAGTTGCTATCATGTCTGCGAACAACAATGCCAGCTTGCCCAGCCTCTCCAACCCACATACCTTGACCAAGACCGAGGCGTATCACCTCTCAGGTGAGAACATATTCAGGGTGCCCCTTTAATCCTTGGCTTTGCTGCAGAAAGTACCAATATAAGGGTGTGATTCTTAGTAGGCATACTAGACACAACCTACGCACACATGAAAACTCAGTCTCTGCCCTTTCACCAATTAGGCAGCTAATTTTTCCATAGGCATTGCAATAGAAACGGGTCCTGGGGAGGGATCTGAAAGACAGGGTCGCTGTTTTATGGACAAGTCCAAAGATTAGGGTGACAGACAAGGGTGGTTACGAACATGGGGGAGAGGAGGGCAGGTGCTGAAACAAATACTTGTCTTCTAGGAGCTGAATTGAGATGTGGCAGCCAACTAGGTACAGAAAGTACAAGAGTTATTATTTGCAAATCTTTTGGTCACAGCAGACTCTGAAACTTGGAGTGAAAGACCACGTGTCAGTCCTAGAAGATGTCCAGAAAAGAAGAACTCACTTGATTTGCAACTCCCCCCAAAAGTGGGTGTACCGCACACAAGGGCTGGAAATGCAGAGCTGGACCCTTGTGTAACAACACTCTGCCCTGCCACGTGAATTAGAAACCTGGCTCTTTGCTGGGCCTGAGCATGCTACAGACTCCAGCGCTTTGCCTCCAGGAATCACTTCCCTTTGAGCAATGTGGATGGGAAAGCTCTCATCACCCCCTCTCATTCCTCATCCGGTTTCCTTTCAACAGTCAGTAGAGGGCACAGTCCAACTGGTTACAATCACTCGCCGTGTTTACAAACAGCATTTTGGGAACAACAACAAAAAATCTTTCATCTGTGCAGGGGGGTCGGATTAGATGACCCTGAGATCCGTCCAGCCCTGTAATTCTATGAAGATCCACAGGAGCCAGCGTACCAGCTGGGATGCCATTTCTGTCCTGTGTACCTCATGGGAGCTGGCAACGTAAGCTGGCAGAGGACTGTAGCAAACAGCTGAGATAGCTCAGATCCCAGCATAAAGCCCGCAGCTCACATTTGCCACTGCAAGCCACAGCTCGCATGCACAGCCAGTGGAGAAGGGGAAAAAATAGAAGGCATCGATTTGTTCGCCTTTCATGAACAAATGTGATTTTCCTGTTGCAAGCAATATGCTCTGCTGTTAAGGAAGTAGTATGCCCCAATTATACAATTTAAGGATATGCCTGTTCTCCCATGAGCAAAACATATATTTGAGCAAGGTTGGTTTCTTTGCAAGCCTTCAGATGGTTTCAGGCATTTCCCTGTAGATGATAAGAAGTTCGGGTGGGAGAGAAGGGACAGAAAGCAACAGTGACCTACAGCAGGGTCTCTTTGCATACCAGCTGAAAACAAAATGGCATTTGCTGCTCATCATTCAGCAAAGTCTGCTCCTAAAACGAGCACTGAACTTCTCACTAGCCCTTGTCTGAACCGCTAGGGTGTCTCTCACACCCCTTCCAATGTCTGCCTTAACTAACAGAAATGCCATTAACTTTTAGATGCGCCCATCTTTGATCGTCACAAGTCTCCCCGAGGCTCTCAAATTTCTTTCCAAATTGCATCCTCCTGAATTCATTACAGGCAGCTCTCCGTAGGCTGTGATCGAGTTATCTGACGAGAACTGGCTAAAGAGATCAAGATAAGAAGGTGGATGTCTGCTGCTTTGCAACATTATTTACTTGGCCCTTAGGTTTTGATCAAACACAACAAAGAGCTGAATTCAACCACGACTGACTTCTGTGCTGCTAACACAGGTCCCAGCAATGATTTTAAAGAGGTAAAATATGGAAGCTTGTACATGAAACACACCCGCACGCTTTTATAAAGGGAAATGTCACGCTAACATACAGAGAGACACTACACTCTTGCCATGGGTTTACAACAGGCTTGCAGTGCACCTGTGGCCAAGTGGGACCCCCCGACTAGCCACAATGCTAGATGCCCCACTTGCCTTTGGGCACGCCCCCCCCACTGACTCGCCTGCCATGCTTTGTTATTGATTAACTGATCAATCTTAATTAGGCGGGAGGCTGCCTATTTACTGCCCCGATGCCAGGGGCACTATCTGCAGCTCCGTACCCCCCCTACACTGCAGCCCATGCCTTGTGTCAAGCACCCCAAAGGTGCTCCACCACAGCACCCTAATGATTGTTCCCTAATGAAAATGGGGATTTCTTAGAACAATTAATCTCACGGGACTCTAGAAGCGCGTGGAAGATCACAATTCACCTCTATTGTTAATAAAAGACCCAAAAAAATACATTCTGGAGGTGAACGTCTGTAGGCAGCTGTTATTATAGCCCGAGAGAAGATGGAGGAAGGGACCAGGGTACAGGTGTGTCCCAACACGAGCAAGGCAGTCTTGGAGCCTCTAAGCTTGAGTTTATTTTTAACATCAAGTGTATTTTTAACATCATAAAAACACTAAAACGAAGTTGTCAGGATGTGATGCGCTGTTGAGCTGATCTGGGGCCTGCTATTTCACAATGGATAAACGAGAGAGTCAATCTTTGATCTGTCCTAAGGCAAGATGCAAAAGCAGCTCCCCTGTCAGTTATTTAGAAAGAAAATTAATCCACTTGTACTGAAATTTGTGGAAGAGTCAACAGCCTTGCATTATCACTCACAAATCCAGGTATGAAGATACCACAGCTAAGTACATACGCTGGCTTAGCATTGGGTTTTCAAAAAAGCCACCAGCTGTGGCTGCATCATTGAAAACCACCACCTGCCTCAAAGAACAGCGATGTACGTGCATGACTTGTTATATCTATTGGTAGAAAACATGAACACCAAACCCAGCAAAGGAATAAGTAGCAGAAACCAAGAGAAAACTCCCAAGACCTGCTCCCTCCCTCAACTGCAAGAGGAGACATACTCACCCTTCCCCAGCTGAATGAAGCCAAGGATGATGATCAAGGCAAGCGCCCCCAACTTGGCTGCTGCAAAGGCATCCTGGACACGAGTGGCGGCTTTCACGCTGTAACAGTTCACCGCTGTGAGCAGCACTGGAAAACAAGAGACAGGAGACAGAAGTCAGCTTTCACCGCAGAACGGGCAGTGTACCATGGGATGAACCACCGGCTTGTGCTTCCTCTTAGTCAACACACACCGATTCCTAAAAAGGAAAAAAATAACCCCTCAAAGCTCACAACCGTGCCCAGCTGCACCTGTTTTACAATTTCCCACTTCCTGTACCACTCACCCAAAAACAGACAACTTTGTGCCATATACCAAATGCCACTCCGAAGGATAGTGTACCACTGATTTCAAGGTCTGGCATATTTTGGCTATCAAGTTATAAGTCATGACCTGTCCAGGTAAGGGGATAAAAGGGGCATGGGTTGCAAGCCTCCCTTGTCCTTGTCTTAGGTTTTGTGGCATGTGGTCTCTGTAGACTGGAAGCTCATGGGGGCAGACACCTACCTGCCTAGGACTAAAAACAAAGACCGCTATTGTTATTATTAAGCATGTGGCTTCAATCCCCGCTAAGCCAATCCAATTACTCTTGTGATTGAACCTAGTTGCATATAATCGCCACGTACATACAGCCCCGAGGCTATTTCTAGCATTGATGACGTATACTGTATTACTAATGGCCCCAAGGCCACACTGTGCTTCTACTGTACACACACGAAGGGACAGTCCCTGCCTTGAAGCACTGGCAGTCTCAGTACGCAAGACAAGAAAGTGTGGGAAAGGAAGGAGAAGCAGCCTGCCCCTGAAGAAGGTCATTGGCAGAGCTGGGAAGAGAACCAAGGTCTCCCAAGCCCATGTCCAGTATCTCATACTGCCTCCAGACACAGACACAAAGCAAAAGAAAACTCTCACGATCAAAAAGATGTGTTTACAACAGGATGCAAATCACATAGCTCTTCTCGCCAGGTTGCCTTTCTAGTCTTTTCCTAGAAAGATGCTCAAAGTAGTAGTTAGTAGGACCAGGGTTAATTGTGGGCCGTACACTAAATACAGTCCCTCCTATAGGGCTCTCCTTCCCTTCCTCCCTCACACCGAGCACATCCGCTCTCCCCCATGCACAGGGCGCTTTCGCCAACCTATGAGCTTGGACCCAGCACCATATCTGGCTCTCCCTAGCAGGAAGGTAGCTACCCTGCTCCTCAAAAAACAGCCAATTGCAATATCTGCCTTTATCTGCCACACTGCATCCAGGTTAATTGTCATCCTTTCATCTGCAGACCCTGGTTTATATTTTTAGTTTTTGGAAGGGTGGAAGGGAGGCTCCCCAAATAGGTTACATACAGTCCTGCCTGTACCAGCTTCTCCTGCAGCACAATTAGAAAGGAAAAGAAAGGAAGTAGAATACTACCAGAGCAGTGGTGACACTGGTGATCATTCAAGCACAGCATGCCAGCAGCTGTCCCGATCACTGCACTGAACTCACCGGCTTTCCCAGCGGAAAGGATGGGAAGGCAGCACTGCATCAAGCATGCCCCATCAGCTAGCATTAAAGAAAGTTAATGGGGAAAGTGCCTGCATATTGCCAGGAGAACTGACTGCCAGCCCTGGCAGTTGGGAGGGTTATGCTAGCATGCCAGCAAGGCAGATTACCATTATTTTAAAGAGGACTGTCTATTCCTCCCTCCTTTCAATGAAGAGAGGCGGCCGAGTTGGCTGCACAAAATATTGTCCCCAAGGGGCCTTCAGGCAAGGGTGATCTCACACACTGCCCAGCCATATGCAGATCAGCTCTTCTCTTTCTATTCATCCCACTGGTTTTCAGAAGCAGGGATGCTTGGTGTGCCGTAGGGATCCTGCGCTGCCCTTCCCCGCAAGCCAACACGCACGGTGCAGTTTGTAAACTGTGATCGTGTCTTCGCCCACCTTGACTCCAGGTTTCTTACAGTGCTGCCACAACTTTTGGAGTCCCAAGCAGGGATTGGAACCCTGCTACAGGAAGCATCACACAATGAATGAGCCGTCTTGGGATATGAACAACTCTGCCCCATCGCCCTCCGGAGGAAGCAGGCGTGCGTGTGATGCTTTCTGCAGACACGGGGGCGGTTGCTCCATTGCAGGGGTTGGGTAACAGCATCAAGAGGGGGAGAGAGGAGGAGAGCCCCACAGCTGAGACCTGGAACAGCGTATTCACTCACAGACCTCTCCGGCCTGTTTGTTTGAAGCGATTAAAAAGACGACCTGCCTCCTCTTCAGCCACTGGAAACAGCCAGCCCAGGGCAGCGAGCAGACAGGTCAGCTAAGGTTATGTCTGCGCCCACTGGGGCAGGCAGGAGGCTTTTCAGCCTGCATCATGGTGCACGCTATTCAGAGCAGACAATCCTCCATCCCCATGCCCCCCAGCTGGCAGACCCTGAGCCAATGTGTCCTCCAGGCCATGACACAGGATATTTTATATGCCGGCCAGTAATGCATTCGCACTATATAGGGGCTGCCAGCCAAGGGTCTGACTCAGCCTCAAAGACTTCCTGGGGGGTGGGAAGAGGAAAAACCAACACACTGAAATGCAAATCAGTAAAGCAAAGTGTGGAGGTGGGGAGAGAGGGGAGGGTTTTTAAATATTCTCAGCTAGGGTCTGACCCGCCGCATGACAAAGCAATGTGCTGGGTCTGCTTGTATCGCATCCAGGGGGACTACGTTCGGGGAGTGAATCCAGCAGCACACTCCCAGTGCCCCGGTGATCAGCCCTGGCATGTCTGAACGCAACTGCGCCTCTGCCCTGTCGCACCCGGTGGCTGACTCAGGTTTCTGCTACAGCCCAGGTTCGGCGCCTCGCACAGAACAGGCGCGGATCTGACATCAGGGCTCAGCCTCGCTCTTACTGCTCCAGCGAACAGTGAGGGTGATGGGATTTCCTGGTGACTCACACCGCCGCCACGCAAGGGACAACTGCATCATTCATTCATAGGGCGCTGAGGCTCCCTTATAGTCACCGGATGGTCAGGACACGGGGCAGACCGCACAGGTTTACCCTCCTAACGCCGCACACGTAAGGGCTGCAACAGGAGCTTGAAGGCTGAACCGAATTAGTGCGAAACAAAGGACAGGCCAGACACTGAATCGGGAACAGACTCCCCAAAGAGGGGGCGCAGTCCCCAACCTTGGAAGTCTTTAAGAGGAGCCTGGACAGACGCCTTGCTAATCTCAGCAGTGTCCCTGCCCGGAGCAGGGGGTTGGACACGATGATTTTTCAAGGTCCCTTCCAGCCCTTTATTTCTACAATCCTATGCATACGACTGCATGATAACGGATAGATTTCCCCCCCTCCCTTAAAAGGTCTGTAGCTTCTGGAGTCATGTGAATGAGCAGGAATATTCCTGCTCAAAGGAAAACACCCCAGTCTGCCAGCCCTCAGGGTGGTAGAGGAACACCTGAAAGATGTGACCCCATTTGGGGGAAATGACCGCAAACCGGAAGGCAAATAAAAAGGACCCCAAAAATGAGGTTTTTACTTGGTTTGCTTTCGCTTTCTGTTTTTTAACATCCAATTCTCAGGCCAAGCCAGTGGTTCTGTGGGGTCTGGTTGGAGACCATGAACCGTCTCGCTTGAATTGGCGGTGCGCATCATGTCAGGACTCCTTGAACCCCTTTTGTGGGCAGATGGGCAACACAGGCTGGAGTGGTGGCATCCTGTCTTTCTGGGCTCAGCTCCCCACCTCGTGCAACTGAACTTCCATGGGGGAGGAGGGAACAACTCTGGTTGACCTGCTGCGACTTCCACGAGACAGCAAACAGTCAGGACCAGTGCATGCTGTACTGAGCTGAAAAGCCCTCCTTTTCCACAACTTTGAACCGTTATCACAGCTGTTTTCCTGCAGACTGTCCCTGGAAGACATAATGCACTGCTGCACCTCCTGAGAAAGGTCTGACCTTGAGCCCCTTTGGCAGGAAGAGAAGCAGGCAGCGCTATCAAAGCTCAGCAGGATTATGGTGGAGAGATAGCTACCCTATCGCCCTGCTGCAACCGACTGCAACGCATCTGCCTTAGAGGGTTTTCTTAGAAGGGGCACTGTCATGTTAGCTCTTTTATAAAGTGCTCCTGTCTTAAGTTAAGCCTACAGGAAAGGGGCAGGGGACATCCTGAACTCACAGTATATTGGGCATTAACAGAGTAAAAACGCAGACCTGTGGCCTGCACGCAGGGCTGAGACCTCCTACATTCAACCACTGGCTCGCAATATGCTAGGGTCTGATGCAAGCCCCAACTTCTGTGCCTCAGTTTCCCCAGCTGTAAAACAGGAACATCACCACACAGCTGTCACAGAAAGTAATGCCCGCAGAGTGCTTTCAACGTCAGAGGCGCTATGCAACCTGCTAAGTAAATGTTATTATCTCTGCGACCAGAGACACAAACACATAATAGACACTCAGATAAAACAGCATCTGTTCATTTTTATGAGTCCTGAGGACACATTTCAGGGGCGTTCGACTCCTTAGGTTGTCACGCTTGTAACAGGATGGGATTCTTTGATGCCTAAAGGTTTATTCCTTTGATTTGAGAAGCTATCCATTTGGCAACGGGCTTAGAGGAATAGTCATTTACCAAGGAAACTCTTCCCTTCCATCTCCGTTCCACATGCATTAAGCTAATCGCTTTATGGGAACAAAAGAGGGGTGGGTGCCTGCCTTTCCAGCGGAGGGGAGCTCTGGCTGGCCACCCCAGCACCATGCACTGGCTCAAAGCAGATTTAGTCATCCCAAGAATAAGAACTTGAGCTCAAGCTGAATTTACACAGCACTCTCTCCCTGACGGCTTTACATAATCAGGATAATGGGAGCCACAAAGCCGCTGGGAGGACAAGTGGAAGGGAAGAGGCAGCAAGCCAGCTTGAAAATAGGGTGATTTTTCTTTTCAAGATATTAGAAGAGCCTGCTCACAAGTCTCCATGCACCACAGCAGACCTTAATACAACTACTCTAGGGGTTGCTTGAATTGGGTGAGGGGGAAGTTTACAGCTTTTGAGGCTGGTAGGTTTTGCAAGCACATTCGAGCAAAAGGACCACGGACACTACAGCAGTGGTCCCCAACCGCCACAGGCCCATGGGGAGCAATCCCATGATATGGGAAGCCCTGTACTTTGCTCTCCCCGGCCACTTCAGTTCTCCGCTGCCCCACAGGACAGTCCTCAAGTTCAGTTTGAAATGTTTTTAATTGCCTGCATGCTAGTACCACTGCACGAAGGGCAACAGCTGTCAAGAAGAGAAAGGCTGGCCTAGCGATGATGGTACTGAACTAAGATGCAGCCAGTTCTGCCACAGTTTCCCTGCAGGATCTTGGCCACATCATTTAATGTGCACCTCATCTGAAAGTGGAGCTCATGTCCTACTGCCCATGGTGGGTGGAGAACTCACCTCACGCTGCATGCTATAGCACTCTGAATTACCCAGCCTCCAAACCAAATACAAAGGTCAAGTCCTTTGGTTTTTTTAATTCAGTTAGCAGGATCATCATCTTGTGCCCTCTTTATCACACGCGCACTGTAAAGAAATCCCTTCCCAATGGGCCGGAGGACTCCTGCAATTGCCAAAGAGCAGAGGACTGTGAAGACAGCCCACATGTAACAAAAGCTCTGGTGTCTGGAGAGCAGAGAGTCTGGTGGATCCGCCCGGGTTCTGCCCAAAGCAAACACTGCATGAAAGGAAGGAAGGGAAGTGAGGGTAATTGCATCATGCATGCCATGCCTGGCCCTTCCCCTTCACAGGGAGGCACTGCACAAGACATCTGGAAAGCAGAGTCACACTCAGGGAAGTCATAGCCGTTCACTGAGATTTACTGGTTTTGGGCCTGGAGGAACAGCACCCTCAGGGTGACTCCGAATACGAGTTAACCACACGCTGCCTTTGGCTGACTCTCACTCACAGAAAAGGGGAAGGATTCTGCTTCCCTGCCCTGCAATCAAGCACAGCCGGTAAAGTGGAGCTTGCAAATGGCAGGAATAAGATCCTTTGCTCACTATTCACATTAGAGACTCTGAGCCCCTTATAAACATGAAGGAATGAACCTCAAGATGCTGCAAGGATGCGAAATGGGTATAAAAATGGCATGCTGCATGAGTGGTAATACCACTCGTTCACATACCACTCGCTGCATGACTTGGAGGCCTGCGTTTGCAGTGCTTATTGCAATGCTCCTTTGTTCTCACAGAGCTCTCCGAATCGTTGCATGGCTGTGAAGATGTAATGAAGCTAAATAATACCAGCTAAAGGAGAATCTTCATTCCAGAGCTATAAAAAAACTGAGCAGGCTGCAGTGCTGTGCTGGGAGGTGGACACATGGTATGGAAGAAAGGGAGTTCGCACCCTTTTACAACCTCAGCTGAAGTAAGGACAACCCAAAAAAGTTGGTGCTATATATCTATCTACTTTGGTTAGTCTATAAGGTGCAAATCTACCCTGCTTTCTATTGAGAAAGGAAGAGCCAAGTTCAGGACCACAGAGGTTACAGCCTTCCTAAAGTGGGGCGATGCTCCCGTGCACCACGGAGAGGCACGGTGCAGGCTCGCATTTGAAGCAGGTGCCCAGTGCTGCCAATTGGAAAGCACTGGGCAATGAGTTTCGACATGCCTACACTGAGCAGCTGTCTACATTACCCTACACAGGAAAGCTGTCACTTTTCCTGCTCACAAGTACTCCCAGAACAGCAGCCAGCTCTTTTTAAACAGTAGGGCACTGTGTCGCCTTCTCTTCCCATTACCCAAGTGGTGGTGAGGCCTGAGTGGTTTTGCTGGGAAGGTGGATACAACCAGGCTTCAACACCTGTAGCAGACACAAGACAAGCTGAACTCATTGGAGGCAGGAAATATAAGGTGAAGGTAACAACAGCATTCGGCACAAGAAGGGACCAGACGGATGTCCCACTGCCAGGATGTGGCCCCTGAACCGCAAATGGCCCACAGGCCCCGGAGATGGCCTCCCCCACTTCCAGGAGGGGCAGGGGCTGGGGGCGGGCTAGCTCAGCTTGCAAGACACCTCCCACGCAACTGTGTCCATGGGCCGCATGCAAATGACTCGTGGGTTAGCTTATACGACAGGGTTTGCGACATCACAATCAGCACCGTGTCAAGAAAACAATGATTAGATTTGCAGTGAGACGCACTGAGTAAGGAAGGGAGAACAGCCTTAAAACAGCAGAAATAGAAAAGCACTCCTAAGTTCGGATTAAACCTAGACATATGCTGTGATGGTTGAAACCAAACCACGGTGGCGGCGTGTAGCAGAAAAACAGGAAGCCAAACTGACTCTGAGAAAACACGAAATCGGGCCGCTCCATTTTCACCAGGTAAAGCACAGGGAGTGAGAACAGACGGTCTAAACACAGACAAGCAGTGCTTTGCATCCAGCATGTGAAGAGGTCTTTAACAGGTGCTTATTATCTTGCCTGTGAATCAGGCTTTGAAAAGAAACTTCCCACATCACCAAGGCAAATACAAGAAAACTAATGGAACCGGCAAAACAAGTAGCTTTGTGTATTAATATCTTTAAGGCTGTCCCGAAGCAAAGGGACTCGGGCAGGCTGTTGACAACGCAGCCAGAGGCATCAGGGCAGGAAGGTTAATGCATTCCTACAGGTGCCTTATTTATGAGTTAGGGAGAAGCAGCCCCATGTTTGTCTTAGCACCATGTTTGCTGGCTTCAGCCAGTGTGTGCCCTGGGCTTTCTAATATGCAGTGGTGGGAAAAGCATGCAAAAAAGGAGCATAAGAACAGGGGATGAGCAGGAAACATGCTCATGATGGCAACGACCCCTCTGAGAAACAGCAGGAGAAGAAAAAAGCTAGCACTGGAAAGAGGTTGCACCTTCCTGGTTAAATATCAGAGAGAAGAAGCAGGCCATAAGACTGAGAACAGGACTTCTAACAGCAAGCCGGTTTCCAACCCCAGTGTTGTTAGCACTGGCTCATGTTCCCCATGGACCTGCTGAGGATTTCATCATCTGTAGCTTCTCCGAATTTGCAATTCTCTGAAAGTAAATTGACAAGTAATTATTTCGGGCATCTTCCCAGAGCCAGCTGAGTGAGACAAACAGCCCAGCACCACCACTGTGAAAAATTCAAATGCACAACAGGGCTCTCAAGTGTAATAAAGGACAACTTGCAGGACCGCCGTGTTTATCACTGCACAATTGCTATGGCATCTCGAGCAATGTGGTATCACGGGACCACAGCATTCGAGCCAACCTGTCCACATCAGAGTCAGAGCTACCTGCAGATACAAGCTAAGAGAGTCACTATTCTGGCTTACAGGGAAAAAAAATTATACTTTTAGTTGCAAAGCCCTTAGGCTTGGCCCTGCAGGGAAGTCTCATGACTGGTTGCTAAGAAATGCAGAAAGGCATGGAAATTGGTTATCTTTAAAATAAAAAAGGGTTATTAAAGGGGGGGGGGGGAGCAGAGCTGATTTTTTCATTAAACAGTCCACCCAACAAAATGTCACCTTTTCAGTGACAGATAACTCAGAAGCTTAAGAGTATTTACCTGTGCAAAGCAACATATATGCACCAAGGTAAGAACTCTCATGGGACCAACTGCATAACAGTAACTTTTCTAATAGGTGAACAACTATTAGATTTGCCAAGAGGCTTCTCCAGCACACAGTGAATTTACCCCTACTCTGAACTACCTGCACGTTGAACTGGAGAACCTCAAGTGCAGGTAAATGAAAAAACCGGCAGTGGGTTTTCTACATAAGGACACAGGCAGAAAAGGTTCTTTGGGTGAATGTGATATCATTTATTAGACTAACTTAAATAGTTGGGAAAAACATTTTTTAGCAAGCTTTCGGGTTTAAAAACCCTTCGTCAGGCGGAGGAAGCTGCTGCAGTTGGTGTGCGCTCTTCCTGGATGGAAGCAGAGACCGCAGAGACTTTTTCAGTCTGATGAAGGGCTTTTAAACCGGAAAGCTTGCTAAAAATTTTTTTCCAACTATCTAAGTTGGTCTAATAAAAGATATCAGATTCACTCAAAGAACCTTGTCTACCTATGTCCTTAGACGAACACAGCGACAACCTCCACCCCTGCTACATAAGAAGAGGAATTCAGCCAGAGCGTTGCATGCAATTGCAGCACCTCCAGCTGAAGGCTTCTCCTGGTGTTACCCTCAGGTCTAGAAACACCAGGTTGATTTTTAGTGAGGAGACTTTGCCTTCTCCGGTTTGGCTGTCCTCCACGCAGCCGACGATTCCCCACATTCAGCAGAAACCCTTGGGGAGGTGGCTGCACTGCAGCATCCAGCGACGAGTTCAGGATTGCAAACTCCTGACACCTTCCAAGCAGGTTTTAATCCAGATCCCATTACCAGGGCTGCCTTGTAGATAGCCAGGAATCAGCCCAGCACACCAGCTGGCAACACACCGCTTTCTGACCCGTTGTGCCGGGTCTGTCGGCTGCGCTGGACACTTGGACCTTGAGACGCTTGGAACATCTGAAATCCCTAGTTAAAAATGAAATAAAAGCCTGAAAGGGATTGTAGCCAGTTTCTCTGAAAGTACCTTTCTATTTATGAGTGCTTCGAAATGATTAACCCTGAAGGTAAAAATACACAGTGTTCACGTGGAATCAGATTGAATGGGGTGTTTTTGTAGAAGCCAAGACACAGGTGCCAAGAAGTGGAGTAACTCAGTGCTGTGCTACCAGGGTCCATAATACCCTTCTCTTACCCCTGCCCCCCACCCTCCTGCCTGAGCTCAGCTGATGTCAGTAGCTATTTCCATTAATACTACTCTCTCTAATTAAATAAGGATTTAAAAATGTAATCTAAGTCTTGCAACCTTAGCTATGTAGCCACGGCTCCAGCAGAGACCCTTTCCTCCCAGCCTGATCAAGCAAGTGCACATTTCAGGGTGCAGCTTAGTTATTTAATCCACCTTTCTGAAAATCTTCAAAGCTTCACATCATCCTTGTCTGGACAGATTAATTCTGAATGTCGACTCTGCAGAATAAACCCGCCTAAAACAGACAAGTGGAAGACTTACTTTGTGCCTGTTTGCTGGCAGAGAGCACTCAGCGGGCACGTCTATATGAGATGCCGACTGCACAGTAGAGCTGCTTAAAAGACATTCACTGGCGTGACTGCGCAGTAACATAAAAGCAGAGCTCATCAGGGAAAGACACGCTTATATGTGACAAACACTGTTTTTCAGCTGAAACCTTGCCATGTGTTTCATTGAACGTTTAATTTTCTGTGTCTTACAGGCTGTGGCTGCAAATCCACGAGATGCTCAAACCACATGTTCAGATGTTTTTGCACAATCAGGGTTGCTGGTGTGATTTAACTGCTTAAAAATAACACAATACTTATGAAGAGGATGATTAATTAAGCGCTTACTCCCCAGGACACACAGCGGTGCATACAGTTTGACTCAGTGTTGATGGCTGCAGGCTCTTCAGCTATTGGACTCTACAGAAAAGGGACAGATGAAAAGCCAATCGATCACTGAACTCACAGGGCTGCATTTGCACGAGGGATGCCTACCATATTTGTAAGGGGAAGGAAAGTAATTTGCAAAATCTCCAAGAAGGTTAACGTGCGACAGTTTTGGCAGCAGCAATAGCTGGGATATTAGTGGCAGATTAGCATACGTAATTAATGAGTGCCAAAACAGTTTAAAAGCTCAGAAAACAGTCACTGGTTTGACACAAAGTCCAGAAAAAAAAATCTATCCGGACCCAATGAGGAGGATTTTTCATTTGCTGCTGAGCAGCGCAGTTTAATTTCAAACATATTGTGGAAAATGATTTGAGTGGCAGTTAAAGATTATCATACAGTAACCAAGTAGAGAATTTGAAATGGGGCATAAATTGGGAATGCAACTGGGTAGAGAATACAAGGGTGTCAGGATGTCTGTGGCGAGGAAGCATTTAGGCCTAGTGTGATTCCAGGAGTACAAGGCAGATTTGGACTGGCACCTCCTTGCCTCTCAGAGCACCTCTACCTAGCATATTCTTTGGTACTTCCAGGGGAATTGTGCCACTTTTATCTATTGACCTCTATGCATGTGAGAGGCATGCACACATCAAGTGACAGTAACACTCAGGGGTGTAGATGACTTTTGGGAATCCCGCGTCTGCATTTCTGTGCTCTCAGAAAAGCTCTCTTCAAATTGGAGAGAGTCCAGTGAAGACCGATGCATATGACTGGCACACATGACTGGTGAGGAGGAGCTGTAGGAACTGGGCTGATTTAATCTGCAAAAGACAAGATCGAGGGGGATTGAATAGCAGCCTTCAACTCCCTGCGGGGGGGTTGTAAAGAGGATGGAGCTGGACTGTTTTTGGTGGCAGCAGATGACAGGACAAGAAGCAATGGGCTCAAGCTGCAGCAAGGGAAGTTGAAGTTGGATAATAGCAAAAACTCTTCTCCCAAGGAGGGTAGTAAAGCACTGGAATGGGTTACCCAGAGAGGTGGTGGACTCGCCATCCTTGGAGGTTTTGCAGACCCAGGTAGACAAAGCCTTGGCTGGGATGATGCAGTTGGGGCTGGTCCTGCTTGGAGCAGGGGGCTGGACTGGATGTGACCTCCTGCGAGTCCTCATTTTCTATGATTCACGTTGTTTATTATGCTGAGCTCCTGTGATTTTTTGGAATGAAGGTTTCTGAGATATGTACAAATTCAGCTGAAGATGTTTAATGTACACAACAGCAAACTGGACTGAATAGAGCTTTTCATTAAAAAAGAATATGACACAGTGGTATGAGACATAACAGGTACAGTGGCAATTGCCTAAAAGAAAACTGCACTGATCATAACCTTTACAACAGCATGTATCTGAGGTCATCTGTTGCCCAGGACAACTGCTGTTCTCAGAAAGAAAAGAAAATGGAAGATTTATATTGCTATATAGATTGCTATATTTATAAAATTGCTAGATTGCTATATTTTTAAAATAAATGGATATGCCAGGATTAACAAATGGAAGGTATTTGAAACAAGAAATATTCAAATATCATAAAAACTGTGTATATATCGAAAAAAAACCTGCTTAGAAACCAACAGAAACTGGAGGAACGTGGAAAAAGCCTTGATGGCCATGTCGAGACTGGAGTGCAAAATTACATCTCGCCACGGAGGCAAAAGATGTCTTCTTGAGAACAGTACCCACTTTCCCACCCTCAAAAAAGGGGGAATGGCAGCAACCTGATGAAAAGCCCACCAAAGTCTAAGATACTTATATAGTGCCAGCCGTCTATGCGTGTGTAGCTGGAAAACAGAGTGCTGAACCTGTCACAAGACAACTACTACAGTGTGCTAGTAGTGGGGGTTGGAATAATTGATAGGAAAACTATAAAAGCCACTCTGAATCATGGAGTCCCTATAGATGTAATTTCACTCTTTGGGAATAACCACTTCAAACCACACGCAAGCTGAATCCCTGACTTCCCATTTCACGTGACAGGACGTGTGACGATACTTAAAAGGAGAGATCAGAACTGACCATGTGCAAGATGCACTGTTGTGGGTCTGGTAATCACACAAGTAACTCATCCTTTTGGTCACCAGCCCAGCCCTGCTTATTTGTAAGACTTCATATCAAGGTGTTTGGGTGAAAAAAAAGTTTCAGCCAATGGGTTTTTGGGGAGCTAATCCCTCTGATGATTATTTGTGTGTGATTTGTCACAGAATTCAGCATGTTTCTTCCCCTACATTGGATAACTAAAACTTTTCAGAACAGAGGAATCCAAATGATGATCAATGAGCAATGGGTAATGAAACTCCTGGATAAAAACCTGCTAAAATTTACTCAACTTTCAGAAGTGACACTCAAAAACCTAACATTTCCTTGAATCCTCATAAGTAACAAACTGTCCTGCATAAATCAGACTTGTCTCTTAATCATAAAGCATGCTCATAAGTCCTTTTTTCAAACAAATGTAGCATTTTCCATGTACAGAATCTACTTATGAAGGGGGCTGTCTTAAATTTGAAGCCGTCTTGGATTTGGGCAACTACAGGAGCAAGTCTAGCAACCTGGTTTTTTATTCAACTCCCCGACTCCAGTAATGTTCTGGCAGGGATAAGCCTTGCAGTTCAAAACCAACACAACAAGGTCCTCCTTGTTACTGGAGCATGAATATAAAAGGTCACAGTCTGCTGATACACAAACGTGATGAAGAATGAGTCCAGGCTAGGTGAAAGGAGTGAATAAGCTGGACTGTTACAGCCAGGACAAGGGGATGGAGGATCCCAGAGCGTCCTTGGCTTTAGAACATGTGGCAATATCTGTGTCTGAGGTGCAAATTTCTCAAGTCCTCCAGGCCTTGAAAAACCTTACTGCAACACTGAGCTGTGAGCACTCCCACAGTGATGGACAGTTTTGAACAACCATTTAACAAATCTGACTGCTAGCAAGTCACGCTATAGCTTCCACTTGCTCAGTCCTCATGTTTTACTGCTGTTTCACATGGAGGTCCTGGCTCCCTGGGAACAATCGAGTGGTTTCCAAAAAAAAAACTGTTTTTTTTAAATCCAAGTTCTGGCAATTAGGGAAGAAACATTTGTTTGTAGCTGCATTGCCTGACAAAATCTTTTAAACTAAATTAAAAGGAGAGTAACGCAAGAATGTAACCAAAAGCATACGCAGAAGGGTAGCCTAAGGGAAAAGGGATTAGTTTAAAGAAGAACCACATGGAAATGACGCCAATCCTGAGAACCAGCAAGGGTGGAATGAACTCTGCTCCAGGAAAACCACTTTTACTTGCGAGCAGACAAAGCGTAGAGACGCTAAAATCACTCAGCAGAGAAAGCCACAGAGGACCAAGAGCCAGGATGCCCTATGGGGTAATCCCATCTCTGACTGACCAGCTCATGGCCCTGGGCTAGGAACTTTACTCCCTGCATCTGCTTCCCAGTCTTGTCAAATGGGAAGTTAAGTTATCCCAGCCATCAGGATGCTGGAAAGCACACTGAAGACAAGCATCATGTGGTAAATTCCTAGCACGGTTACATTCGAAGTCTGCACCATGGAGCATGGTACCAGGACAGCTAAGACTGCTCCCTATAAGACGTAGAGGACCTTGCTCTGCTCTGCATTCACACCAAGTCAGGACCTTGCCCTGGATTCACACCTCTGCTGACCCAGCACTTAACAGTCCTGTGAGCTGGGGAGTCAAAGCAGCTGAATCTGATGCTGGCTACATCATACCTTTCCATGGCACCGACTCTCTCACCTGGCCTGCTTGACCCATGCTAGCCTAATTCACCACGTGCACTTCGGCAGCCCTTTCACCTTGTTGCCCTGCAATGCAAGACTTCAATGCAAAGTCATTAAAAATGCAGCATCTATGTTACTGCAATGCTTTTTGTTCCTTCACACACATGCACAGGCACTGCTGCTTGCAGAATAAAGTCTCACTGTGTATCGACAACACCACCACTGATACAAGAGGAGGTTGTCCCCGCTTTGCAGAGCAGGTTCAGCAGCACTGCTTCCTAACTGAACCTTAGTGCTTTCTGTAAGGGGACACTCTTCCCTACAGCTCATCATGAATTAAAAATTTGGCTGACTTAAAAGGGGGGGGGGAGCGGGGGTGCCCTGGCTTCCATTTCCCCCAACACACCTAACAGCAGTGTGGCTGTGAAATGAGACATTTCAGGCCTGACACTGTAGCAAACACACAAACCTGACTTGCACAATCTGCAGCGTGGTTGGTATTTCCAGCCACGCCAGAGTTGCATCAGCAAACCCCTCCGAGCGCCTGTGCAGGTCTAGGGCAGTTGGCACGTGGGTGAGTCAAGGGAATGCCCCCTCCCACCACTGCAGCTCTGAGGCTCTCAATCCACCCAGAGAGGGGGAATCTCATACGAAAATGGTCTGTTTAGAGACTGCACCGAAAAAAATAAAAATAAAAGAAAGCAGGTTACCCAGGTGTAGCATCTCTCCTCTGCCAGGTCTTTAAAGACCCCCCTCTCCAAACTACACCCACAGGGAGGGCTGCGTTCGCATTAGGAGAGGACTGACAGTAAGTGGGCTGGAGGGTTATGCTCAGAGATGGCAGGGGAAGAAAGGCACAACACGAGCCCGACATGTGGGAGATGGGGGGACCTTTAATGGGGCAAAGGGGCTAGATTTTGACAGGTCTGAAAACCTCAGAACAGGGGCAAAGGATTTGGAAGGGCGCTCCCTGCGCTGCAAAGGGTCTCACGGGGTCATTCACACCCCCGAGCCACACAACACCCACAGAAATAAAGAACTGCTGGAGCGGGGAAGAGAGTGTCCCCCACCCCCAGGACTGCAGCCTTTTGCATGCGTCTGGGCAGACTACAAGGCGAGGGAGGAGGAGGGAGGTTTTTGTCAGCGCTCTTTCAGGAGTGGTGCTGAAACCCATTTGCTCTTGGCTGCCGTTGCCAAGTTCAGCACCAGATAATTTCCCTAGCATGGGTCCCTGAGGCTAATTCCACACGTGGCTTCCCCCTTTCGGGGGCATCCAAGCTCCTTGGCACCACGGCTGGGTTGAACTCTCCCACAAGCCTGGATTCGAGTCTCTTGCAAAGGTGCAGTCCTCGGACTGCAGCTCCCCGAGCTCCAACAGCCTCTTCTACGCATCCCCTGGGGCTTGTAAACTGAAAACACGCCGTGCTCCTCCCCGCCCACCCCCTGCCTGGCATCTCTTTCCTGCAGGTACATTATGCCACGTGTGCCCACTTGCTCCGTGTCATCTGTCTGACCCGGAGCGCGTTCGGCACGTGGTGCCTAGGATCGCAGGGGTCCATTTGGTGGGTACAGAGAGAGGCAGGGCTGTGTCACCGTTTGATGACACAACACAAGATGTCAGCGGCTCTGAGCAGGCCACGTGCTGCAAGTTGCCTTCTAAGAGGGGTGCTGCTCGAAAACAGGGAAATTGCCTTAAAATAGAGGAGCTGCTTCTCGAATAGGGACGTCACCTTAAAACAGGGATGCTGCTTGAACACGGGGAAGTCGCCTTAAGCTAGGGGTGGTGTTTGCCTGCAGGGCAGTGGGCTGGGGCTGGGCCGGGGAGCGCGGCGCGGTGCGGATACTCACAGACACAGAGGCAGGCCACCAGCTTGGCGGCCCCATCGGGCACGGGGCAGGTGGGGAAGAGCGGCTTGAGCAGGTAGGTGGCGAAGACCAGGGCCACGATGTACTGCGAGGAGGGCCGGATGATGAGCAGCTCGATCCAGAGCTTGAGGAAGGCGGGCAGCGAGCCGTAGACCTCCAGCATGTAGGCGTAGTCGCCGCCGGACTTGGTGATGGTGGTGCCCAGCTCGGCGTAGCACAGCGCGCCCACGATGGAGAAGGCGCCGCACACCGCCCACACCACGAGCGCCAGCCCGGGCGAGCCGGCCTCCTTCAGCACGCCCGTGGGGCTCACGAAGATGCCCGAGCCGATGATGGTGCCGATGATGATGGCCACGCCGTTGAGCAGCGTGATGGAGCGCTGCAGGGCCACCCCCTCCTGCCCGGCTCCCCCGGGCCCGGCCACGCCGTTCTCCTGCCCCGCCGGCTGCAGCATCTTCTCCAGCGCCTCGGCGGGCGCCGGCCCGGCGGCAGAGCCGCGCTTCTTCAGCGCGCCGCTGCCCGGCATCGCCTCAGCCGCGCGCGCCGGCACCGCCGCCCTTTTGTCTCCGCGCCGCCGCGCGCGCCGCCCCGGCACGGGCCGGAGGGGGCGGGGCCACGCAGGCCCCCCCCCGCCCGCCTGCCGGCGCCGCGCCGCGGCCCTGAGGGCGCTGCCGGGCCCGCCCAAAGCGGGAGGAAGTGGGGGGCAGAGAGATCCCCCAGCCGTGGCGGGATGCGTGCCTCAAGTGGCAGCTCCGTGGCGCTGGGGCAAGCCGCAGGAGGCGGAGTAGCAAAATGACCTGGGTGATGGGGCGACGCAGGCCTCGGCTGCCGCCCCTCAGGCGCCTGGCGCTGAGGAGACCCGGGGCAAGCAGCAGGAGGAAGCGAGTGGGGGGCAAAGGTGCGGCCTGTGCCCTGCTGGGGCGACGTGTCTTGACTGGCATCCCCCAGCAGTGAGGCAACCCAGGCCATGTAGCACGGAGGAGAGTGGGGGGCAAAGAGCCACCCTTCAGGCCTGGCTGCGTGCACGAGTTGTGCCCTCCTGGGGCTATGCAGCCCTCCGTGCCTCGCCTGGCACCCCCCGGGTCCCCGGTGCTGAGGAAAAGCAGGGCACGCAGCAAGAGGGAGAGCATGGGGGGCGAAGAGCCACCCCTCAGCCCCGCACAAGCAGGTACACACAAATCACCCTCAAATTATAGTCTGCCTGCCCGCAGACATCTTGGAGCACATGGCTGCGCTGACAAAGACCCAAGAGCTATCAGAATATGCCACCTAGCGGCATACCTGGTTTAAAAAGGTCTCAGTTACTTCAAGCAAGCATTGGTCGCCTCTCCGTTTATGGAGCGGGCACACGCTTCAAAACTGCTATTAGAAAGATGCCCACTGCTTAAAGCCAGACACCAAGAATCTCTTAATTTAGATGCACACCACAGCCTGATGTATAATGACAGCAACTGTGCGTGCAATGTCCTACTTGGACTGAGCTTGCATACAAAATTGTGGTGTATACATTTCTCTTATCAAAAAGAACGGTGAAGAGTTTTAAAGGGTATTATTGGCACGCCTCGTTAGCATCTGCAGCCAGAAAAACAGTGCTCAGCACTTCCTCAGTATCATGTCCCTTTTAGCATAGGTCCCCAAGAGCTGAGGCACTCCAAAGCAATTCCTGAAAAGCTTTATGAAAGGTAAAAAAACCCGCAGCAATATTTCCTCCTATGATTTTTAAATGTCTTTGTTTATTCAGGTATTATACTCCCGCCCAATATTACACTTTTATCCTCCTTGGACGATTACATTTGATTATTTCAACTTCTGTAACTGAAGTTTTGCACAAGCCCCCTAGAAACAAAGATGCTGCTCACATATTTCACTTTCTAGTTCTTTCACAAAAAATTGAATTGTTGCAGCAGACGTTACAAAACCAGCAAACCTTACAAAACCTTTTCTTTTAGCCTGGGACCTAAACAACTTGCAATATTGTTTATACATTCATAATTATGTAAAAATTCTAAAATACTTCTTTTTTTTTTTTTTTAAACAATCCCCACCCCCTCCAAATTGATCTGCAAACCTGTGAACATAGTTCTCTCTCTCATGTTTAAAATCAGCCGAATCAACTGTGGATGCAGTTACATCATCAGAGAAATTAAAGCAATGGCCCTTGCTAAGGTTACATTTTGAAAAAAGACCATTCCCCATGCGAGTTCTGAACAACAGCAAACAACTCCCGACAACTCTGGTTTTGGGGGTGTTGGTTACAGCTTGTGCCTGAAAGCTTATACAGAACAATTTTTCCAACTATTTAGTTGATCTAATAAAAGATATCACATTTACCCAAATAACCTTGTCAGTCGACAACTGAATTTGGCAGTTTAAATTTTTTTTTTAAACCCTGCCAGTTTTGCTCTCCCCTGGGTAAATGACATTTCAGCAAATCCAGATTGCGATTTACTTCAAGAAATATTAAATAAAGATCCCGTGCGCCAGCCTCCAGCTTTCTGTTCCAAGCACGGTATTAATACAATTACAACATGGGTAAAGCAGGAGCCTCAAATGTCAAACAGAAGCATACAGGACTGCCACAACAGATGCCACGACACACAGCATACGCCACCCCGGCACACCGCAGGCAGAGTTCAGACTCCCTGTAATGCAGTGAGAAACAATCAGATACCGGGTGTGCATGTTTAAATTCAATTGCACCGCTTCAAATGAACCACTTCTCAGTGAATGCCGTTCAACATCAATCAAGACTTTACATTCTTACCAGGAGGAATCAAATTTGCTTGCATCAAGGACCAGAGCTTTTCTTCGGATTGCACTGTCCACGTCGCCGGCATCAATGACAAACACTGCCCTTTGCCCTCACAGTCAAGGCTTTCACGAGCCTTCAGATTGGTTCTTTGTAGCTTTTTCTTCGACCAAAACTTGTCCCGTCTGTCCCATTCTCTGGGGAATCTGTGCCTTCTTTTGCACATGCAGGACCTTGCTAAGGAATGAGGTACTGTGGCCCTCCTTTGGCCCATCAGATTTGGACAAGGCCTTATTTCTTCAATAAACTCTGATGGAATGGATGCCAAGCAGATCTGTTCAAAGAGCAGACTGTAATCTAATCACAAAACTGTGCTTCACTATTCTTAGGAGGGACTCCTTTCAATTAATTTGAAAGAGAACTGGTCAGGCAGTTCAGCCCCGAAAGCCATGAACAGAGGAGCTCCTGAATAGACTCTGCAGGCCCGGGACAAGGGACAGTACCTGGGGCAGAGGGATGTGCTTATATACAGGCAAGTGGCCTTGGTTTTATGTTGAGCCCAAAAGGTTTAGGTGCCTGCCAGAGGGCATGGGTGCTTTTTATTAAGTCTCAGTGGTGTTTGAGGGCAAGTTCAAAGCTTACTTGAAGAACCAGTAGCCCAGGAGGGACTGAGAGTGGGGCCCAGCAGCAAGAGCAGGAGCCCAGGGAGTGGGGATCAGATGATCCGCAAACCAAGACCCAGAAAGGGGCTGGGAGTGGGACCAGAAGAGGCAGGAGCCCAGGACCAAATAAATCCAGAAGCCAAGAGAGCGTCAAGGGTTGGACCAGAAAGTCCCTAGAGGAGCTGAGAGTCGGACTAGAGGGTCTACATGCCTGAGAGGGGCTGAGAGCCAGGTCAGAGGGTCCATGGGTCCAGAAAAGGGGTGAGAGGTGGACCAGAGGGTCCATGGGTCCAGACAAAGGCTGTGCATGAGGTCCAACAACCTAGAGAGGAGATGTGTATGGGACCAGGAGGTCCAAAGGCCCAGAGAAGCGTATGAGACCAGAAGGTCCGAGAGCCCAAGGAGTGGCTGCATGTGGGACCAGGGTCTGAGAGCCCAGACAGAGGAGCTGAGAGGGGACCCGAAGGTCTGGAAGCCCAGAAAAAGGGGCTGAGAGTATCAAGGTAGTCCAGAGGGGGGTTAAGTGGAACAAACCTCAAATGACTGAGTGATAACATCTATGAGGCATGGGGCATGGTGTAGGGAAGGATGGAGCCATGCAATGGGCCCTTAAGGCTACAGGTGTCCTGCGTGGCACGGACAGGCCAGGAGGGCTGATTTCATGTGAAAGCTGAACTGAGAAAAAGGGGGTCCAGGAGGGACCCAGCAGTGATTTGTGCAGCCTCAGATTCACGGGCATCCTGCCTTACGCTGTCTCCAATAAGACTAAGGTAGTTTATTCCCATCTATTCCCAGTGCTCCTCCATGGACCGAGCCAGATATCCCAAAATTCTGGCCCTAGATCTGAATCAGCTCCCCCTGCAAACCTCCATTTCCACAAGCATATAATTAAATCCCACTGATTGCAATTTAGCTGCCTGTGTTTCAAGTTAAGCACACACTCAAATCTTTTGCTGAATTGGATTTTTAATTCTCTGCAGCTGTGTCTTATTTATATAACTGGTAAAATACTTAATTCATAACAGAGATATTAGGTCTCATTTATATAGTGGTTTATCGCTTCAAATCACTGGATGCAAGTAGTAATATTAGTTCTGACCACTAACTTATTAACTCTGTTCAGGTCTCTAAATTATACTCCAGAATCTTTGAAGAAGATTTAATTATCTAATCAATTCTCCATGTGCTAATGCTCAGACATACTGAGGTTGTCTCATCAAAAGGGCCTCCAACAGAAAGGCAAATAATTACCTGTATCAGAAGTAAACTGGCCAATGAATTAAAAGCACACAAGTTCTTTCTAACATTTATGAGAAGAACTGCCTTGAACATAACAGTAAGAGTCTACAGTAACCAAATCAAACTCATTTGTATAAGTTTATCAGGGGTGACCACCAGGATCTGGGGGAACGTTTGTTCACCAGAGCGCCCCAAGGGATGACCAGGTCGAACGGTCACAAACTCCTGCAAGACCGTTTCAGGCTGGACATAAGGAAGAATTTCTTTACTGTCCGAGCCCCCAAGGTCTGGAACAGCCTGCCAGCGGAGGCGGTTCAAGCACCTACATTGAACACCTTCAAGAGTAAATTGGATGCTTATCTTGCTGGGATCCTGTGACCCCAGCTGACTTCCTGCCCTTTGGGCAGGGGGCTGGACTCGATGATCTCCCGAGGTCCCTTCCAGCCCTGATGTCTATGAAATCTATGAAATTTTCTAAGATACATCTCAGATGTACTAGCATAATATATCTAAGGGATGTTAAGGGAAACTATCTAACCAGTAACTTAATTTCCTCTTTTACATCACAAATGGGATCTTACTGGAATTAGTTTGCATACAGAATCCATACAACACCTAAATCATCAACGAGCAAACATAAGACTGAGTTTTGAAATCTGTTAAATGTATTCTTAAATGTATATTAAAGAATCAGTTCTTCCATGTACCTGGAAGTTAAAAAAAAAAGAGCCTAACTTAGTATCTGTGTGTGTACCTGATAAAAAATGACCTAACCATTGCAAAGTATAAAAAGTGGAAAGCCCAAAAAATAGAGTTATATCAATAATCCTTAGAACACTATTTGTTATAAAAAAAAAAAAAAAAAGATCAAATATGGAATATAAAAAAGGAGCAGAGCTGACAGTTGCTTTGGGCAATCTGTACTGTAAGTATGGAAGGAAACAGTCAAGTACAGATATTCAAAAATTACAGTCCTCTTTTGGGCAGCATGTTTCATGCAGCCCAATAGGATAATGAAGCATTAGATATTCTTCAGTCCAGACTGCCTCAATACAGGGAGCTTCATTATTTCACCATTCCAATTACAATACAGCTCAGTAGAGTCTTTCATAATTTCAAGCATCACAAGTTTTGCCATCCAATTAGACTCTATTCAGGATGAACCAATTCATTCTTAGGGCTGAATTAAAGTGTTTTCTTGACGGAAAAGCTTCCAAGGTCCCCCCCCCCCCCCCATGAAAACATACAGATCTGAATTATCCAATGAAATATGCACACACTTTCTATTGTGTTACACTTTATTGCATAGATGCACACTAATTTAACAGGTTTAAAAATACAGCAGCTGAAGCTTTCTTTACATCAAGTAAAGAATCAAAAGGACAGTCCCTGTTACCAAAAGTGTTCATAAAGCCAATGCAATAAGCAGATTATAATTAGGAACACAACATATATATTAATATATGTTAACATACGTAGTACAAGAATGGCCGAGAAAATGAGAATGCTCAAAGAAAAACAACGCAGAATCTGATCATATAAATCATGAGCTGAAATTTAAGACATTCAAATTTGAAGCACATAGAATATAAAAAAATACGACAGTGTAAGGTACAATAACAGACCTAACAATTTAGGGATTGTTAACATAATACGACCCCAATATTCTGATAACAAAAGGAAACCAAGACAATCTACATGTATATGCATTTTCAAGCCTAGAAGGATTCAACACAACCCGACGTAAAAAATATATATATAATGCCACTCATCTAGGAGAAAGAAAGAAAATAAATCAGTTAAGCAAGAAGTGCTGGTTTGTGCCTTCTGAGATTTTGATATATGCATTAGCTATTTTACTGCCAAAGGCAGCCTGAGTTTCTTAAGCCACCAAACAGTTTGGTTTTCTTTAGTATGATACTTAACGTGCAGGGCAACTCCCTATACTGGGGTTTGCCCTGTTTCTGCATACAAATCTGAAAATAAGACTGCAGTCATACTGACTTTGAATCAGAGGACTGAAAGGGACCTCAAGGGTCATCTGCTCCAACTCCCCGCCTGAATACAGGAATGCAGTTGTTATCCTTATTTCAACCCTCCCTACCTCAACATCAATTCTGACACAACCTTTATTCTGAAATAATGAATGCCCCAGAAGTCCCTCCCATCTACTCTGGAGCAGAGCAGCACACTTCCTAAAAAATAAAACATCCGCTACCTATAGTTGTGTTAAGTGAAACAGATGGTCATCGTGCAAGCTGTACATTCATGCTGTTCTGCTTTGCCGCTTGACACGGGCAACAGCCTTATATCTGCCTTACAAAACACTTCATACAAATTAACTACAACCCAGCTGACAATCACATCGGCTGCTTTTTTATTAGGAGCCTGGACGAGTGATGGGAGGAATGATATTCCATCTGCCATTGCATAAAAGAAACTGCTTTCCCTAATTCAACATCATTTTGCAAGGCCAGCATCAGCACACAGGAAAACTCATACAAACCAAGTCTCTGGACATTTTCTGAATAGGCAACAATTTGCTTTGCGGTTTTAATACGTTCTCTCTCTATCACAGACGCACAAAACCCTAACGTGTAAATACAGACACAGAGAAAAGTAGCAGCAACCTAACCATTACAGTGAAATCCTTACGAGACCTCTATTGTGCAAACAAAATAAGACCAAACCCTTCAACACTGAAATCTGCTTCCGCGCTTTTTGAGCTCATCAGAGCTTTGAAGACATAACTGGAACTCAGATCCTGATGGAAATACTTCTTATCTGCTGAAGGTCTAAGTACAATTTTTTTGTACATTAACCCCACTAAAGTGAACTTGAGCATAATCATTTGAGAGGATAAGAATCTTTTCTCTTTACAGCACACTTTTGGAGGCAATATTTCCATACGATTAGAAAACACTTCAATAGAGCGTCATGTCTGGGCAATACACCTGCATTTGGCTGGCGGTGAGCTAGGTCCAAATCCCCACGCTGTGAAAGGCTTGCAGGTTACTGAGCATTTATACCATAAACACCACCAAAACCCAAAATTAGATATTAGCAACTATATCTGCCACTACAGCTAGACCAAGTAGTGCAACAAGTTTTGCAAATGCACAAGAATGAAGTGCAGAAATGAGCAAAAATTTGCTAAAATTCCTTAGGAATACACGAAGGAAACTAAAATAGTTACATCTTGGATATGAAATCAATCTAAAACCACAAAAATCTGTTCATTTAAAAAAAAAAATACCCTGTCATTTAAAAGAGAATTTAAACCACTAACTAGCTAGAAAAGGTGACTTAATCAAGAGTTTTATACCGACTCTAAATGATCCCATATCCTTGTTTTATGGTTTTAAAACATTTTTGCTTTAACAGCCAGTAGTTCAAACACAACCAAATTAAGCCAGGTTCTCTCTTTTACAATCACCAGTGATTTTTCCCTCCAATAAAACAAACAGATATTCTTTACACAACAAGGAACAGCCATTTAACAATCCCTTAACTCTACCATGTCCATGTGACTATTTAAGATACCATCGTTGAATATTGGCATGTAGCTTATTTTTTATTTATAAAAGCCTGGTCCATTGTAGCCTTTAAGCTTAAAAGCAGCATTAAGAGTAGTGTTAACTACCATGGTCTCTAACAGTCTAAATATCATTGCCCTACCAGGTGGCAGTGATCTGTACAATAATATATAATATACTTGCCCTGTAACTGAATCCAAATGACTGCTATCTTCAAGTTGAACCCTTCTCCAAAAATGAAAGCGGGAATGACATGGAGAGAAAACATGGAGTGTGAAAGCAACTCCACATTTCAATATGCCCAGTTTCAAAGTAAAACAGTTATTTTCCTAGTCCCATGACATTTAGTTATGTCATTATTGACCTCTGTGCATCCCCCTGGTTTTGACTACCAGGGGAATGAAACATAAAATCCGTTTTCTGATATACACAAGGAAGAATACAGTCTAGTTTTGTGGGCTCTGGAGAGCTAACAGAGGGGAAAATCTACTTTTTACAACAGCAGAAGTTAGCCAGCTAGATCTGAAGACACACAGGGAATCAGATCTGGGGAGTTAGAAGAGCCTATTTTACACACTTACCTGACAAGAACCAGAATAAGGGAGACGGATGTGTTTGATGGACTGAAGGCAAAAAAAGATACAGCTATTGGCCTCTGACTATCAACCTGAAATATAACATCTCAAGGAAGCAGGGACTAGAATAAGGCACTAATTCAACTGAGCCAAGTGAAAGCCCACCATCAAAAAAAAAATCGGAGGCAAACAAAAAGGACTGTAACGTATTTAAACACAAACATAAAAAAAATAATTGGTCCTAAATTTCAAAATTTTGTGCTGAAGGGCTAGCTCGGTGACTTCCCTGGCACTGAATAACATCAGCTACTGGAGTCTTTTCCCCCAGCTGACAGAGGCAAAGCTTTTCTTATTTGTCCCCCAAGATAAGTTAAGGGGGAGGGAAAAAAAGATGAATCCATGTTACTTGTACAGCCAAGAGCCAGCCCTTAGTTCCTGTCCAAAGGAGAGGGTGACCTTGGCCATTTGCACATGAATTTCCTCCCAGGGAATGGACACTGCTAAACACCGTAACACACACAAAGTCAATGAACACAGGGGGAAAACTGTGGCAAGCGTCATGCTTTAGAGGTAGATAAGATTCAGGCCACTGGACCACTCTCTGGGCTCAGCACCAAATTCATCAAGCAAATGTTTTCAGTCTTTAAATGGCGTATCCATTTTCTGGTTATCCAAAGAAAATTGCACTTTCCCCTCCCCAAAGCCAAGCTCAGAGAGGACATGATGGATTACCTACGAGGGACTTCTTTGCACTTCTTTGGGCCCCCCACCTGCTAGGGCGGTTCTGCTGCTGTTATTCATCTGCAAGAACCAAAAGGAGTCTTCGGTAAGCGGGAGAGTTTCAGGAGATACAGGATAATTGTGACAACAGAGCAAAGCCTCGCCCCCTTCCTTTGCTTTCAATTACCCAAATACACTTCGTTGCTACTTGCTTTTAGAGTTTAGTGAAAGCATTTGCTTTTATAAAAAAAGTTACTCCACTAAAGCTCAAATGCCAAGTCGTGACCCCAAAATCCCTTTCAAAGACCAACTAATGAAATTCTATGCTATATATGCATACTACACAGAGATAGTAAAAAAAACCACTAAACCGTCTGCTAATCGCTTTTAGGCACTGCAACAAGTACTGTCTTTTTAAAAGCCACCCCATGGCCTGGCATGTTGGGTTTCTTCCTCGAGTCTTGTTTCAATGCTCAGGAGATGCTGGTTTTGGAAGGAGGAGCGGACGGTCCGATTCATCAGTGGCTGCAGCGGGCGGAAGTTGTCTACCATCCTCTTTTCTTCTTCCCCAGGTGAGGTAAAGAGCAGCATCCGAAAGGCCTCCAGCTGGGAATAAGACATGGCAAAGGTGAGCGACTGCCTGATCCCTCACGCTTGGGAACCACACCAAAGTACCAAGATATTTGGGCATCACTTTCTGCATGTCCTCATCACCTGCTGGTATCAGTGCAGCTATATGGTGTCTGCAGGCAAACTGGATCTTTAACGCCTTGTCAGGCCCGAGACAGACACGAGCCCTGAATATTCATGGATGGGATTCATGCCACCTTCAAAATAAATCTTTTTGCACCTCGCCATTCTTTGCTTACATCCTGCCTGCTTTTCTGGTCTCCTGTATCAGGCGCACACATGCTGGCAGGCAGGAAATAGTAACTACCAACTATAACAAAAGCAAATGGCGGTGCTCTCAAAGGCATGAAAGCAGGAATTAAGAAGAGAGTCCAAAGGAGGTTTTTAGTAGTTCACCTGATACCCACCAGGGAATTAAAAGGCTCTGTCAGATTGAAGGAAAAGCCAGAATTGAAAAGACAACACTACCCCTCCTATTAAGTTTCCTTTCCTGCTCTCTAACAATTGCCCCTTTGCTTCTCTGCAACTCTCAGGTTCCTTTCATTTAAAATAAAACATTCAGCTTGGAGGACAGGGGTGTATTTGGGTTCAAACACCACGGGGAGGTGGAAGTCACTGTTGGACTCCTCCAAGATGGGAACCAACACATGCCGCGGCCGTTGTGAATGCACCCTTTTCCCAGGGTAGGTAGGGAACATGGAAAGCTACCAGGGAAGCAGTCACCAAACAGGCACTCACTGCCCCAATCTTGTGCCTCTCCTCACCTGTTTTGCACCAAGCAGCAGCAGGAAGCTGAGAACACAAGATGCTAAAAATAGAAGGCCCATAGAAGGGACCCAATACCAAATGCTGGGTGGACTTTAAAGCACCAAAATATCAATATAAAACTGCCACATTCTTCAAGGTCACCTCTGCACGGTCAGCCTTGTGAGTAACTTTCATTTCTCCCTCTTTAAAATTAAAGGGAGGGAGGAAAGCTGATAGTCAGACTACAGGTATAATCAGCCCCTAGGGAGCAAAGGGAAAAAACCCGATGAGGAAAATAACAAGGACACTGAAACTGCAAGTTCACCGCAACCTCAGCGATTGGGGGAAAAAGCATTTGGAGCGACTTCCACTTTTATACTCTTAGAAAGCTGCCTGAGAAGAAGGATATGTTGGGGTTTCAGCAGCTTACGGCACAAGTACGTTGTGGATTCATACTGCTGACAAAGCTCCGCAATGTCCGTGAGGCCAAGAACTTAGCAAAATTAGAAGAGACGTGGATAACCAGAATATCCAGAGTGATAATAGCTGATGCTAACAATAATTTTCAGAGACAGATTACATTTCATGCTTAATAAAGTCTCCACTGGAGATCAGAACAAGACCTATTTGTGAGAGGCAAATGAGTTCCGTCTTCCTACATCTTTCTCTAAAGCACTTGGTCCTGGCTAATGAGAGAGGGAAGATAATCACAAATCACATGCTAACTTCACCAGAGTGCCCCAAGGGATGACGAGGTCGAACGGTCACAAACTCCTGCAAGACCATTTCAGGCTGGACATAAGGAAGAATTTCTTTACTGTCCGAGCCCCCAAGGTCTGGAACAGTCTGCCAGCGGAGGTGGCTCAAGCACCTACACTGAACACCTTCAAGAGTAAATTGGATGCTTATCTTGCTGGGATCCTATGACCTCAACTGACTTCCTGCCCTTTGGGCAGGGGGCTGGACTCGATGATCTCCCGAGGTCCCTTCCAGCCCAAATGTCTATGAAATCTATATGATGGAGAGGGTGAGCCTTTGATGTCCCAAAAAGTGACAGACAGGTACTGGCAAGCATCCTCCTCCTGCCATGTGTTTCATTGCCCTCTGTACCTTCGAGCAATAAATCCTCTGCATTATAAAAACAAGGCTGCATACCTGATTCTCATCAACCTCTATGGCTTTCTTCTTGATGATCCAGGTGACAGACTCTGTAAGTGGTGGAGTGGTCAGAGAGCCAGCATAGGTCCAGTAATCTGGGCATGACGGTAGCAAACAGGAGGGATCAAAAATATCAAACTCAACAATTTCATCCTGGAGTCCAGAAGAAAAAAATCTGATGAGCAAGTAAGTATTTTCACAGGAGAAAATTCAAGGGAATGAGAAAAAAAAAATCTAGAAACTAGCTATTAGCTTATGCACAATACACATCAGGCACAGACAACCATAGCTGCTGCTAATGTCAAAAAACGAATGAAAACTAAGAGCTGGCATTTTCTGAGTGGAAACCACCTCTCTGAAAATATCCGCAGCATTTATTTAAAGGAGCTTTCAATATGTCATTGTTTCATTTTTTTATTGGAAGCTGCTCTGAGCCTTTGCTGGGAAGAGCTGTGTATAAATCAGATAAATGCATGCATAATTGCACAGCCAATACCTGTTTTGTTTGGAGGGGGAAAAAAGACAATTCTTGTTGAGCTTACTAAAGGCAGGGTAAGTTCAGTTGGTCTTGACTGCAAGTTAGTGAAGCTACTAGCATGGGAAAGAGCATGTGTCCCTGCAAAGCAGTACTAAAGCAGTACTAAAAATGCAGTAGTCCCCTCTAGTGGTATAAAATGAAAAGAGTTGAGAAGTTGAATTTTCTTGAATTTTTCAATTTTGTTGAATTATCTGTGTACAGACAGCAAAGAGGGCTGCAGAGACCTTAAAGACCTCACATGGGCATTCCTGATTGTTAAGCAACAAATCTGAGAGCAGTGAAACCAGGAACACCAGATATTCTGGTTGCATGGGAAGTAAGGGCTGACTTGCTACTTAGGGTTATGATTCTCAGAAAAACAAGGCTCCTGGCTAGCATATGAGCCAATCTGAACGTTTTGGTTTTGCATCAGTTTCTTCCAGCCTTCATGTGAGGGCATTAAACAATACTGAACATCCATCATATTCTTATAAAGCAATACATCCTGCAGCATAGCATACTGTTTTTTGAATTGGGCCAGCTGGGAAGTGAGAGTACATAAGAGTTGAGATTTTCTTCACTTTAACCCAACTATGATTTTTGTAAGATCCAGTCCTCAACTCAGCAAACATCAAAGAGTTCACTAATGTCTTGATGTGACCTAAACTGTTCTCTCTGTTGAGAAGATACCTCTAACAATGCCAACAGTGCCATCCAGAGAGACTCTAAAACAAGTTTACAATAATTACCTTGTGTTTAACAGCTGGTAATGCATCTACTAACTTCTGCAGTCCTTCATGGTAGGCCCCCAGCTGCATAACAAATATGAATGTGAGAGTCATTAAGGTAGTGCACATAAATATCTGCCACAAGCAGCTGAATAAAAAAATAAAAAATAAATAAAGCAGTGTATTTAAGAGAAACGCTACTGAAACATCATTTTATATTACAACAGTCAGAATTTACCTTCAAAAATACTCCTATGACAGCCAAGCCATTACCCTCCATTACAGCTTCTTCAAAGCTCTCATATTTAACAGCATTCCAGTGTACTAAATGCAGCTGCAACAAAAGGAAAAACCATTTCACACACAGGAAATGTATAAATGTAGTCAAAACAAATGCAGTTTCTTCGATCATTTTCCCGGCCATTTCAGAAACACAGGCAACTACCTTAAAAATTAAAGACTGCAAAAAGTGGGGAATAAAACTATACATGAAATCAATATTCATTTTATTTAACCTTTTTTTTTTTTTTAATATAACTTCCCCCCCATATTTTGCATTTCATAGAAGAGAAGCAGATCTGGCTTGCAGAGGACAAATTACAGGAGTAATATACTGATAGGTACAGAATACCATTAAGCATGTTGGGCACTTCACTCCCCTTTGTGATTTTAAGAACGGAGGAAAATCCTCCATTAAATCAGGACAGGTAAGAGAGGACGTAGCTGTGCAGCCACCACCTTGCAGAGAAGTCAAAACAAGCCAGCTAAGTCCAATACAAGCCTTCATGACAATGGACTCCAAGACATCTGGATTCACACAGCTAAGGTTTTAAGTAATTTTTTTTAAAAACAGACCACCAGAGCATTTCAAGCAGGACAGCAAGAGTTGGAGGGGATGACTGGTTTCTCAACCAAGAAGTTAATTTTTCACAGCTGCCACACTTTCTCCTCTGAATCCAATCTGTATTTTCATCCCTCGCCCCATCTGCCTCATTCACTTTCTTACCATAGGAATTGCCTACATGGGACAGTTTTACCATTTTGACGATACTTCAGAGGGCTAAAGCAGAAAAAAAACCCTAATGTGGCCACAGTTATGCTAGTATAAAAATGCTTGTATCTGTTATAGGCTTATTCTGCTTCTGAAAGGTATCAGTTAGAACCAGGTCTTAGTCTCATCTTTTTTCTTCCACCCCCTTAACCTTGGCAGAAGTTATACCTAGTCAGGTGGAAGTGCTGTTCTGCCATCCCACCCTGCTCAGCGAGAAGCAGCAGCGATATTTTACTATGTGCCACGGGATTATTTTGTGGCTTCCACTGGCAACAAACAATGCCATGTGCCAGGAAAAAAGGCATCAGTGGCATTTGCATGTGAGCAACCAACTAAGACTCTGCTGTCTCCTGGGAACTACAGCAGCTTTGGCCTTATAGATGGGAGGGCGGCCAAATCTTACTGCTAAGGAAGACCGAACGTGACCAGGAACAACCGTTCTGCACCTCAAATGCAGCTCTTTAAGAGCCAGGACTGGAACCAGGATCAGTGCGAGTGTAAGCACCAGCACCCTTCAGGATTTCTTCCCATACCTCTGCTGGGTAGACCCTGCTGTCAATCGTGTGTTCGGAGCCCCACTCGTTTATAGCTCCCCAGTGGAAATGGAACTGCTTTAGCCTGTACTGGTTTTCCAGGGGTCCTCCCATAATTACTAAAAAAAGAAATATATATTAGTCAGTAATCAAGACAGAACTGCTGATGCGGCATGTTTACCCAGGAGAGCTCAACGACAGCAACTACTTTATAGTAACCCCTGCCCCCGAGCTAATTTTACAGCTAAGCCACCTAAAAACACTTGATCAGGGGAGGCCGCAACTTCTGTCAGCACATGGAGGACAATCAAGTTTAAGTACACTCAGAAAAATGGGAGGTCCAACATGATTAAAGCTTTCCCACCCCACTCCCTGCAAGAGGGACAATCGTTCACATGGCATTTGTCCATCAGGGTTATCCATACCTCCACCCCCTTGTCTCAGCAGATGCATTAGGAGTGACTCAGGGTGTCTTCAGACTCTCTCATCTGGACTCAAAGCCAAAAACAGCATCTCCATCTGCCCCATGGCATACCCACAAATCCTAAAACTATGACTGTGACATGGCCACGGACCTTGGAATTTCCTATAGGCATCAGGATCCGCCATGTTGTCAAGAGCAACAGCCCAATATTAAACTAGTTTGTCTTCATTCCTACAAAGGTGCTGACACCGTGTACGTTGTGTACCCAAATGATTTACACTGGAAAGTAACTAGACACCGACTTCCTGTGGGCAGGAGTTCAAAGCTTGTCAATGTTACTGGGCGCATCTACACAAGATGCTGGATGTGTGGTAGCCCAATAACACTGCACAGCAGCGCGCTGGGAAAAAACCATGCTAATACGCTACTGCGCAGCAGTATTAGGCTACTGCCCAATAAGTGCCACTAAAAAACCGTGTGCCAACGCTACTGCACAGTAGCTGTAGTTCCTGCGCGCTTAGTATTTCATTAAATAAGTACTAAATTAAATGTGTGGTAACTACCGTGCATTAATGAACGTGTAGACGCCCACCAATAAGCTATATTTGGAACTGGCTTCAGCTGGTATTAACTATAATTCTTCTTGGCCCCTAAAATCCTCATTACTAGAACAATATATTAGGTCGTGATTTTGTTTAATGGGGAATAAGATTAGTTTGTTTCCTCAGGACAAATTTAAATTCTGGGTCTGCTTTTTCAGTAAACAACTCATTTTCCTGTTTTTTCTCCAGATTAGTGATTCACCGATTACTCCAGATTGCCATAAAGACTCCTCCTGGTTCCAGATCCCTTTAGAGTCACTAGATCATAATATGTGCTAAACTACTGGTAATAACAACTTTAAAAGGCTGTTAATACTGTCTTAAGTGTCTAAGAAATTTGCTGACACAGAGTGCTCCTAACAGCACTATTGAAAAGAAAGTAGTTATCACTTTACCCCTGAGGAGGGCATCAAGACCAACATTTCTGGAAGTGACTAACCATGCTGGAAGTTCAGCTCATCACACCACCAGCCTCCTTTTCACAGGTACCTGCCACCGCTTCTTTTGACCTACCTAACTTTGTACAGCACTGGGATTTTGGGCAAGTAGAAAGGTTACAGTCATGATTCCTCCCAACTGAAGTCAGTGGAATAAGAACAGGAGTGAATATAATACCAATTATCACTAGTATGCCTGACCAACTCAATTATCTTCTATGATGAAATGACTGGTTCTGTGGATGCGGGGAGACTGGTAGATGTGGGGTACCTTGATTTTAGCAAGGCTTTTGATATGGCCTCCTACGACATTCTTGCAGGCAAGCTAAGGAAGTGCGGGCTGGATGAATGGACTGTAAAGTGGATAGAAAACGGGCTGGAGCATTGGGCTCAGAGAGTAATAATCAGTGGCTTGATGTCTAGTTCGCAGCTGGTATCAAGTGGAGTGCCCCAGGGGTCGGTCCTGGGGCCAGTTTTGCTCAATGTCTTCATCAACGACCTGGACGATGGCATGGAGCGCACCCTCAGCAAGTCTGCAGGTGACACCAAGCTGGGGGGAGCAGTAGATGCACTGGAGGGTAGGGCTAGGATTCAGAGTGACCTAGACACATTGGAGGATTGGATCAAAAGGGATTTCATGAGGTTCAACAAGGACAAGTGCAAAGTCCTGCACTTAGGAGGGAACAATCCCACGCACCAGGACACGTTGGGGGCTGACAGGCTGGGCAGCAGCTCTGCAGGAAAGGACCTGGGGGGACGGGGGACAAGAAGCTGAATATGAGCCAGCAGTGTGCCCTTGGTGCCAAGAAGGCTAATGGCATCCCAGACTGCACTGGTAGAAGCGTTGCCAGCAGGTCATGGGCAGTGATTCTTCCCCTCTATTCAGCGTTAGGGAGGCCACATCTGAAATATCCATTAAAGGGGAAACATAGTAGTACACTGTAGTTATTTAGTTCATCTAATGCATCCTGGCTCATTTCTTTGTTTTAAACTATGTAAAACTGACCATTAGCTTTACAAACAATTAAGGAAATAAAGAAAGGTTTGAGAAAAGCCAACTGAAGCCAAATATAGTGAGAGTACACTGAATGTGACAGATATGAACCGACGGCGCGCTTCTGGCCCTGAGCAATTAAGTCAATCCGAGCGAGTGAGCGACCTCAGATATGTTTGCTCATCTCAACAGCTTCAGTCATAGACACGTTGGCAAAACTCAACTT
The DNA here is from genome assembly GCF_052110815.1 of Crocodylus siamensis. NCBI lineage: Eukaryota > Metazoa > Chordata > Crocodylia > Crocodylidae > Crocodylus > Crocodylus siamensis. Next base: position 3,371,241 of record NC_143403.1, on the reverse strand, counting down.
CTTTGGATGGATATGATGATCATACAAAACACAGGTTTCCAATCCTCTTCCAATCACTCTCACCTCCTGGTTTTTCATGCCCTACCAGAAGACCGAGTGGTTAAATGCTCCATTTGTCTTAAAAAGGGATACCAGCTAGAACCCACCGCACCCCCAAATTATCTGTTGTTTCTTTTAAATTTAATTGTGTTACAATCCATTTCCATCCAGGAGATGGCAGTCGTGCACACAAACAGCAAATGGCACGTTACGTACCTTCCCCACACCCTCCTTTGCTCGTGCTTCCTTCATGCTGCTATTTTGCTGGTGCACAACGCCCCACGGCAGCACCAGCCTTCTCTCTGCCCGAGTCCCGATTTAATCTCCTCTTAGATGCTCTGCATTTCTCTTTATCTTGGACACATGCTTCTTTTCAGCATTTTGTACTTCTCTTTAATGTTTTTAATCCTATTTTGTTTTCAGTGTTGATGCATTTTTATGCCTTCCTCCTCTTCTCTACATGGATCTTTCTCTATTACTGCTGAATGACAGAAGCTGGGAGGAAGAAAACAATAGAGATAGGAATAGTAAAGAGCAGAAGATGGATAAGGTGGGGTGGAGATAAGTTAGGTGTTTAGAAAGCAGACAGACATATAAAGAAAATCTCTGTTAAAGTAAAAGGAGGATCCTGAAGTTTTAGTGTGAAATTAAGAAGGCTAATGAGTTTCTGCTGCTTTTGGGGGCCATTAATATAGAATGCCCCAATAAAACTAGCACACTTACAGTTATGTGCTACATTGTAAAAACATGAATATATCACTGCATGATGCCTTTGTTCTGCACATAACGATTAAGGTTCAACAATAACAAATCACAAGTACAGTCAGTGGCAGGGGGCTGTTATAAATTTGAAAAAGAAACGGCACAAAGGTTCAGTAAGCAAGCCCTGAAGGCAAAAATGAGTTGCAATGAACACTGCAACAAGGGGATGATTAAGCACGCAAAATTTGTTTCAGAATCACTTTAGGATCTCCCGCTCCACAAGAAAGCAAAGGCAGTAGTCATCAAATGGTGCAGTTACACTTGCAACTCTCTGCTAATGGTACCTGGAGAAAAATGCAAAAACATTTAAAAGGAGGAAAGGCGGACAGGTGTTTGATGCTCAATTTAAAGAAAAGTGACAGCTAAGAACAGACAGGTAAGCAGAAATCCTACACTCTTCTCCATCAATAGATCAGCTGCTATGCTAGTAACAAGTGCCTTCATGCTCATAACCAAATCCCTCCACAGCCACTATTTGGTTAAACCACTAGTTCCAAACCGAGGTGCCACAAGACCCTTTCAAGTACCAACACCCCCGGTACCACTGCAGCCAGATGCAACTACTGTGCACACCTTTGTTTCCAGAAAGTGTGTGAGATGCTCAACTGGAAAAGCAGCTATGGAAGGAGCAGGTAATCCGCCTCAAAACAAAGGGGATGAAGGGCAGTTTCACCTGGCTGTGGCATGGCAGGCTGGAGAGAAACTAGGTAAATGGAGACATTACAACAGGGGTTCGGCCAAATTTAGAAAGCTTATGGAGGGGCATCTTGAGTCTCAAAAGGTTGACAACCACCGGGTTATAAGAATAACCAAATATTACTGCTTCCGAGTAGTTTTAGGGATTGTCTTACCTTTCTTCCTTGTTTCCCAAACTCCAAAAAAGCCGCCCAATAAAACCAGCCTTTCTTCACAAGATTGTTTGTCCCAATGTCCCATCAAAGAGCAGCCAAAAAGCTCTGATATCATGGAAGCAAAATATTCATTTTGCACTTTGAAACCTTCCACAAAATTATTCCTGAGATCATTCTAAAAACTGTGAACAAGCTTCTAAATTAAAGATATTCCTAACCATGTCCCTTCTGTCTCAAAGGGGGCAGTCAAACCTTTCCTATACTGGTTATTTCACCCACACCACATAGGATGCAATCCAGAAAGTCACAACTCATCTAAACTCTCTCTTTCCTCACTGCCAAGTTGGGTAACCAACATGAAACAAATGCCATCCAATATCTACTGCCTACTTAAAGGCTGTTACTAAATATTCTGTTCATACATAAAAGAAACAGAAAACTGCACCGAAATGCTTTGGTCACATAGATATTAACAGGATCTGTGGACAGGAAACCTTGCATGTGGGGTTGTATCTTGAATTCAGACTCACTTGAATTTACAGTCCAATTTAAAAGTGTACCAGCCTGGGATAAAGCATTTAGCTACAATATATCGGTGGGGCCCCAAGTGTTATTTTAGAGCAACAAAATCACTTGCACACTCGCTTCCTGTGATAGCAAATCAGGGTTATTCATTTTCTCTGCAAGTCTATTTGGGTTAAATAGTTCTACCAAAAAGAGCATACTCTTCAAAAAGGAAAGTTCATCTTGCCCGCTGACTGTTTCAAATGCATTACACTTATCTGCTGAAGAGATGAGCTGCAAATTATTTAATTAATGTTTAATGCCAGATTATATTTGAAATGCAAGAAGATGCACACATACAAGATGGATGGCTAAAGACGTATCACATCTTTACCTTAGAGAGGCAGTGAGGCCTAATCAAAGGGACGGGTATGAAGGCTTGCACAAGAAGAGTAAAATTCCCCCAAGTGCACGCTGATTTGCTACACACCAGGGACTGTGGGCCTGGGCCCACCCGAGTGCAGGGCTGGTATAAGGCTCCAGGCACTACCTGTGCTCTGAATTAATAGTGTAAATGGGGCTTGCAGATAACTTTCACGTTACAGCATTCATTACAGTGAATCCCTGCTTAAAGTAAAGCTCTTTTGGAAGGGAGCTAAAATAGCATCTTCTCTCTAAGAAGGTTACCATATAGGTTTCAGCATTTGTTTCCTTATTCCAACCGAATCCAAGAGCATATGGTACGTAGGGTTTTTCTGCTCTAGACCGAAATCACCCATCAACCCAATCTTGCTGCCGACCAAAGCAGTACTTACTCGATTTGTCCGTGGAATCCTCAAATTCAACAAGGAATGAGTACCCATTGTTCCAGATGTGAAGACACGTGTCTGGGTCATAGCTGATTTTCAGGGGCCTCAGGTAAGGGTCAAAAATACTATCTCTCCACTGGATATCGATCGGAGACTGGCGTGTGCCCCCCGGGATTGAAAGCGGGCTCTGCCAAAGCGGATGCACTAGAAAAAGAACAGAGTCGGTCTCTAATGCACAGTACAGAATGATGTTTTTTTAAAGACTACTTTAGATCTTTTTTTGCAGCAAAAAGCATGTCAGAGTACAGACCCGCGCAAAAACAGGAACTGATGCATTCCACCCTATGACTCATTACCCAGGGATGTGTGATAATTGGGCTTATGGCTGTGTCTGCTATCCTTCTTTGTATGCAATTTGTTCTTCAGAGCACTAGTCTTATTTGCCAGGGAATTTCTCCCTCTACTGTCAATGGCATTCAATAGGGCTTCTGTCTAAATATAATACTCTATTGTGATTTGTGTTCCTTCACCAGCACCATCCACCGCTATCCGCACAGCTTCAGGGGGAGGTAATTCCTGCTGCAGAGCAAAACTACTCTTCAGAGGTCTCCATACATGCGGGCCTCTCTCATTCCCCCTCTGCCTTTCTGGGGTAACAGATCCCCAGCAAGCACTGCTTCTGTTGTGCCTGCTACGACTGGAGCTCAGGTGTCGATCTTATAAGATGCTACTTTTTTTTTTTTACAGGCAAGACTCTCCATTAGCAATGGCAGGGGGGCCCTTGGGCAGATTAGGTTGTGGGATCAGGGTTTATGAGGACTGGAAGATAAGCAAGACAGTCACAGAAAGGGAGGTAG